>NC_133756.1:86303229-86620979 GCF_036562045.2 Rhinolophus sinicus | reverse complement strand
GATTATGAATGGGGTAAAAGTCCATGGCTTTCTCTCTCTCTCTTTCCTCCCCCCCTTTTTTTTTCCTCTTTTGCATCTCATTAAAAAGTTTTAATTATAGTAAAACCCCTACGTAACATAACATTTACCACCTTAATAAGTGTACAGTTCAGTAGTGTTCACTATAGTCACATTTTGTGGTAGCCGTGTCATTCTCCTATTTTAACATAAATTTTTTTTTTTTTGCCAGAAAAAAGTGAGGATGAAAGGAGATGTTTTGGGAAGGAACTTGAATATTCAAGAGAGCTTACTCCTTAGCAGGGTAACTAGTGAGACCACCTAGATGAGTCTATTCAGTCAGCTTGTCTCTTGGGACAGTTTGTTGGTCATGCGTGTCATGTTCATAGTGGGCAACAGTGATTCTGCTTCTGATGATTTCCAAGTTGGATGCGGCTACTTGGAATTGATTCACCTCATTTCAGCCACGTAGGCCTCAGTCATGTACATTTAATATACCTCAATCAGCCACTGCATAATGAACTTGAAATAGTTGGCTCTATTAATGAGTGATCACATATATGGTAGGCCCAGATTCAGTCAACCATTTGAAATACTACTTTGGTTGTGCTTGGTTTTTACTATTTTAAGAAGTTATTTAAAACAGTCATAGTCTTAAATGCTTTATCCTGAAAGACTCATTTGAATAGAGTCATTATAAAATTGCTAAGTGGTCTCATTACAGTGGACTGTTATTTTTGGTAGAGAATTTTTGCTACAAAAATTACTATTTTTCCATGTTGGATCCTTTGTAAGGAACAGAAGAAAGTGCTTCCACAGATGTATATAATTAACAAAGGTGGGAGAATATGTTTCCGATTTGCAGGAGCAGTAGGAGGTTTTTTAGCCCTTTCTGTGCTCTGGCCATAAGATGAGAGGGGAACTCTCTATTTGGAATTCCCAGAATGAAGCATGGAATTTGGTCATGCTTAGGGAGAGGAGACACCTGATGTGTCATAAAACTGACAACCCTTGATAGTCAGCATACTAGTTTGATGAGTTGTTGTCTTCTACCTGTAACCAACCTACCAAGAACAAACCCTCACCCAGTTGTGTTCAATAAATCACACAGATATTTAGGGGCACCACTCTACCTTAAGCAGTCTTCTGAGGAGTTCTTAGTTCTAACGTTTGCCTGATTTCAATAGCTGGGGATCAACTCTAGTGCAAACTCTGTCCCGTTTGGAAGACTTGCTTATTTTCACTTTTATCCTTGCTAACTAGACACTGTATTCTGAATAGTTCCTATTTTTCTGTTACTTCTTGGTTTCTTCTCCTGGTTCCTTTACTCTATCCATCCCTTAAATGTGCTATCTGGGCCATCTTCTATTGTTTTACACTCTCCTTGGCCAGCTCTGCCACTCCCATGATATTAAATACCACTGATAACTTCCAAATCTGTCTGTCTATCTATCTATCTATATCTATCTATCTATCTATCTATCTATCTATCTATCTATCATCTATCTATCTGTCATCTACAACATTTGGACAGATAACCTCACCTGAGTTTTAGGCTCCATATATTCAACTGCCTCTTGGATGTGACAATTGGTAGTCCCCATAGAGACTTAAACTTTCTTATATCCAATATGGAATTCACCCATCTACTTTTCTCTTCCATCTCCTGAACACAGGTGAATACAATGAGTTTTTGTCTGTTCCCAACCTCTGTGAAGGCAAGAATTATGGAAGCCACCCTCAACTCTTTCATTTCTTTTATTCTCCATCTATTTGATGTTGTTATCAACTAAATTGTGCCCCCTCCCCCAAATTCAGAAGTTGAAATCCTAACCCACATTGTGATTGTATATGGCTATTGGGGTATAATTAATGTTAAATTCGGTTACAAGTTACTAGCCCTAATCCAATAGGACTGATGTCCTTGTAAGAAGAGAAAAGACACCAGAGCACCATGTAAGGATGCAGTGAGAAGGCCATCTGCAAGCCAAGGAGAAACCGAAGTTGCCAACACCTTGATCTTGGATGTCTACCTCTAGAACTGTGAGAAAATAAACTTCTGTTGTTTAAGCTACCCAGTCCATGGTATTTTGTTATGGTCGCCCGAGCAGATATTTGCATCACTGTTGATGTTCTTCCTAGTATTTCTGTAATAATGATATGACATCCTTTGCTTCATGGTTCACTTTCGACTGCCTGATTATAAAGAGGGTCATTTCTGCAGCAATCTTCAAGGGTGCCATCAGTTTCCCAAGGGCCCCTCTAAACCCTTTGGGAGTTAGATCATTCTCTTGGGAAGCAACCAGCCTGTCATCATCCTACTCAATTTTAACCCCTTCAGTTGTTAGCTAGACCCACTCTTGTCAACAGCTTTGCTGTGGTTCAACTAGTTTTTCAATACTACTTTCATGGCCTTTACGAAATACTGCATCTTTGTAAGGTTTGTGATTATTTTCACTGAATTTGCATTACACCTTTGAATATCTACTGCATCTGACAATCAGGAAGAGACTGATTATGACAGTGAGCTCATGGGTAGGGAGAGACACTAGCATCAGGCAGGGCGATTTCAGTTGGAGTATTCTTACCAGTGCTCAGTGCATTAGTGACTATTGTACTAAGGCAGCTTATTCTTTCCCACCCACCTTCTTAACTGTAGAGACTTAGGTATTCAGATTTACAAATAGCAAAGGACATAGAGACCTCTGGAGGTACTTACACAAAGTAGAGCACAACTTAGTTTGCTCTCAGAGGAGGTATAGAGGCATAACATATCTCTGCTGATGAAACAACCCTTAGGATTGATTATTTATTTATTTATTTGTTTATTTGTTTATTTGTTTGTTTGTTTGTTTGTTTGTGTTTTCAATTGCAGTTGACATACAATATTATATTAGTTACAGATGTATAACATAGTGATTAGACATTTATATACCTTGTGAAGTGATCATCCTGAAACAACTTTAAGGATTTATAAAAGCATTTATATATCCATCATTTTATTGGATTCGTTATTTCATATCAGGTAGTTGGTGATGAATTGCTGTTTATTATTTTCTTAGTTGATGGCTTCTACTAGTCAGTAACTACTAACTTATAAGATATTAGTAGTAATAATAACCATAATGGCAATATAATTGAATGCTTCACTTGCCAAATACTTCCCTATGTGCCTTACTCCATTTGAGAATATGAATTGACTGAATGAATCAGACCCTCACTCCAAGGGCTCTGAGATGGCGTGCTGTGGTCCTTGCTCTGTCCATCCAAATGCACAGAGCACTCTTGTGGAGTATGCAGAGAATGGCATCAGTTGTTAGGATAGCCTTATGGAAATACCTGGTCAGGACTCCAGGAAGTTAACCATGAATAGAGAAGACAGTATATAAATGTGTCTAGGGACATGTTTTGGAAGCCTTATTCTAATACAAAACAGAACTAAGCTATGATAACATCCTCTGGCTATTCATTTGGGTTTAAGTCATACAGTAGTTGGTGCAGGAAAGTAGTCTTAAGAGACAGATTATAATATATTTCCATCTTTCCTAAACCTCAGAGGCAATCAGCTTTAGGAATTTCTGTGAATTTTTCTATGCTTAAGAATGTGAGAAAAATATTTTCTGTTTATACATTATATCAATTAAATCCCTGAAGAATATCTCTCTTATGCAAAATGCAACTAATATCATAGTGATTTTCTAATTGTCATGTCACTAAATAAGTTGGCAGCTTTCACAGGTTTACAGATTGTCATTTTGCATGGTTATAGTATTACAATACATCTTTGCGGCTTTTTAAAACCTACGGTAGACCATTTGGCTCTGCTTGGCTAGTCTTCAGGATAATAACGCCATTTACTAGACTGTACTAAACCTCTGAAATAGCTAAGGTAGAGAATTAAACTAAGCCACGGGTACAGTAATGGTTGTTTCTGTGCAATAGGGAGAAGCAGCCTGGTAATGTATTGAATCAGAACCAGTTTATCACTGAAGTGTTAAGAGTGATCTGCAAAAACATTTGGTAATAGGAATGATATATCAATCCAATGAAATCAACAGACACTCATAACAAGTAAGTCTGGTGTTAGTCCACCAACTTGAATATTGAGTTTAAAAGGTACATGAATCCTAAGTATATCAGAAAGAGTTAGTTTAAGCCAATAGGCCTCTGACTTCGTTACTTTACTTAAGATAATGCTCTCAATGCAAACGCAATGTCTTTGGGCAGTGAGTCTGATTCTCTGTTTCATGGTTTAGAGAGCCAGACATACGTAGTTCTCAGAGGCAAATATTTTGCTGGTGGCTAGTGAAGAGGACAGAACGTTTTAGAACACCACCATCAGAGTCTCTACCTTCACTGGGATTCTGGGCAGGATAAATTCTTTGGGATTGCATAGATGATTTCCAATAGCATTTTAAGATAATGCTATGCTTGCCACTTAGACTTGTGGAATGAAGGAATTTAGCAAATGCTTTCATAGAAATCTGCCTGCTCAAATTTAGGAATCCTATTTTTTTGAACTGGGAATAAATGGGTTTGACAATAGAATTTGGTAGAGAAATTGCCAAGAAAGCACAAGTAGAATGCTGTGTCGGGGTTAGACTTGGCTACATGTGATCAAAAACCTAAAATAACAATAACTTCAATGAGATAATTTATTTATTTTTTAGATAAAAGAAATCCAAAGGTAGGTGGTCCAGGATTAGTATGATGGCTTCACCATGCTATCAGGACCCAGGATTCTATTTCTCTGCTTTCATTCCTAATTACTAGGCTTCTACCTCATGGCCCAATGTGGCTGCGAGAGCTCCAGTCATCACATCACATTTGCACTTTAGCCAGTTAGAAAGAGGAAGTGACAAAAAGGACAACCTACCTTCCCCCGAGGAGGCTTCTTGGAAGTTACATATCTCTTTGGCTGAAACTTGGTCCCCTGACCACACCCAGTGAAGGAGAAGCCGGAAAGTGTAGACTTGTAGCTGAGTGGCAACTCACCAAATGTTCAGTTCTTATTACTACAGAAGAGACAAGAGAATATAGAGAGGTGACTAGCACAACTGCTAGATTTTCTGGTATTTATACAAAAATCAGAGCTTTAGGAACCTTAATAGAAGGTGGGACCATAGATGTGGGTTGTCTTTCTCATCATGGAGGAAAACAGAAAATTTGTTGAAGGAACTCTTATCAGAAAAAAATATTCGGTAGTATATTGAAATTGAACATGAAAACATTGATTCCCTCTTAGCAGCCTAACATTTCTTATGCAAGCAAAGAGGAGAGATGTGGCCCGGGAACAGAGAAGCGGAAATGAGTAAATGCCAACTGCGTGACTTTTATAGCAGTTCATTCAGCTGCCTACCCACAAAGCACTTCCCAAGGAAGTTACAGCCAAAAATTCACTTGGCCGGGCTTGTCCATTTTTCATTCATTTCAATGACCATCTCCAGGAAAAAAAAAAAAAAAAAATTCTGAAAGAAGAAACTGCATTGAAAGACTTGCGGCATAGGAACAGAAGAGTTTCCTTTAAAAGAAAAGGAAAAAGAAATAACTTTAAACCACCTATGTTTGATTAGGGATTTTAGGGCTCTATTTTATGTGTGTGTGTGTGTGTGTGTGTGTGTGTGTAAATGAATATAAATATACACATACCGTGTTTCCCTGAAAATAAGACCCAGTCTTGTATTATAGTAAAAAAAATAATATCCGGTCTTATAGTATATAAGACCTGGTCTTGTATTATAGTAAAATAAGACTGGGTCTTATATTAATTTTTGCTCCAAAAGACGCATTAGAGCTAATTGTCTGGCTAGGTCTTATTTTCGGGGAAATGGTACGTATTCAAGATCAAGTTAATAATTTTACAGAATTAGGGACTTCATCTCTGTTTTTGTTTTAATGATACTGAATAAAAGCAGAAAAGAGGAGGAAATTCTTTTAAAATAGCCTTGCCAAAAAACATGAAAAGGCTTTTAGTGTTCCAGAGACTGCATGTTTTCCCCAGTTTGGGGGACAGTAAACTCAATTTAATTCATGGGGCAAAATTTTGGTCTGATCTTCTGCAAAAAAACATTTTGTAAATCTCAACACAGATTTTTTTAATTTACAACTTCTTCGGTAGACCTTTTCGTTCTCTAAGTCACTTTAGGTATTTAAAATGTCCAGTTCAATTTTTTCTCAATGCAAGTGCCTTTATCACTTCAAGGAATTGCCTTGGGATATCCATTGCTCAGCTTCAGATAGGTGAGTGGGAAAGGTCAGAATACTTACTCCCAGTACTTGTGAATCGCTTTACCATGGAGAATTTCCTCCTGAACAGCCTCTAGTCTCTCTTAGAGGTGGGAGGGAAGTGATGGGTGTAGATGGCCCAAGGACCAGTTTGGGTTACTTCTTAATAGGGTCTGATGGGATGTGTTTCAAGGCCAGAATGACTTCTCACCTGCTGTCTTTACCTGAAATTTAGAGCCAATAAGCAAATTCCCATTCTATATCCAGTTTACACATAACAACGGCTATATCTTTAATATTTTTGACTCTGTACTTGATGATTTTACTCATTTCTGTGGTCTCTTCTTAATTAATTGTTTACTTCAATCTGTGATTGTTGGAGTGCTTGTTTACCTCTACTATTCTAGAAGGCTAGTATAATCTAGAAAAAGAAGTTAGTGTCAGCCAATGTGTTGAAAGCTTTTATATCTAATAAGTATCTATTAGAAGGTTTACTAGATCCCACAATGTGCTAACAAATTATTTGCAAAAATTACATAAGAATAAATTTTTTTATGTTATTGTGCAGTTTACATTTTCGTCAGTAAGATGGGGATGATGAAACTTCAGACAGGATATGGTGAAAAAAATTAGCCAGTTGAAGCCTTGGGTAATTTGCCACTTGTGCTTAATGCCTGCTAGAGAGCATTTGAAATCACTCCACTCTATTTTTTGACGGTTGTCTTGGATATCTTCACCAACTGCTTTTTAAAAAGTAGGTAAACTGCTGCAAGTGGTAGGTGCTTCCAGAAACCTTAAGTAATTGCTTCAAATGCTAAATTCTTCCTGGACCATCTGTTCATTTGCCAGATATGGACAATTAGGAAAAGCTATGTGAATCAATGTCGACATAATTTAGAATCTTATTGGAAGTCAACGGCCAACATCTTCCAGACATGTCTCACAGTGGTTTTAGGAAATGCTGCAGTCAGTTAATAATTGTTTCGTTATTAAAACATTGACCATTCAGTATGTGAACCACTGGAATTAAATAATTTGGATAACTAACAGAGTAGTTTAGATATTTCCCAAATCATTTTTCGTCAGAGTTTTGTTAAGTACCTAAACTAATTGTTCTAAAGAGTTTAGGAGATATGAAATGAATGGAGACAAGCTCTTTCCCATTTGTTGGGTTATACTTTGGTTAAATTATGAGGCATAAGTGGAGAACAACTATAAAAACAGCTATATTTATTCATCCCTTTCTTCCTTCATTCACATATTATTAATATTTGTTTAGATCCTACTTATGTACCTTTGTGGGTCCTGGGGTTCAGTGGTAACCTATGAGTTAAGTCCCTGCTTTTATTGAAGTGTCACTCTGATAGAAGGAGACAGATGATGAAAGGGTGAATGAGTGAATTAATTAACTAACTAATTAATTAATAAGGTGTTTCACATAGTAAGAAGTCCTCTGAAGAAAATAAAATGGAACAATGTCAAAGAGAGTAAGTGGGTAGAGATGCAGTAGTCAAAGAAAGTTCCCTCTGACATTGGAAATGAGACTTGAATGGTACAAAGGACACAGCAATGAGAGGGAGGGAGGGATAAGGGCGGGGGGGGGCGGGGGGGGGAGAATTGCAAGCATGTAAATACACTGTAAAAGAAACATCAGCATGGGTTGGCTGCTTTAGGAAAACTTTTTTGAGTTATTATGTGGCAGTGCCCATACTATGCATCTTGATATAGTTTGCATATATTTTAAAAGTGGGTTACTATCATCAGCTAATGCTTATTGAACTGTCAGCAAATATTTATGGAGAGCCTGCTGTGCTCAAGAACACTTATTAAGTGCAGAGCACTGAATTATGAGTTACAAGGATTTTCAAAAGATAGGATTCTGTGGTTTAAGGGAAATATTTCAAAGGAATTACAAATTAATTTGAAAAACTCCAGGGCCTTCTTAGAGAAGCACTGAACATTCCAGATATAGCACATAAAGCCAAAAGATTAAACCAGATGGGCCATCATTTTCTTTCTCATTACCCAGCTAATAAGAATCGCAGAGGTGGGCAGAGACTCATGTCTAGGACTCACATGAAATCAGTGGACTTAAAGGAAGTAACTTAGTAGTTAAGATTTTGGTTGGCTAACTTGCTTCCCCAGGATTTTGTGCTTTTTGGGGAAACTGAATATCTCTGTAGAGAGGTCCCTCTTTTCTTGAGTGCCTGGGGAAACTCAGGAAGAGCTTTCATAGAAAGGAACATGTTGCCACAGACTTTCTCTTGTGGTCATGGCACCCTGGAGGAGGCAGGTGGGAAATGATCAATATATTTTGGAAAAAATAGAGACAGATAAATATTGTGTAAAGTTTAAACAGTGATAACAAAAAATGTTGGACACTGTAGAATGTCCTTATGTGGTTAAATATTTTGCGTGGGAGAGCACAGGCTCTGGAACCTGCCATACAGAGGTTAGATGACTGGCTTAACATATTGGTGACTGAGTTTACTTGTCGTTAAGATCGTAATGATGATAGCTATCATTTATTACGTACCTGCTCGACTCGGTATTTAACATCCATTACAGCTATGTTAAGTTGGAAGTTTCAGCCTCTTTTTTATAGCTGGAAAAAGAGGCTCCGAGTGAGTAGGCACATATTCAGTACATTGTCAGGTTGGACTAGTCACACCCAGTTCCCTTGGCCTCCAGGGTCTTCTTCCCTCACCGTAGTTTACCTTGCAGGCTTGTTCTGAGGATTAATAAGTGTGAATGCAAAATGCTGCTAAGAAGGCTGGTGGAGAGGGTATGAATGAGCTCCTGAGCAATCCTAGCGGTAATAATAATGATGAGATAGGGTGAGTTGTCAAGAGTGAACGTTTGTAATAGGCACCCATAAAATACCAACAAAACTGCTGCAAAAAGCCAGAGATTTGTTGCATTTCGACAAACTGGGAACATGCCTTGATAAGATCAAATAGGCAGATTTACCATGTAGAAATTGTGCTGGTCTGGAGTGGTTATATGAGATGCTAGAGGAGAGAAATATGAGGCCACTGTCAGTCTTTTTTATCAGGACAGCGTTTCAGCAGGTATTTATTTACTGGTATTTATGAAGTGTCAGTATGTACCAAGCCATGTAACTAGGTGATGGACACAGGATAATGTCTGCTCTCAGAGTCAAGCCTGCACTTTCAGTGTGGTGGAGTGGGCCCCAGGGTTGGGAGCACAGGACCGTGGCAGTTGCATGGGGGGCACTTCTCCAGTCTCCAGGTGTCACTGACAGCACCTGCGAGGAGACTTACTCCTCAAACCCAGCTCCGAATGCCTTTGACTGTTTTCAAGCATTGAAACTATCTTTAAGTTATTAATCTGTGCTGTCATTGAAGATAGCAAAAGAATCCACTTCAATTAGATTACAAGCTATTTGATAACTAGGTTATAAGCTATTTGAGAGCAGCAAGCTGTGTCTCCTAACTTGTTAGCAGAAAAGTTTTTTCCTTAAAATTTATATTTTGGACTGTACTGTACTCCCTCCCATTTTTCTTTTGGATGGTAGTTCTGATGAGCTTGCTCTTCCCAGTTTTGTTCTAATAGAAAGGACTTTAAAAATGGAAAAAAAATATTTTCTTGAAAGGCCTTCCTTGAGCTTGCTTTTTTCCACAGGTAGGCGCTTGCCCTTAGTGCCCATGTGGGGGGGGGGGGGATGGCGGAGGTGTGTTGTGAGGTGTGTTCCGTGACTGCTTTTTTCTCCAACAGCCAATGACCTGGGATTGCATTGAGATTTGTGTGAACAAAGGAACAATTCAGTATGACAAAATTTAATTTTCTGAACAATTAAATTTTTAAATTGACAACATCTTCCACTGTTACCTCAAAAGAAATCAAATTAGAAATGTACGTTTCCCGAATGAAGAAAAGAAATTTGGGATGTTAGAGTACACAAAACATACTGAGGTGACATGTCGGTGGAAACAACTAAAGGTAACTGAATAGAAGCAGGATTGTAGGAATTTAAGATATCGGTACCTTGCCAATGGACATCAATATTGCATAACAGTGGCACTTTTCAAGTGAAGGCACATTACAATCTGATGAGTTCCATTTCAGGTATGAAAACTGCTGCTCAATATTAGATTAATTTTGGACTTCATCTAGACCTTTAAAGACCATCTCCTGGATTTTATTTATTATTTTTTTTAAGGGCTCAATAAGCTCTAAATTTTATTAGATTGTATTCTTATTTCCATGATTATATGATTCCATGATTTTTTCTTTTTTTTGGTTTCTATCGTTTTCAAACTTTATTTATTTAATAACAGCAAACTATGATTGCTTTATTAAATTGAGATTATAGTTGGCTTATAACATATTTGTTTCAGGTGTACAACGTAATGATATATATGTGCATATTGTAAAATGACCACCATGATAAGTTAACATTTGTCATCATACATATGTACCTTTTTTTTCTTGTGATGGGAACTTTTAAGATTTACTTTCTTAGCAACTAAACTATAATTTCTGTTTTGTAACACCCTATTTTTCTTTCATTTTTTTTATTAGTGTATTTCAGGTGTACAGAGCAATGTAATAGACATTTATCATTTATATCCCTCACACAGTGATAACCTAGAGAACATCATCTCCTGGATTTTAGTGCTTAGCTGTTGTCCTGCTGCCTCTAGGAACCTACTGAATGATAAATCATTGGTGTAAATAAGTCATTGGCGTGAAAATTGATCTCAAACAACTTCTTTTGGCATTTAAGAACTGTCTTACCCCAAACTGTGAAATCTAAGAAATCATCAGACTAAACACCTCCAAATAACCAAAGAGTTGAATCATGTGACTTCAGTGAGCTAACTTTTCTAAGAATGACTTGAGAGTTTCTTTAATAAGATTTTATTTCAATTTAAGGTAAATTAAATCAGACTTTCTACACTCCTTTTCTTGGTGCTAATGTAACTTAGTAGAAACTGACTGCCTGTCAGGTGTAGATTCATATGGAATAGAATGGGAAACTCTTTCCACAGTTGTGCCAAAGGACAAGAATCATGGTTGGGGGTGCACTGTTTATTCCTAAATTTCCTGGAGATGTGGATTTGAGTCAGACCAAACCAAATCCATGAATTAATGATTCCTGGAAAGTGGTTTCTGGTGGGGAAAAAGGTACCTATATAATAACTTGGATTTCCTTGTCAAGTCGTGTTTACATTTCTCAGTTGCTGTGCACTACAGTGTTACAAGGTTATCTAATAAATCAAACTAGTGTATATGCACATTTTAAGCAATTTAGTATTGAAACCATTATGCAGTACGAGGGCAATTTTTCTTCTCTAAGTTATTTGGGCAATCACATCAACTGGCCAGTTTGTTTCTTTTTTGTATAAATGTCAGTATTAAATAAAATAGCATAACAACTGCTAAGATTATTTGCTTTACTTTTACTTTTTTTTTGCTTTTTATTCTCAGCAACATGTCATATAGTTGCTTTAGATGCAATCTAAAAATATCACTAGAATTCAGAAAGTGACACATCTTATATATTACTTGCAAACACACTTCTTCACTGTTAGGAGGTGATCTGTTAATCCTAGCACGCTGTATATCATGAGCAATACAGAAAATTAACCCAGTTAAAACTGCTTCTTTTGCAAAGAAATTGTGAAAGTAATCTTTTCTGACTAACGATAGTCACAAAAGTCAGTGTTTTTCGGGCACATAGACTCAAACTTGTATGATAATGATTGAGGAGATGATACTGTCAGGGGGTGGCAACATGATAGGTGACCATAAAAACAAGACGGCTGAGAATTAATAACTTTAAGTGTTTTTTGGAAGTTATTTGGTGGCGGGATGTGCTTCAGCAAAATGAGTGAGGGAATCAAGAAAGAAGATGAATTCAGAAAAAATCTCTCTCTGGAGAGTAGTGAAGGGAAGTCTCAGGATAACAGCAGAGGTGGAGAGGAGCTGGTTGACATCAGAACAAGGAGATGCAGGGCTTCTGGCAAATGGATTTGGGAGAAAGGATGTGTCTAGTCTATAGATTAAAGAGCTTGAAAAAAATTCAACTATAATGAAGGTAAATAAAGCAAGGAGCAAGAAAAAAGTCAATTATAGACTTCTGGAAGCTTTGTAAAAAACTACATAATAAAGGAGATTAATTGTAGCATAACACTTTACTTTGAACAGTAAAACTTATTATATATTCATAATAATGTAAACTGGTTATTGCTTTAAACAAAATTAAGAATACAATTATATTGAAGAGATGGGAGTATGAGAAAACAAATCTTCATCTATCTCATAGCAGGAAGTTAAGAGATATCTCAAATTGATAAACGAGAACTGTTGATTTAAATAGCGTATTTAGAGAGGAGGAAACAATCTCAGAAGAAAGTTCTTCAAAGACTCAGTTCTTTTCTAGGGAGTGGTAATGAGGTTTGGGAGGGGTCAGACCCGGCACCACTGCTTTTTAGATACAACCTTCTCCTGAACTATTTGATTGGTTTTTAATCACATTGCATGTATTAATTTAATGGAATATTTCATTAAAAATTATGCTGCTATTTAAAAAATGTTAGGTAAACTGACATTGTAAGACTGGTGGAGGAAAACTCTGCTGGTCTTATTAAGGATGCTTGGATTCTGACCTGGGTCCTGTTGTTTTTAGAAGGTCTGGGGTATGGTGGAAAAAGTGTAGACTTGGGACCCAAAGAGATGGGTGTTTAGTCCTCTCTCTGTCACTTAGTGGCTGTATGTCTGTATACTTAAGGGGTTGGTGTTATCATCTTTACCTGACACTTGGGGAGAGGGAGGCTCAGAAGCTGTGTGACCTTAGGCAAGTTATTTAAACTTCCAGCATCTCAGTTTTCTTACACTGATAGGAGTAGAACCTGTCTGTGGGATTGTTGTGACAATGTGAGATACACTCCTTGGGCAGCCCCTAGCCCAATAGCAAGTGCTTGCTATTGTCACTAAACTGTGTGGTTTCAGCCACACTACTGACCAGGTGTTTGACTTAGTTCGTCTCGTCTCTAAAAGATGAAAACAAAAATTGCAAACTTCTTAACTGTACAGTACTGGAGTATGCTTTAGGAGTATACATTGAACGTTCTTTCAGTTCTATTCTAGAGTTGAGCACTGTAAGAAGAAAGTATGGGAGAACAACTGTAGACACCTTCTCAAATATAGTCTCTTCCAGAATTAAGATGTTATCTTTTGCTGATGCTTAATACTAAATAACTGACATATAAATGATGTATTTTATTCTTTTGTTTAGTTTTCAATGAGATTATAAATCTCATTGGAAGGCAAGAAGAGTCTATAGGTATTTGGTATGGAAAGCATTCAAATTAGTTGTACTTTAGACATATCATTTGGTTTCTGGATCTTCTCAGGAAATTCCTTTATCCTTTGTTATACAAAGTAGTACTTGAACTCTTGCAATGTGTTTTCTAGTTGCTATTGCAAAAGAGAACATTTAGCTAATCCTTGTTCAACTAGGAATTTGAGATAGGATGGAGAGTAAATAAAGCAATTTCATTGGCCCAATGTGCAGCTGAAATACATTTGTATACCCTCTTATGTATGAGGGGGGTATACTTTAGCATACATTATGTCATATAATTTTATGACAACTCTTAAGGAAACTACAGGCGAACCTCAGAGATATTGTGGGTTCAGTTCTAGACTACCTCAATAAAGCAAGTTGTAATCATTTTGCTGGTGGAGGTTGTTGCCTTCCATTTGTAAAAAAAGGCAGCATCTGTGAAACACAATAAAACAAAGTGTGCCTAAGTTCTCCTTAACTGCTGTAGTTATGTTCTGTCAAGTCACCAGGAACACTGTATTAGCGAACATGAAGCCATCGCTCCTAGGAGGAAATACAGGGTTAGGTTCCTCCGAGCCTCTGGTCACAATATGTTTGCCAGCTGATCAATACGTAAGCTGGTTTTATGCGTGTTTCTGTTTAAAGATGCCTTATTTAATATATGTTGTTGATTCATTAATGTTGAACCCACAGCCAACAGCATGATTAAATCATGACAGAAGGAAGCTTATCTAACACACGTATTTTCTCTGTCAAGCACATCACAGCCTTCTTGTGCTTGGGAAAACTAGACAGCACATCAGCACCACGTTGGCGGCCATTTTAAACAGTGAAATCATCAACAAAAAGAACAAAAACATGGAAAACATAGTACTAAATAGACCGTGAAAAGGACACTGGTTTACACTAGGAAGCTGACACAAGAAGGCAGGGTGTGGCCTTGTTTGATGTCAGCTGGGAACGTGTTTCCTATACATGTTGTTGACTGACACTAAAAGTGCCACAAATATTGATTCTGGGGTTCAAGGTAAATTTTACTGAGTAGGAGAATTGACGAATATGGAATCCATGAATAATAAGGATTGACTCTTTTATCGTTTTTTATAAATTAAAAATTGAAGCTTAAACTGAGTGAATTGCCTAACTTCCACATAAGAAATAGATGGTAGAACCAATTCCTGTGCTTTTTTGCACTTCCTTATTTAGGCCATGCCTTCTACTGAAACCCCCTCCCCCACACAGGGAGAGCACAGGGACTTGATCCACCAGCTCTGCTCCCTCCAATCGTTCAGGGGTCGGGCTCCTCCCTCAGAGGGAGAGTGAGTGGAGAGGACCACATGGGAGGTCTTAGGGACAAGGCCTGGATGTGGTTTGCCTCACTTCCATCCACATTCCACTAGCCCCACCTCACTGCAGAGGAAGCTAGGAAATACTCTTTCTTATGTGGCCAGGCAGAAAAAGAAGTAGGATTTGGTGAACATATGGCATTTTTTTCCATCATACACCACATAGGAAAACATAATCATATTTTTATGCCATTCTTACATTCTTTATGCCATTTTTCTATGTCCCTTTAAGAAGTGTTAGGGACTTACAACCTCTGTCTGTTGGGACTCAATTGAAGAAGAGTGGAAGTCGAGGTTTGTCTTCTGTTTCTTGTACGCCAGGGAAAACGAGCTGATTGTTTTCTTATACTGAGCTGGGTATTCCAACAGAGTCTTTTCAAAAATTAAAAGTGTTTTCCAAATGAAATGACTTGATTTCAAATTAAAGTAGATACAGAGATTCATTTTTCCCTCTCAGTAAATTTTCTGCACTCAGGTTCTTGCCGCCCATAATTGAAGGCAACCATAATAACGAATTTGATTGCATGGCTTTTACTATTACTTTTGAGGTAATTGCCAGATTGGCATACACAGTAATTTGTATGTGAGAGGTGATCAGATGTGAACATTTCCATTCAATCATCTCCGTGGAATTCAGACACATCACTGCTTCTGGCTTCAGAATTAGGACCAATAATTGCAGCTCTGGGATGAACTGTGCATCTGAAATAAGCTACATTTCATGTGTGATCAGTGATATTATCAGGCTTGCTTTGGGAGGCAGAGCTGAACAGTTTCCTACCTTACTCTGTACACTGAAATAGTAATAGTGGAAGTAGGAGTAATTGTTGTTTTGAAAATGTAGCAGGAAATGTACAGATGGGGTAGGATTGGGAGGGCCCTGGCTTCAGGATGTGTGAGTGCGGAGGCAGGATGAAGAGGGATGAAGAATTAGGATGAAAATTTAGAATTGCTTTCAATCCTAAATTTGATACCGGGTTTGTTTAATTTTTCCCTTCAGCAGAAGGGGAAACAGATTTTTCCTCTACTCTGCAAAGAAAGTAGTGGTTATTCTCAGGAACTAAGAAGCTCACGTGAATTAAAGGCAAGCAGACATACAGCTGGGACCTCTCCTTCCTTCAGGAGCTGTTTTCATAGAGGGATATGTTTCCCCAGCTTCCTTACATATCTTGGTAAAGTGGGTGCTCTGCGAGGCCACTGTGACTTTTGTATATTAACCCTTTAAATGTATTGTTTAAATTCCTAAAATCTTAACTATGTAAGATGCCATACACACTTTCCCAGATACACTACACATATGATGTTAAAGTACCATTATATATATATATGATATTTGTAGTTCCCTATTTTCCATATTGTGTGTATATATATATATACACTCATAATCCTCCAATCTCTGAGCGATGGCAATGGAGAAATAGGCTTGTGTTCAGTTTGTCCCTAAAATGTAATTAGGAAACACATCATAGATTTTTAAATGAATTTTGGGTTTCACCATTATAAAAAGAACTTCCACCCACCTGCTTGTCCTTAACTAGTTAACAAGCGTTTATTGACTATCCACTGTGTTCACAGCATTATAGCAAGCACTCCTAGTGGGCACTGAAGAAATGACTCTAAGACATTTAGATCAATCCTATATACCTTGCAGGAATAGTTATAAAGTCTCTTGACCAACAACATTTTCATGCCTCAGGCTGGTTATTACTATTGCTTTAGACATATTCAGTTTGATATCACTGAGCATCCATTAGGGAGAAAAAAATTGCTGAGAATTACAATCTGCTTTTGTTCAAGTCCTGACTTGCAATTTATTCTGATTTCTTTTAGATTTGGCCTAGTTTCTTTGAGGCTTGAGCCTGAAGGCTATGCTAATTTATATGATTGATGAGCTGCCTTTTATTTTGTGCTATTGACAGAAAAGAAAATTAACCTCAAATCTAGTCATGTTAATTAGGCTTCAGCTTAACTCACCCACATGTCCTGGGTCAGTTTCTTTGTTGCCTGTCTGTCCAGCTATACACAGGCGGGCAGCGTATAGCACCTGGGCAGAGAAATTCTTGTCTGTCAGTAGTTTGTCCTTGAGACAGAAGAGACTTTTTTTTCACTTTCGCCTATCCTTGACGGCTGGGAATTTGGGACATAGATTTAAAAGAAAACCCTCAAGCCTTTGTTGTAGCCTTGAGTGTTCAAGATATAAACTACACTAATGGATGAGCTGTGGGGAGTCTTGAGGTGACCATGACTCTTTTCTTTATTAAGAAAGGAAGCTTTTGTTTTTTATTGCATCATGGTGTAAAGATCCAGCCACATTCCAAAAGTCAGATTACTTACTTGTATGTATGAATTGCTTATGAGGTTTTGTGGTTATTTCTTTTCTTCTTCTTCTTACTCTTCTTTTTATTGGCCCTGGTATCTGTAGACCTAGAAGATGTGTGATTGGGTGACAGTTCCAATCTGTTAACAGCTCATGGTGTAGGATGGGACAGAAGATGAAGATGAAATACTGTTTCAATATCCCCTCTCCTTAGTTGTCAGCAGCTTTAGGGATTCGCAAATAGCTTGTGGTTCATAAATATTAAATAAGGCATTCATTGTTGGAAAGCGTCAGCCAGACTAGCTAAACCCAGAACCCTAGTGATGTAGGCTATCATGATATCATTTATGATGAGGAGCTAAAGGCTGAAAAATAGTTTCTCTTCTCTTTAGACATTTAAGAACATGCGGGAAATACTCTGTTATTATAATAAAATACTCTTGAATCTTTGTTAAAGAAGACCTGTTAATAACCTTGATTCAAGACTCTCCAGCATTTTTATAGTGAAGAAGGCAATATAATAATACACTTACCTGGGGGTCGGACTTTTAACACCTCATTGTTTGAGTTTGTAGAGACAAGAAAATGAGACACAGTGAAATACCTAAGCACTGAGTAAAGTAATTGTCATGAAACCAATGCACTGTGCTTTGTAGGAAACATATGAAAACACCCTACACATTGCTGCTAGAGTCCGTGTTGTTATAATTCTGTGAAAACAATGGTTTCTGGATTAATAAATTTGATTATATAGCTTTTTTACTAGAACCCTTCGTTCTTTCAAGTTTATGTGGACAATACATTATAAGACACATCTCACCCTGAGATGAGACAATTGAAAAGGAGGCAGCAAAGTCACCAACTATAATGACATCGAGGTCTAGGGTCTTTACTGACTGGACAAGTAACTGCACATCTCAGCACACCTGAAGGCATTATCATATCGAGTCCAGCACAGTGACAGATTTTATAATGATGACCCCAAGACCACAAGAAGATATTCAATTATACTCAGCCTACTAGGGAAATATTTTGTTCTATTTTAAGAACACAGTGTTAAAATTATTTTTCAAAGGCCTTGGTGTTCTAGGAAGAAAGCATAATTATTTGGTAAATTCATGTATGTGAACCCTGTATCATCTAGCAGAGCTGGATGAGAGCAGCATGGTATTTTTTTTAGAGTAAATTTAACACTGCTCCTTTCCCCTGTATTTGAATTTATTAAGTATGTTTGGTCTAAATAATTAGTACCCCACTGTTATTTTACGATTACTGTAATCTCTTCTTCAGTTTTATTTTTTGCTCTTAACATCTATCTTTCTAAGACAGAGGAATAGCAGAAAAAGATGACGAGCATTTCCCCTCCCCCTGGAATAAGCTCTCACCTAGGAGGGCCCCAATACAGCATTTAGTATATAACAACCAGCCTAAAGAATGTGACTCTATTACTTGAAAAGTCCAGGTCTCTCTGATAGCCTGCCTTGTCAGCTGCTTCAGGGTGACCCGGTTACCGCGTTGTCTGGGCGAAGTCTTCAATTTGAAGCCAGTTCTCAGGGAGTCCTGTAGTCATGTCTCGTCGGCTCCCTATCTCGGTCCCCACTGGAGCTCTTCCAAACCATTTCCACACTCCCCAAGCTCCCAGCCCTGAGCTGCAATCCTGTTACTTGTAGTAAATGACCTCACCTCAAATTTGGAAGTTTTAATCTGTTTGATATGAACTGCTTTTTGCTTTTTATTTTACAATTTCAGATTTCTTATGTGTTTCCCCCCTCGCCCCCCATCTCAACAGAAGAATCACCCCCCTTTTTAAGGCCAACTTCTGTACATGGGCCCTCTCTCCCACTTCTCAGTAACTGATCCATCAGCTTTCCCTTCTCTCTTGCTTTTCTGGCTCTACCTCTCTTTTCTCCAGAAATGCTGCATCTTCCCCATTTCATAGCCTGACCCTCTTGTCAACCCTCCTGCTTTCTCTGGCCATCTTTTACCTCCTTTCTCATACAATCTCTGCTCTCACCTCCCATTCCCCCTTCATCTTTTGCCATCCACCTTTTTCCCTTCTCCTTTATAGATGCCTTATTTCCAGAGCCATTGATGACTTCTGAATCCCTCAGTCCTTCAGCTGCTTTAGGATTCATCTTCCTTGGTGCCCACCTTATTGGTGCCTCTGACCACCTTTTCTTCTGGAAGCCTCACTTTCCTTAGAGCTCTCTGCTCTTTATCACAATCTCACTATTCCTGTTCTCATCCTACCTTGACAAATCCCCCCTCCCCACCCCGGCCTCAAGTTTTTGGAGGCAACTGACACTATACAGACAGGCTAAAATTTTGGCATCTTTTTGTATGTCTGATGTCCCGGGGTATCTAAGTTCAAAAACTTGAATGTTTTGTCCAAAGTAAAGCAAAGTAATAAGTAGGAGAGTCTGTACTAGTACCTGGATTTCCAAGCCCAGTGTTTTTCTAATGCCCACATTGGAAGACGTTTCCTGTTTTCTCGACTCTTTTCTTCCTCCAGTCCATAGATGTGGACATTCTCCCACCTTTATTTTTCCGCTTTTTTCACCACACTTTTTTCTTTAGCCTTTTCATCTGTTCTCATGACTTTAACTACAATTTTAATTAGTGTGATTTTGTATCTTACCTTTAGCTGGCACGTCTCCTATCTAGTCTCTACATCTGTATTTTTATTGAGTACTTGAATACCAAGCCAGGGTCCTAGAATTAACAACCACATCAAATAGTAACATCCATAAAGCAATTTGAGATTAACGGTGTGCTTCCACATATATTAGTTTACATAATCCTCTTCATAATTTAGGGAGGACAATATAGTCAACCACCTTTTACAGATGAGCTCAGAAAGGTTACAGGAGTTGCTCAAAATGGCACGTGGAGGAAAACGAGAGCTGGGTTTGTGAATTTAGATCCCTTTGTCTTTTTACTGCTCTCAGTTTTCATTTTCAGGGGTCTAGCTCAAGGCTGGAGTTGCTATTGTCTCCCTCTGCTCTAGCCACAAACAGTAACCATAACAAAAACAAAAGGCAAACCATCAACAGCTTCCCACTTGTGCTGGTGTGGGACTTCTTGGACACAGGGACCTTGTCTTTCTGATCTCTGAGACGTGCCCAGCTCAGTGTCTGTTACAAAAGAATAAGTTTATTAATAAGTGTCTGTTCACTTCAGTTAAATTAAGGGTGCAGTTCTGTCATACACCCAGACCCCAACCTTGCAATTATTGTTGACTGCTTCCTGTCTATTCTACTAATACATTCTATTAATAAGTCCTGTAGAAATTTCCTCTCTCAATGCTTCAGCTATTTCTATACTGCTCTCTCTTTCTGCTTCCCACACGTACCCTCGGGTTCTCATTTCCTTATGTCCCTTCTAGTGTCACTGCAGCCTCCTACCTGGGCCCCAGGCTGCAGCCTCAGGCGGCACTAAAGCTGGATTAGTTTTCCTAAAACACAGCCCTCCTCCTGGACTTGAATTTTTTTCTTAGACCATATGGGGCTTTTAGAGATTGTCTGGTCCAGTGCATCGCCAAGGAACAACAAATCAAACATGGTCCCAGAGAATCAGAGTCTCCCCTGCAGATGGGAGTGTGCCCCTCTTCCCCCCCCACCCATAACTCAGGGCTTCCTCATGTCCAGTCCAGGGTTCTTGCCTCTGTGTCATTCTGCATCTTGTCTTCAGTGAGTCTCCTCAGTCTGCCAGATGAAGTCCGGGTCTCTTTGTCTGGCATTCAGACACTCTGCATGACCCAGTTCCAACATGCTGTTCGAATTATCTGTCACTAATCCCCAAATCGATGTTCCAGCCAAAATGTGCTGTTTACCATTCTTTCAACATGCCCACTGCTCTCTTGCCTCCTTGCCTTTTTTTGGTAATTCTCTCTACACAGAATCTTTTCATCACCCTTTATCTCAAGCCGTCCTTTCCACAACAAGGTCTCTGATTCTTCTACAGTTGAAAAGGCAGGGACGTGCCATCTATGAATGCTCCTGGTGCTTTGCTTCTCTGCTCCGGATTCACCTCGGTCTGCCTTGCATCTGTTTGTGCTTGTCTCACCTCCCTACTACTTCTATGCATCTTTAAAGGAAGGAAGAACTGTGTCTTGTTCACCTCCTTTCTGTCACCATCCAGCAGAGTGGACAGACCTGGCTTGGGATTGGCAGCAATTTGGTGCTTGGCTGGTTGAAATGTGACAGAAAGACAGTGCTGGGGAACCTCTGGACCCACATATTGGGCATATGGGACTTCAGTTCATCCTCTAAAGAACTTTGGGGTTTGGGCTCCATTGAGTTCAAAATAGTCTGATTTTTTTTAAAATATGGAGTTGCTAAGGGAGATAAATACTTTGCTTCCCACACTTGTCCCATAAGGGCTTGAGTAAGGAGACTGCTTCCACGAGTGGTGAAAATCAACCTGTTTCCAACAGTCACACCTTTGTGGCTGGCTCTGTACAGCCTTGGGAGAAGTAGGTGTTTACATTCTAGGAAGTTGCGTTATGTTTCACAAATACTGTGAACCTGAGGAGGTGAATAGCCATCTCCAGGACTTCAGACTTCTAATTGTCTATGTAAATGTTCATTAATTTCTCTAATTATACTACAAAGACTTACATGGAAATAATATGCTTAACCAAAGGGAGAACTCACTGATTAAAAAAAAACATGTAGTCTATATCTATTGACCTTGAGGTATTATGAGGTAAATATTGGGCAGAATATGTGTGAAGTTGCAATGATAATTAATGAATTGTGTAAGATAAGTTGTATTGTTCAGATTTATTTTTGGACTTGACAAATATGGGTTAACATGAACTTGACGTTTTCTAGCAGAGTTTTTTCTGCTCTTCCCTCTCACCTCCCCTCACTTGTTTATACACTGCAGTGAACTTGCAGGAGGTGAGAGCTTGCATTGTTCATATCTATATAATGGGGGGAAGATGAAAGGATGTAATTGGCCTTCACCAAAATTTATTGCTCCTGGACAGCTGGATCCTAGCAACTTAAACTGTGTCTGTATGTAGCCAGTAATTGAACATTTTCACTCATTTTCTTCAGCCATCTCAAGGACCAAATTATCCAGACAAGTTGTACAATTCAGTTACTAAGCAAACCAAAAAGCAGACCAATTATCTGTCATTTGCTGCTAGGTCCTAGGAGTACAGCCTAGACATAGATGTAAGCTGAATTGTGCTATTTTAGTGTCAGATCCTGGAAAGACCTAGTTCTCAGAGCATTGGTTGTTTAGGACTTGTACCCTAGGTTACCACTGTCCAGTAGAAATAAAATGTGAGCTTCATATACATTAAAAAATTTTCTAGTAGCCATATTAAAAAAATAAAAAGAAATGGCTGAAACTAATTTTAGTAATTTTAATATTTTATGTAACCCAGTAGATCAGAAGTATTATCATTTCAACGTGTAGTCAATATTTCTAAAATTATTAATGAGATTTTTACTTTTTGTTCTTGTTACTAAGTCTTTGAAATCTGGTGTATATTTAACACATCTCAATTCTGACAAGCCGCATTTCAAATGTGTGGTGGTCACACATGGCTAGTGGGTACCTTATTGGACATAGGCGGATTGTGATGGGATTGTCTGAGAAGGAAAAAAGTAAAGGAATAATTTTATCATTACTCTGAAACAGGAGTCAGCTCACTTTTTCTATAATGGGCCAGGAAGTAAATATTTAGGCTTTGAGGGTCATATGGTCGCTGTAAAAACCATTCATCCCTGCCATGGTAGCACAAAAGTAGCCACAGACAATATACAAACAAATGGATGTGACTGGGTTCCAGTAAAACTTTATTTGTAAAAGCAAGTGGTGGGCAGATTTGGCTTGTGGGCTGTAGTTGCCTCTCTAGTTACGAAGTTTAAAACAAATTGCTGTATCATATAAATAAAAATGATTTCTGTTCAGAATTATATTTCTATGTTGGATAATGGTACTTGTATTGAGAAACTAAAAAATATAGCAAAATAATGGGTTCTGTAGCTTATTTTCTCTTTTATAAAACTATGGTTGATGCCCACTTTATTATGATTTTTTTGTTTGTTTCGAAAATGAACTGTTTTTGTATCACTATTGATCACAACTTTTTTCTCTCTTCCCCCCACCCTTTTTTTGGCTGGAATGTTTCTGATGGTTTGGCTGTTGCATTCCTACATGTATTATTATGTTACAACAGGTAAGACCCTTTTTTTCTTTTTGAATTATGATTCTGCCTAAAGTTATAAAACATCAATATGTAGGGTTTTGCTTTTAATTTAAGTGTTTGAGGAAATAGCATGAAATAGTTTCCATAAATTTGTTTTAAATTAAACTGTTTTCAGCTACAAAGAAATAGTCATTAGCACAGAATATATGGTGAGATAGATTTCAGTCAGCTATGGAATATCCCTTCCAAATATTTTATAAAACATGGTTTATACTTAGTGCACAGTTTAAAAAGTAGCTAGATGCAGGATTATACTTTTTTTTTTTCATTCCCAACTTGTATAGGAGGCTATTATAAACCCATACGTGCCTTATGTGTGTTATTGTGATTATGTTAAAAAATTACAAAACAAAAATAAAAAACTCTTCTCACATCAGGAATGCTGGAAGGAGATGTTTCTTTGTGTTATGGTGTTGGGGAGTGTCCTGTTAATAGTCTATGAAGCTGGGAGAGTGACTATGCAATGAATTGACCATTTGGTTATGTAACGGGGAAAGCTGTGTTCAGATTTGTTCTGACTGTTTTATATGAACCAATTGTAGAACTGCTCATTAGAGTATAACAGGAAAATGTAAAGTGAAAAGATATAAATAGCTTTAAGTTTGTTCTTGTTATGCCATTTTATTGTGTCTTTGAAAAAAGAAAGTTTTTAGGTTTGTTCTCCCTCATTTAAAACAACAGTAGCAATAACATCACTGTGAATCTCTCTGGAGATGGGTCAGCCTGGAGTGGCCAGGCCTGGGGATCTGGTGACTTACTGATGAGCCGTCTGTTCCCTGTGGTAATGTCTAGTTTAGACCTTCCCACCTGCTCCAAGCACTGGTCTCCCTCCCATTCCTCTTACACCTTACGAAAAAGGAAAAACCCAATCAAAAGAACTCCCTCAGTATTTTTCCTTTCCATTTCCAGTTACCTCTTTCTCTTAATCCACTTTCCTCCTCCTTCTAATTTCAAGGAAAACAAAATTTTTTCGGAAGCTGAATTTTATACTTGTCACTTGTTTTTACCTCCTCTAACCTTATTTCATCATTTAAGCCTCTCCGTGTGACATTGTAAATCTGTTTTCCTCCAGCACATCTTTAATCCAGCCCTCAAACATTATTTGGTATCCTTGGGTCTGAGAGAAGCAGAGAAAACTTCTCTCCATTTTGCTTCTTTTCCTTCCTTTTCTTACCATGTGTCTCGGAAGCAACAGCATCACCTTTTTCTTTCATAACCTTTCTAATGAAATTGCATCCTGGAATGCCAGGATGTGTTCTCCCAGGCACTGAGTTCGGTGGCCCCTTCTCAGGCTCTGCCTGACCACTCTGCACCCTAAAGCCTGTCATGGCTGTAGAACGTCCACCTGGATGGACTCCACTTGGATGGACACTGAGCCTGTCCCAAGCTCTGCTCCCTCATCTGTGCTCCAGGCCTTACTGCCGATGGCTGCCCCGTAGCACTCAAATCTAATATGCTCCAACAGCATCCATCACCTTCCTTCCTTTGAGGCCATCATCATCCCTTTAGCATCTTCTTCACCTGTCACTCTGTACCTTTGTGAGGGTCACAGGGTCCATCTCTGCCCTGACTTTTCCATTCTCTGTGCCACAACCATGAACATTTTCTGTGGGATCGCTGCCACCCCCTCCCTGGGCTCTCCCTTCTACCTGCTGCTGTCAGATTCATCTTCATAAAACATAATTCCGATCCCAACCTCTCCTGTTCCAAATTCTTCCTCATTGTTTATTGATAAACAGGTGTAAAGCTCTTAGAACAGTGCCTGACACATAGTAAATGCTCAATAAATGCCAGTCATTTTTCCCTTCCTCTTTTCCCTCCTCATCATCTGCATTCTCAATCTCTTATTTTGCCATTTAAAAGCCTTCTGTGATCTGGACTTTTCTTTCTGCTTTATTTTCCATCGTTCCCTTATGTATTTGTTGCTCTTCCATTGCTTGCTTTTCCATCTCATATTGATTACATAATTAGGTATAAGCTTATCCAAGGGGGATACATTCCAAGACTCCAGTGGATGCCTGAAACTGTGATTAGTAGCAAACCCTATGTACATACTGTTTTTTCCTGCACCCACATATTTTTTAACTTAACGGAAGCACTTTGCGGCTTCTCTTTGACATGTCCGAATTGCTAGCCTCACTACTCTTGCACATTAGGCCTGTCATTAAGTAAAACAAGGGTGACCTGAACACAAGCGCTGTGATATTGCAACAGTCCGTCTGATAACCTAGCTGGCTACCATGTGACTAATGGGCAGGGAGCGTCTACGGCACGGGGATGCTGGACAAAGAAATAATTCACATCCTGGGCAGGAAGGAGCAGGACTCGTGAGATTTCATTATAAGACTCAGAACAGTCTGAAATTTGACACTTAAAAATTGTTTATTTCTGAAATTTTCCATTTAATATTTTCAGACTGCAGTTGACCACAGGTAACAAGCCGTGGAAATCGAAACTATGGATAAGGGGGGACTACTGTACCAAGGATCGAGGCTAAAACAATGACTACCACAGTCTCTCCCCTCAGGGAGCTCTCCGTCTAGTAAGGAACCACAGATGCACGAGCAGGAAAGTGAGGCACACTCTGATAGATTTTATAACAGAATGAATAGGAAGCCTAATGACTCCCCTCCCTTTTTTCTTACTCTTTTCATGGAATTATGGCTACCTAGCAAAGGTGAGGACAGAGGCATTAAGAACCAACTAAGATTCTAAAGTGAGCTACCAACAGTTAGGGCTAAAGCCCTCCCTGAGGGCTTACCAAGAGGAAGGAGAACTGGCTCTGCTATAATGGATCAGGGGAGCCCAGGAGAAGGACTTGGGGTCCTGGGGACAGCTGGCCTTGGGGATGCCGGGTTTCTGGGGCTGCTGCCTTCTCAGGTCAAGTTCAGTGGTGGAGGCTCTAGGAGAGTTGGTCTTCTGCTTGCAAAAGGGGAGAGCGGTGTCTCACGCTGGCTTGGATGCTGAGCTTATGAACATGCAGGTTGTCCATGGTGTGGCCAGTGGAACAGAGCAGACCAAAGTAGAATGGAAGACAATGAGGGAGTTTTTGGAGAGCGTGACCTGTATCCTCTAACAGTGGATCCCACCTGAACAGAGAGACCAGTGCTCACTGGTCTTCTGGAGATTGTTGAGTGAGGGAAGCTTGCTAGAAATCCCTGCACCAGCAGAGCGGGGAGGATTGTACCATCCAGGGCCTGGAAGGAAGCTAAAGGATGCATTCTCCTCCTCGACTCCCTGCAGTCCCAGGAGGATGCAGAAAACAGTCTTCATTGTTTCCCTGACTCCTTATGAAGTAAGATGGAGCAGATGAGGGCAGGAATTGTGGATATGCTACCAGGTGAGAAGATGCTGGAGGAAGAGGTGGGGTCAGGAGAGCTGTGGGGCTGTAGGGAGATAAGGCAGCCCCTCTTTGAGGGGTTCAGAGTACATAGGATGAGAGTGAAGGTGAACCCCGTTCCAGGAAATGCTACAGAATATACACAGAAATCATTGCACAGTTGGATGGAGACAGAGAGAGCCGGGAGAGACCTGGCTCCCTGCTCACTACCAAAGGTGGTCATTCATGACCATCCCTGCCTCCTATTCCCATCTTCTCTGTGTCTTGGTCTTCCCTTCCCCCATTCCCCAATCCGAGGGGTAAGACAGACAGGGAGAGAGGATGGGTTCCATAGTGCAAATCTCCCACCTCTGCACTCTCTGTCACTGCCCCCACCCACCTCAGTAGCAAGAGTCCTAGGAAAGGGTCCCCATTCCATCTTGCACTGAAGGAGGGAAAAATGAAGAGCTTTGAAATCATTTTAAATGAGAGTGGACTTTATTAACTTTATTAACTGCAAGTACCTGGAAAGTTCTGGAGTCTAAGGCAGATGTGGTTAAGCAATGGGAAATGGGGATTTGACAGAACATAGCTGAAGGTAATGATTGGAAAATATAACCCCTTTCATTTTTATACCCCCAACAAGCCAGCGCTGCTCTGTAAACTGGAGGATACAGTCAAGGTACACTGGGCATAGGAGGTTAGATCTCACTCGCCTGGGATGATGAGGAAACTTCCACTGAAGAAACTGAGCTTGAGTTCAGCATTGAAGGGTAGGTAGGAAGGACTCTGGGCCAGCCAGGGCATGTTGAGGGGCTGGGAAATGAATGGGAGAACGGCGTTCCATGGAGAGGACACTGCAAAAAGCTTGAGGATGGGAAGTGGAACAGAAACCCGGGGAATTGCAGGTATAATAGTTCTTCCCCAGGGTGAGAGATGGGGAACAGTAGGAGCGAGGCTGGAGAAGGGGGCAGGGGACAGATCAAGGAGAGGGGCTTCTGAACTCCATCCCATGGGTGTCATGCAGGGTTTTAAACAGAGGAGTTATATTCTTGTGCACAACCAGTAAAGATCACTCTTTAATTCACATTGTCCCCACCTGTGTCTATTGAAATCCTTTTAGTTGAAGGTGGGTTTGGAATACTATCTCTTTTAAGAAGGCTTCTGTGACCTCTGTCCAGCTGATAACAAACATTTCAGTGTCTACCTGTAGCTAGCTGTGAGCACTTTCAGCTTCCTGTCTCTTAGTGTAGTGTATGCCTTGTGTCCACGGCACGTCACCCTCACTGTTCTCAGCTTCCACGTCTAACGCAGCTTTCAAATCCCCACTGTGCCTAGTTTTGTGCACCGCACCTAGCAGGTGCTCTGCAGATGGTTGTATGAATTTCAGTGTGACCTAGGTGTTTTTGAGTATTTGTTGTGTTTTAAGATTTCTTAGCAGGTTTATTGAGTGTCACTTGTTTCAGTGATGTTTTCATTATACTGTTTATCAAAGGTCAATAAAATCTGGTTAACTAAATGAAACAAGGTTTTGCTAGGTCAACTAGAGCTTTACAAAGTCTCAATAGTTTTCTCCCCAAACCTGAATCTCAGGCAAGGAGAACACATTCTCTATTTCCTTTCTTTCTAGCTGCTCTTTTTCATGCTCTTCCATGAGACTATTGTCTGAACAACTTGGGACCAGTACCTTCTTGACGCCATGGTTACAGACCAAGATGGACCTAGTAACCTTAACTTCTGAGGGAAGAGAAGAAAATAATTTGTTATTAATCGTTTCATTGTGCTTTGCTTTTCTTTGCCAATTCCGACCACCCCTCACACTCCCTCCCCCCACCCCACACACACAGAGGCTGTAAAACATGATTTGCAGAACCTAAGCAACAAAATGCTTTTTTGAACTTTTTCTCCTTTTTATTTCTAGGGACAAGCAGAGCAGGATGGTACATTTTTTAGCTAAAACGTCTCTGGTTGTAGCGTATTCTTTAAATATATATGAAATAAAGCCTCCTATGTTTACATGAGAGGAAGCTCACAACTTGCTTATTGTGTAAGTATTTTCCTAGGATAAAAGAGCTGGGTAGGCAGCTCCTTTCCCCCTCCCAGTAGGGAAACCAGTCTTGGGTAACTCCTGCTGCACTGACTTTTCTGGACAGAGAGAGAAGATGGTCATTTTCGGGTAATGGGCGATGACTGTTGAATCATTGCCGGGCCATGAGATCTTCTCACAAGGACATCGCAGTGGGTCACAACCAGGCTGCAGCAACTCGGCAGGTGAGAGAGCACCTAGTGGGAAAGTAATCGTGGTGGGAGAAAGGAAGTGCACTCAGACACATCGGAGCCCTGGGAGAGGCAATTCCCTTCCCGCTCTCCCCTCTAAAACAGCCCTCCGGGAGCCGTATTCATCACGCTCACCACAGGGTCACGCGCGTTGTGACTACAGAGTGTAGGGTAATAGAACACATTGGAGCATTACTCTGAGCTTCTGAAATGCCATCATGCATTATTTATACCTCTTGATACAGAAATATATCGCAAATGAATTTAAATCAGAGAGATAACTTTTCTTTTTATCCCCTGATGATAGAGTCAGACTGGATAAATTCCTTTATTTTATCCTGTCGGCTAAAATAGGGCAGCATGTTATAGAAATAGGCTTTCCTCTTTGAGGTGAGTGAAGTGGTTCAACTCAAGGAAATTTTTCTTTGAATAAAAGTTTTTTTTTTGTGTGTGTGTGTTTTTTTTTTTTTAAACTGGCTTTAAAACTGTGTTGTATTACCAGCTGATCAGCTTTGGGAATGTTAGAAGTTCTGTCATTTAAAGCTCTGCTGTAAGATGGGTAGAGCCTCAAAGCTATCGGTGAATTATGAAAAGAAGA
This sequence comes from Rhinolophus sinicus, assembly GCF_036562045.2. Taxonomy (NCBI): domain Eukaryota; kingdom Metazoa; phylum Chordata; class Mammalia; order Chiroptera; family Rhinolophidae; genus Rhinolophus; species Rhinolophus sinicus. Next base: position 86,591,359 of record NC_133756.1, on the reverse strand, counting down.
TGAATTACCATAGTTTTCTAGAGGCTTACTCCATTGCTTCTAATGGCATTAGGGGAAAGTAATGTGGGAGCGACAGCACAGTTTGGTTATTTATCAGAAGAGTGCTCATTAGTCTCTACTAATGTGATGGCTATTAAAGAACCAGATATAAAATGATCTGTAGACAGAGTAATCACATTATTGAGTGCTCGGGAGGTGCCAGGTGCTGTTTAAGCACCTTACTTATTTGACTCATTTAAATCCACTCCCCAGGGTATGGTATTATTATCACCTGTTTCATAGTGGAAGCAAGGGAAGAGCAGAGACGTCCAGTAACTTGCTTCGGAGCACAAAGCTGGAAAGAGAGGAGGCTGGGCTTTGAACACAGGCCACCAAAGGTTGGAGTCCTCACTCTAAATTTTTAGGAGTACTGCGCCCCAGCCTGTGCTGGTGTGACCAAAACACCATTGGCCCAAGGCACTCAGAACCTATAATTCCCACTTAATGTGTATGCACAAGTCCCAGTCACCTTAAATTGGAACTTTGCTTTTATATCTGTAGGTGAACAGAAGTTGACTCTTTTCAAGGAGGGCCAAAGCTATCTGGCCAGGAAGTTATCTATTCACAGTCTTAAATGTTTTATGTTAGCAAGATAGCAGATGATATAGATAGATAGATAGATAGATAGATAGATAGATAGATAGATAGACAGATAGATAGATAGACAGATAGACACATAGATAGATAGATAGACAGACGGACAGAGGACAGTACATAGATGTGGAAATATACAGGCTAGTAAGTTCATCGTTTAAGTTTTGTGTTCATTAGGCTTTCATCTGACTGATGTAGAAACAGCCTAGGAACTCAGGAGATCTGTGAGTTTACACTACTGGTACTTTTACTGGAACATGTGGGTTCCTGCAAGGCTCATAATATAGGAGCTAACTTTTTCACTGTGCCATGTTTTTCCTGAGCAATAATACATGAACAAAGTGAATCCTATTTTTTCACTAGTTTCTGTTGTTTACTTAATTGAATATTTATTTTCTCGAGGACAGTCTCATCCCCTATATAATAAAATCAAAATGACAAGTAAAATCACACTTAAAATAAGAATAAGGTAAAATCACACTTAAAATCTTTTCAGATAATTTAAGATTATAACCCCAGATAAAGCAATACAGAAAAGAACATTTCAAGTATTAACAGTGTGGTCGGCTGTAATGAGCAAGCCACAGAGGAATATAATCTCTCCGTCCCAGGCTGGAGGTGAAAATTCAGTTGTGAACACGGTCACAGAACTAGCTCTGTCTCACTTGTTCTGTGATGGTGAAAATTATTCTGCATTGTTCCTGGCGGACATCCCTGGAAGTCAACTCCATGTCCTCTTCTTTCTCCTGCTTTTCACGTGTACCAATTCTTTTGGCTGCTGTCCTCCAAGGCGCCAGCTCGCTGCAGGGACAGCTCCTGCTGGTTGGTGAACATCTCTGGGCTTCAGGTTCCGTGTTTGAAAATGGGCACAATCACAGTGTCTACTTCAGAGGGTTGTTGCTGAGACTTCAATAATACGACACCCTGACAACTCTGTCCTCTGCTTTCCCTGAGAAAAAGAGACAAAACTTCAAGCTCTAAAATATTGAGAAGGGAAAAAGACTGTTCATTGGGATTAACATTGTCATCTGCTCCAAGAATATTCTTTTCATCAGAAACATTGAAAACTTTTAAAAACAGTGGGTATTTAGGTGGTTAGAAAGTGATTTAATTTTTTTTTGTACTTTACAACATTACCTAAGTGGTTTTTGTCCATCCTTTTATAGATTAGCTTTGTCCTTCTAGTGTGGTGGACCTTTGGGTCCCCCACACAATTTGTACAACCTCGCAGTGATCACCAGGAAATGGCATCTTGCTTGAGACTGAATTGCTAAAGAGTGAGGACTCTCTCTTTTAGAAACAGATTTAAACTCACCCATCCAGTTGGCAGCTTTCCCGCCATCCCGACATTGTAGTAAGAACTGTGGTTTTTCTGATTCCCTGGGTTCCTGCTGCTTTTGCAAAAGTGGCAAAGGACCGTGTTCTGAGCCTTAGTTTCCTCATCTGTAAAATGTCCATGGGCTAGTGTTAAAAGGCAAGGGTTTGGAGCTGTACTGCCCAGGCCTCAGCCCCACCTCTGCCACTTACCAGCTGAGTGACCTCACATAAATTGCTTCTCTAAGCTTCAGGTGTCCCCATGGGTGATTAAATGGAATAATGTAAAGCTTCTGTCACCTAGGAAGTGCTTGCTAAACCTCTCTCATATCTGGTTCTTCTTAACTCTTACCTGCACCATTCAGATCTTTAGAATCCAGAACCTATTGCCTGTCTAGGCTCAATGTCTAGGGGGTGGGTGGGAGAGTAGTTCACTGGCTTAATAGCAAGTCAAATTGTTTGCTACTCAGTTGGTTCCCCATCATTCAACATTCCTTCTGTGGATATTTACTGTGCCTCTCCTGTGAGCTGAGAATACAGTGATGGATGAGCCAGGCAAAGTTCCCGCCCGGGTACTACACTCAGCTTAGACCTTTTGTGAACAGCCCTCACAGTGTCAGACCTGCTGTGGAGCTCCAGATCAGGGAGGGACTGCTTAATGGGTACAAGATTTTCTTTTGGGGTGTCAACCAATGGTCATTGGCACCAATTCAACACCAACAGGACTCCCCAGTTTGGGGTGAGGTAAAGAAGGAAACTTTATTTGGTGTAAACAGCTCAATTGTGATACAGCATGGCTGTGATGCAGCATGGCTGTGGAACAGCTCAGTAGTGATACAGTTCGATTATGAAACAGCACATTTGGGGAACAGCATGGCTGTATGGTGGCCCTTGGGCTAGGTCCCTCTCTAGCTACACAACTCTGCTCTGCCCTCATCCACTTTGCTCCACCTGCTCCGATCTGGTCTTGCAAGACATCTTCGGTGTTTCAGCTCCAGATAAGGAAACACAGTCTTCAAGGGAAAAGGAAAGAGCACTCTTCAAGCCACAGGGGAGCTGACTTATACAGAGAGAAGTCTCTGCCCCCCGTGGTCCTTGAATGGTCCATTCTTATGCAAATGAGGACTCCAAATCCTCAAAGCTTGATTGATGGAAAGAGCACTGTCCTGATTAGTCAGAATGGAGCTATTCTGATTGGTTGGAGAAGATGCTAATGAGACTATAACTGCACAGCTCTGATTGAACAGGGAATGTCTCAGTCTTATTGGTTGAAATATGATCCTAGAAACTTCTTCATAAGGGTTGGTTCAGATGGTAGGAACACAGTGCAGGCAGGCGGTTCAGTGCAGGCTTCTCCCTAAAGTGGCGCTTATGTGGGAGGTTCCCATTTAGCAACAGCTGCTAGGTTCTGTTTATAAATTTGAGACCAGTTAGCCCTTCTCAACAGGTACGTTCATTCTTGGGGTCAACAGGGATGATGCAGAGTTTTGGGAACTTAATATAGGTAGTGATTACACAATATTGTACAAAATACCACAATTCAGTACACTTTAAAGTGGTTAATTTTGTGTTGTGTTATTGAGAGAGAGAGAGAGAGAGAGAGACAGAGAGACAGAGAGACAGAGAGACAGAGAGACAGAGAGACAGAGAGACAGAGAGACAGAGAGAGACAGAGACAGAGATCCTATGATCAGCTCCCTGGACCTGATTGTTACTGACCTTAGATAATTTCTTCCCTGAAAATTCCTTTCCTTTATTTGGAAATGCCTTTGAAACTCATAGGTCAGAGCCAGATAGTAGCCTAAATAATGTACCAGATAGCTTACAGAATGCTTTTCACATGTAACAAGTTAATAATTAACCAAATCTCCTAATAATCTGAAGTTCTATTTCTACTGCACTCTTCCATGCAGGGTGATGTTCCCTTTTCCATATACTCTTTGGAGGACTCCCAGGAGAGGGAACAGAAAGGCTGAAAGTGCTGTAGGTGAACTTGGCCTCAGCTTTGGTTTCCCTGGGCTGTCCTGCCACAAATAGTGTGGGACTGCTGTTAAAGCTCTGAGAGAGAATGGAAAAAAAGCAGGGGATCTGATGGAGGGCCCCCCACCTAGCACCAATTTCCTCCTTTCCCTACACTCACTCCCCTGAGCTAGAACTAAAACATTTACGATTGCTTTCCATAAAACTAAAGAGCTCTGTGTCTGTCCTATTGACAAGGAGTGTTTGAGGGCCATTCAGGGGCTTGTGCTGAAGCAGGTGTGAGAGAAAACCTGATTGAATTAGTTATCTTAATGGAACACAAATCCACCATTCTGATGGAAGATCTGTTGGCTGCAGGCATTTGGCTGCGTTGGAGACAGTCTGAAACAGACATTTGTCTCATGGCTGTTATGGATGTCTCAGATTCAATCAATTCTGTGGAAATTTTTCATTTCTCTCCATTGTGTTCTGAGAGAGAGTGGGGGTGGGGTAGGGGAATGAATGTGAAATACAAAGAATGAGTGTGAGAGAAAATGAGTTTACATGTGGCTGGATATGATTTACTTTCATAGAATCCAAATAGTAAATAGATGAATTTTGTCCATACTAAATGGTAATAAATAAATATTAATTAGAAATAAAGCATTTAAATGCCCACGGAACATAGACTACAAAGAATCCCAAACTACTTGCTCAGATCTGGATCCAAATTTTTAACTTCTTTCTTCCAAAACAGCAATAGATAATATTTTATAGCAGGTTTAAGAAATTCCATTCTTTCCCCTTACTTCCTCCACGAAGTGTAGTTCGATGATTAAATCACCCTGTTGCTGCGGGATATTTTTTTAACTGGGCTAATGGGCTTCTGGGACAGTCGCTTTCACTGTATAACCCCAGCCCATGGTGATAAATATATTTTATATCACAGTCTAGAATATACAGACACACAAAAGAATAAATTATATAATTGAATATTCTTTAGGTATATACAGATCTTAAAAATAATTTTGTGAGAGAAAACTTTCACAAAATATTAATGAGCTATCATATATGCATAATATATTTTATTCTGTTTTATTCTTTTTTATGCTATCATTTTCTATTCCATGTCATATGATTTCGTGTCACAGTGTATAGCATAAAACACACTGCTTTAAGGAATCCATGGATTGGCTTTTGGGTCTCTGAATCCCTGAACCAAGGTGCACAATTTCTGTTTGTTAGAATTTTTCTGGGCATTCATCAAATATTTTAAAGCAGTCTGAGTGACATATGAAAGCTGAAGAACTACTGCTCTAGAGGACCTCTAGTTTCATCATAAATTAGAGATTATTTTGATGTTTGTAATTCATTTAATTATGAATGTAATTTAGAGGTAACTTAATGTTAATAGCAATTAAAGAAATTCATTTCCCTTATCAAGCAATTTCTTTATCCCCCCCATTCAACTTCCTAAGCTACAACATCACTATATGTTAAACGAAAGGTTGGGCTGGATTATTTTCAGTTCTCTACTAATTCTAACTTTAACCAAATACTTCATCTTTTACTATTAAAAAGTAATATGGGCCGGCCCGGTGGCTCAGGCGGTTGGAGCTCCGTGCTCCTAACTCCGAAGGCTGCCAGTTCGACAAGGGATGGTGGGCTGTGCCCCCTGCAACTAGCAACGGCAACTGGACCTGGAGCTGAGCTGTGCCCTCCACAACTAAGACTGAAAGGACAACAACTTGACTTGAAAAAAAAAAAAAAAAGCCCTGGAAGTACACCACACTTTTCCCCAATAAAGTCCTGTTCCCTTTCCCCAGTAAAAATCTTTAAAAAAAAAAAAAAAAGTAATACATGTTTATTGTTGAAATTTACAAACTCAAACAAAAGAGGAAAATTAAAATTACCCACTTAAACTTCCACCTAAAAAAATTAACATTTTGTTATCTATCCTTTGAGTCTTTTTTCTATGTACAAATGCATACGTTTTATAAACCAGTTTTTGTATTATAGTACAAACTACTTTATAACTTGCATTGCTCACTGTGGTATCATTTCTCCGTATTATATTTTTTTTACTATATCTTTTAATCTCTAAAGATACCTGTAGAATATTTAATCGGCTAATTTAACCAGTTCCTATCATTGAACGTTAATTTACTTCTAATTTTTCACCCTGTCACCAACATTAAAATGCACATCCTTGCACCTTTCTGTACTCACTTGATATTCTTAGCACAGATTTCTACAAATGGAATAGCGGGGTGTGAAGGTATCAATATTTTTGAGGCATATTACATAGTGACACATGTTACAGATTGCCCTCCCGAAAGGAAATGCTAATGTAGACTCAGGGCTGAGTTTACCTGCTGCCTTACACTTCCCTGGTTTTCCAGGTGCAATGTCCTCATGGCTCAGGGAGCCGTACGACTATGTAGCATCAAGGTGCACCTTTTGGCCAGAGAGTTCCCTTCGTAGAGAAGTGTCAATTCAATAACATGGGGATTTCACTGGGGATGGAATCTGTGTGGGGAGTAAGTTGTTTACCTGATAGTAATCGAATCCAATCCTTAGCTGAATTGGATCTGCTGGTGATATCTACCTAAGGGGATTGCTGCAAGTCGAGTCAATAAAGCAATTTCAAATGGAAGAAAATCCAAACTCCCTGTTCAGAGAATAAATAGACAAAGGACTTTTCCTTGAAACATTGTTAATTAAAATGGAGTTTGAAGCACTTGTGAGCTGTGGGAAGCAGTTTTGGTATTTCTCAGAAGTCATTTTTTATGAAATGTGACTTGAATTTCCATCTTGTTCCTAACATGAACAAAAGCCTTGCAGCAGCCCTTCCTCCCTTCCCTGAGAGAAGCAGGGTTCACGTGGGGTTCTGGGTAAATGAGGAAGCCCAGAGTAGATAAGCTGGGAAAAATCATAACATGTCACTAAAAGGAAATTTAATTAGCATGATTTAGCTTGGTTTGATGATAGAAGCAGTCTCTTGCCTCACAATAACTGAAGGAATAGTTTTCTTTTCTCCTGGTTTGCTTTAAGGAAAATTTTGTGAATCTGGATTTATAAAAAGTTTTTCCAAACTTTTCCCAGTATGAATAATAATGCTAATAACCCAAACCTCCCTGGCCTGTCCTGCTTATATGACAATGAGAGTTGTAGTAATAGTGATGCTTTTAGTGACTCTCATTCCCACCCATGCACCATGTGATCACGCCCATGGCAAGTGCCCCTCAAATACCTGGTGGTGCCGTGGAAGATGTCTCCTCTCATGTCTTCCCTCCGAGCCCTCTCTGCATTCCCTTTGAGTCTAACTCTGTACCTCTGCCTCTGTTTCTGGTGCTTTCTGCCCCAGGTACAGTGTCTGTACTTCCAAACACAGAGATCGAGATCGGTGCTCAGCTAATATTTGGTAAGTTTTGTTGACTGCATCCTCAGGGTACCAAATACAGTGGTACCTTGGTTTTCTAACGTAATCCGTTCCAGAAGACCGTTCGAGTTCTGAAACATTCAGAAACAGCCGACAGCTCGGCCTCAGGATCGTGTACTCAGCGGAAGCTGTGTGACATGTTCAACTTCCGAGGCGTGTTCGAAAACCGAAGCATTTACTTCTGGGTTTATGGCGTTTGTAAACCGAAATGTTCATCAATGGAGACGTTCGAAAACCGAGGTACTACTGTATTCTGTGTTCCTTGGAGTTTACATTACAATAAGGCCACATTGTTACATGCAAAGGGAGTTGCTCCTTTTCCAGGTTCACTGTCATACTTTGCTTCAGGGATACCAGAGCAGATTGCTTATGCCCTCATGTCACCCAGAGCCCCTCATCGAAAAGGATCCTTTGGTTTCTCCATGTCAGCCTTCTCTTCCTTGGCCCAGTCCCAAGCACAGAGATCTGGGCTGGGGATAGATCTGTGAGCCTCTGCCCTGCTGTATTCAGAATCAGTGCTCCCCTCCAATCCTGAGTCAGATTGGTCAAGTATGCCCAGAGATGTTTGAACTTGGATTCAGGCTACCAGTCTATGAAATTGGCAGTTTATGGGGAGGAAACTGAGGCTCAGAGAAGTAAAACAACCCAGCTAGTAAGTGATGATTTGTTCTAATTCTAAAAGCCTTGTCCCATGCTCTTTTAAAAATTCCTGATACTTAGCTGGAGCCCACTGTCAGCCAATTTAGTGCCAGGACTGGTGGGATTGTGGACTTTATATAAAAGTCACATCCTCAGCATTTCAACTCTTACCTGAGGCATTGGCCATACCCTTTACAACCGGGTCCTGCCCTTGAGGAAGGGTTCTTTTCCAGTTGAATCCTCAGGGTACTATTGAATTCATGGGGTAAACCCTAACAATCTAATTGTAGATAATGGTTACACCTCAGAAATTGCTGAGAGGCTTAAATGTTTGCTGGAAAATTCTCTCCTTATTCTCTTATCACAGAACTAAAGAGAGGCCTCAGAGGTGATATTCATTGTAGAGAATTTGGCCTCAAGTCTTTTCAGAGGATTACTAATAGCTTTATGTTTTGGTGGAAAGTCAGAAATTGTTTTTTTTTGTTTTCCCTCATTCATAATGTTGCTTGATTGGCATTTGGGACCTTTTCCATGCTGTTGTGATTAACACTGAGTCAGAGGAAGCAGAGAGCCTTTCAAAAGGGAAACATAACATTTATAAAAAGGATCAAAGCCCTTTAAACAGAGGATATATGAAGTCCTTGAGACAAAGTTCTACCTTGAAATGACCATTATGTCATTAGCCACATTCCGTGCTGATTTGTCTGAAGAGTGACAGTTCTGGTCATAACTTAGTCACAGGCTGCCATGTTTGTTATAGATGGGGTGTAGCCCATAGGGACACATCTAAAAATTGCTGGTGCATTAAGCACAGTTTTTTATGTTTTGAAATGTTTTAATATACTTCATTGACTTGCCTTATTTTCATAAATTTCTCTTTCTTGGAGGATAATGTAAACATTTTTCACTTTTCAAATTTCAGTTTTTATGAGGTTGACATTTTCCTTAGTGTATTGTTGGCTATAAATTATTGAGATATAATAAATAAAGTACTGCCTCCTGGGCCCCAAACATCCTATAAAATGGATGCAAAATACATGATTTAAAAAATTCTAGCTGATCTAGGGAGCCAGTTACAAAAATAATGATGTGGGAAGGAATGCCAAACTAGAAAATGGTCAATGTTTTAAATTTCATATTTGCCTCCAAACCCTGAGCTATGCCTTAAAGAAATTTTTTATCAATTGTAGAATTCTCTAGTAACTGAAAAGTAATTTCCATAATGAGAAAAAAAATTAGTTGAGATTGTACGTTAAGTTCGACACATAAACATACCCCCTTTTAACACACTTAATGTACTCTTGTTTTTTTCAGCCCTCTCCCTGCTGTTTTAGCTACACAGCCTTTCTGATGAGTACTCTCAAAACCATATCTCTGTGTGGTGGACAAACTCTAAGATGGTCCCTGTGATTCCCATCTCCTGATTTTGTGTCCTTGTGTAATCCCTCACCCTTGAATGTGGGTGGGACCTGTGATTAACCAATATAATACAGCAAAGGCCTTCTGTGATTACATTACATAAGATTGTAATGTCTGTCATACTGAGAGATTCTCTCCCTTTCTGGCCATATTGGAAAAGTCCATGTGGCAAGGAACTGAGAGTGACCTTCAGCTGTCAGCTCGTTGAGGCGCTCCATCCAACAGTCCACGAGGAAATGAATGCTGCCAACAGCCACATGAACTTGAAAGCAGATCCTTGCCTACTTCAGCCTCAGAGGAGACCATGGCCTTGGCGGACATTTTAATGGCCTTGTGAGACCCTGGGGCAGAAGACCTAGCCAAGTTGTGCTTGGATTGCTGACCCACAGAAACTCTACAGCTATAAGTGTGTATTGTGTTAAGCCACTAAGTTGGTCATAATATTGCTACACCGCAATGGATAACTGATGCATTTTGGTACAGACTCATCCTCTGAGTCTTGCATCCATATTATCATGTAATCATCCATTCATTGAAAGTTTCCTGAGCATCTACTGCAAGGCCAGGCTTAGTGTCAGGTGCTAGAGAAACAAAGAATGAGTAAATCATAATCTCTTTAAACTTGTCGACGAATAAACATCCAGCCTAAGAGAAAACTTATAAGAGTTTATTTGAGCCAAACTGACGACAATTGCTGGCAAGCAAAATCTCAACAGATTGAGAAAATGCTCCACAAAATGGCTGTTTGCAGCTTACTTTATATGTAGAATCAAAGGAGGAGGGTTTCACGAAATCCATTTGTGGTAGATTTAGGGGTGGGAGAAAGCAAACTGAGGCAATCTCTGGGAATGGATAAAAATAAATTGGAGAGACAGGTATTTATTTTACATAGGTGGGTACAGGATAATTAATAGTTCTCTTTTTACAGCACATAGACATGGTAATCAGGGGATAATAATAATAATGAAAGATTCTGTGGTTTCCTGCTCTGGTCCAGAAAAAGGGATTACTGACATTCCAAGGGCATGTTATCCTAGTTGCAAAAAGACAATAGACAGGCTCACTTAAGGTAGAGATTGACCTTTGTCAAAGAAGCTACAGACTAAAGATGTGACTTCCAACCATGGCCCACCTTTGTTAGGAATTTTTATGTTCATGCCATCCTATGTGGTTATTTTCAGTCTCCTGAGCTTGTGAGGTTTAACCTATGTCCCCTTTTCCATTCTCAAACTATATTAGTAATCAGTACTTTATAAGGTGCTGAAGATATAGGTCAAAGTCATCTAAGTCTCTTACAGGAGCACGGAGGCAGGGAACCTAACCTCCAGTTGGTGAAAGATGAAGGGCAACATCAGGAATGACTTTCTGGCAGCAGGGACTCCTGAACTGTGTGTAATGGTGACTGGAGGTAACCAGGCGAAGGGTGGGAGAGGATTGAGAGATGGTGAGCACCCAGACAGAGAGGGGACATTAGCAAAGGCGTGGACGTAAGACGCAGTATGAGATCTGGGAGCCACAAGCAATAGAGTGAGAAAGTAAGGGGGGAAATACTATACTAAGGAGGGGGAAGGGTTGGGACAACAGAAGGTCTAATGTTAAGGAACTTGGGTTTCATCCTCTAGGCAGAGTGGGCCATTGAAGAGTTTAAACAGAATGGTGAAGACTCATTTGTATTTTAGAGGGAGAACGCAGCCTGGTGAATTTGAGTGCCTATGGGACATCCAAAGTGAAGATGTTCGATGTTGTTCATTAAAGTGTGAGACTTCCTGGCCCTCACCTAACTTTATGGCTCTGGAGTGCAGAGCCTGTGGGAAGATAAGTAGATTTACTGGGATGGACGTGTAGGGGAAGCGTGTCTTCTGAGAAGAGCCTGGTGGCCATTAAAAGCTGGATGTGGAGAGAGTATTCTATGAAATACAGTGGGGGAAGGTGGTATGTTTTCACTGAGAAGCATTTTCAGATGATATGGTAGAAAGGATTATGAGAGGAAGATCCACATTGGAAGGGGCACAGAGCATAATGAAATGAGGGAATTTTGACTGAGGTAGAGTATGTTCTTTCATTGTGCAGGAGCAATGCCGTGAAGCACTGGCCTCGTCATGTGTTCCCATGTTTATAGCATCTTTGAGGCGACTGAAGAGGATCAGTCCAGCTTTACTGAATGGGATGATTTGAAATGTGCTTCTTTTAAATTCAGAATTAGAATTAGCTTTCATTCTGTAGTTGTTTTGAGCAGAGGGTGCAGAATTTCTTCTTCTTGACGTTTAAAGGAGCTGTTAAGTGTACAGTCCAGCCCATTTCTGCATCTTCACACCTCTCATACTGTCCCACCAGGTTGACTTAAATTGCTTTTGTAGCCAGCTCAGTCTGGGGATGCTCCATGGCCCCTCCCCCTGACACTACTGAGAGCAAAGTGGACTCACCTGACAAATAAAGACGTTAATTTGGGGAAAGTCATTCATTTCTAGAGGTTTAAATAAGAAATGTGGCTTTGGTGAACTAAAATCTCCTATATCTGTTACTGGCCACTTTTTTTCTAGTCATGAAGCGTTCGTTCTCCATTTACCTCATTGTTACCGTCATGCTTTGGTTAAGCAGCATTAAACAGTAACCTGTGGTCACTTATGTGGCAGCTGGTTTCCAAGAGGCAGAAAGTGGAAACTGCCAGGTGAGGTAAGGGCCTCACCTATAACTGGCACAGTGTCACTTCAGCCATAGTCTACTGGTCAAGGCACCATAGGGCCCACCTCTAGATGGCCAGGCCACATTGCACAAGAGCATAGGAGTTAGGAGGTATTGTTGCTGCCATCTTTGTACAGTATGTTCTGCCACAGCCAGGAATTCCATCCCATTAAATGGAGAAAAAGCTTGATTTTCAGAATAATGTATATAAAGCACCTGGCACAACAGCAAGTGCTTACTGGATGGCACATTTTACTATCCTAGTGGAAACAAAGGACAGACAGAAATGATTAAACAGGACATCTTTCGTCACCAGAATTCTATAGGGAATAGGAGTTTTACTTAGGACATAGAATAGATGAGTAAGAACATATTCGAGAAGATTGAATAGTGAATGTGAGAGTCTCAAAATAGCCTGATCGAAGTAGAAAACTTCAATATTTTTAAGATTAAATGTTTCCTGACATTGAAGTATTTGTCCCTTGGTTTTGTAGATCTTGGTTGCTTCGTTTAAAAAGACAATTCAGAAGCATTTTCAGACAAAGTGTTTAATATGATTGTGATGCATGTACTTTCTGGTGATACATCATGTTTTATGATACCATAGTGGCTGATTCCAGGGGATAACTGAGAACCAGTGTCTCTTTTTTGGCATTATGAACTAAATTGTATATTTATATTCCTTTGCATACAATGTAGCCATGTTTAAAGACCTAATCTGGATTGTGAAGAAAGTATGAATACATTTCTTTTAAATATTCTATGTCTTTGTAAGATTTAATTTATCAAGAATTCTAGTTTTAGAAGTTGGTTTAGAAAGATTCTCCCTTCTAAGAACCCATAAACATAGTTTAAATTATTTATAGTTGTTATAAATGATTGATAAAGGCTGTGTGTTTTATGTGGGTTACAAACTATGAGAGATTCAGGTGTCTCATTGCTCCTTGTCCAAAAAGTGAATCTCAAGTTTTAAGCTGCAAAGTTTTATTTTTTAAATTTCTATACTTAAATTTCAATATCTGGAAAGATAGTGTTTATATATATTTTTTGCATTTCGTTTTCTCAATGTCTGCCAATATGTTCCCTGGACATGCAGTTTTGGTTGTTGTTACTAGTCACTCTGATTTTTTTCTAGAATTGTGGAAGAGTTCACAAGGTGGTGAAAAAAAATTAGGGAATTCATAAAAAATGGTGGTTAAATGACTGACCAGTCTTAGCAGGAAAGTTATGTACTTCACTGGAGAACTCCTTATAAATTTATAGTCTTAAGTATATTTTACTTCCAGTACTTTGCCCCTCACCGCCCCACTTAAGTTTTACCTGTAATCTCAAAAGGAGGTAAATGATGGAAGTAAATATTTGAAATAAAAAGGAAACTCTTAGATGGTGAAGGCAAGCCTTTCTGGTTATGACCACTGGCAATGGGACTGAAATTTACAGAAGCAGGAAAGGAACAAAAGAGATTTGCTTTGAAATTTCCCATTTCCCACTCCCTCTCTGGGCCAGCTCGATTGGCTTGTAAATGGGACAAATATATGGAACTCACATTCTGTGAAATAAATTAACTGCAACAAAGATACTTTTTTCATTTTATGCTTCTAAATAATAAGTGAAGCTTGTCTTGAACTTAAATTTGGCGATGGTGAGCATGCAAGTGGCAGAAATGAAGTGATGGCTGTTCTGTCGTCTGGTTTGACCACTAAAATTATGACACTTGAACCAGGGTTTCGTGTTTGACTATGTATATATACAACCTAAATGGGGATTTGATTTTCATTGGGTTAATTCACTTGATAAAAGTAGAGTCCATCTCAGTAGCTCACTTTGTGAGCACCTAGCTTGCTGCAGCCATAGGTTGCAGGTATGCCGCCTGGCTTCAGCCTGAGGAGAAGCACCCTACCTCCAGGTGTCATCTGCCAGGAAGGTGGGAGACCATGCGAGCACAATATATGCATTTGTTCACACAACTGATTTTTTTATTGTGGTAAAATACACACAGTATAACATTTACTGTTAGTGAATTGATTACATTGACAAGATTGTGCAACTGTCACCTCCGTCTAGGTCCAGAACGTTTTCATCACTCTAAAAGAAAACCCCACACCCATCAAATAGTCAGTCCGCATTCTTTCCTCCCCCAGCCCCTGGATGGGATCTGTCTCTATGGATTTGCCTATTCTGGATATTTCATGTAAAGGGAGTCATACAATATGAGGCCTCTTGTGCCTGGCTTCTTCACCGAGTACGTTTTCAACAAAAGTGGTTCTTGCCGAATGCCTGTGATATGCTGCATATTGGATATAAAGTGACAGACAAAACCAAAAGGTCCCTATCCTCATGAATCAAACGCCAGAGTGGTAGAATCAGACCAAAAAATAAGTAAGTAAATAATGGGGGGGAAAAAATGCTAAGTGCCATACAGGAAACAAGCAGGGTCTTGGGCTAGAGAATAATGCAGGAGGGAGAGAGGGGGTTGCTACTTAAGAGAAACGTCCAGGAAAACCTCTCCAAGGAGATGGCACCTAAGTAGAAAATTGAAAGTTTAGAAAGAACCAAGCCTATGAAGAATGGAAGGAAGGAAATTTCAGAGAGAAGGAATAGCATATGCAGAGGCCCTAGGTTAGGAAAGAATCTTGCAACCTCTGAAAGAAGGCACATGTGGCTGAGGCAGCCCGAGGGACTGGAAAAGCAGGTAGGGCTCTGGATTTACTCAGAAGGTAATGGGATGCCAGTGAAACATTTTCAGGAGAGAAGGAACTTGAGCTGACTTGCCTGGTGCTGTGTGAAGCATGAGGGCAATACTGGCCAGTTCGGGGCTGTTCCAGGTATTCACGAGGGCAGATAGCCCTAACCTGCGATGCATAGCTGCGTGCTGCCTGGTGGTAATTCAGAGACCGCCTTCTGAATTCTCTGGTTTAGACTCTGCTCTCTGCCTGTGACTACCCTGGCCCTGCAATCATTGACAAGTCTTGTACTCAGAAGTCTCCATCTTCAGCATGATATCTGAACTTGACATTCCATCCACTAGCACAGGTCATCTCTGGGCCCTTGCTCTAACTCCTCTGGAGACCACTCAGCATTACTAATCTAGATTGTTTATGCTAAGCTCTTCAGATAACCTGCATCATTACAAGATGCCCAGTTCACCTGGTGTTATGTAGTCACCCAGTGGGCCTGCATAATTGACATGATTTGGATGGTGGGTTCACACCACCATCTGCTTAGTTCCCAGGTACCACTCACATCTTATCACGTAAGACTGCTTTGGTGGAACTTCAAACCACTCATGTGATCTATGCTAAACAAGCATGATGCTTTAAGTCTGTTCTGACCCGAGATTAAAAATAGCCTGTAGGAAAAATACAAAACCAGATTTAGTTTAAGTGAACTTTTATTAAGCACTCAGCAACGTTAACCTGAAATCAGTCCTCAGAAAGTGTACTCTATACTATGTGTGACTAATATCTCATTTGGCCCTTCATGTAGAAATAATGCCATTTCATTGCCAAGTATAGTCTCATAAAAGATGGAAGATATTTCTGATCATGTTATTCCCGATTTATATGGACAGGTCTTCCAGGTATTGAGACAGTTCTAATCAGCTTTAGGAATTGAAATTATTTTCAATGGGAACCCTGACTACCTTCTATTAAATGGCATGCCTGGTGTTGAATGATTGACATTCTGATGGAGTGAGATGTGGAAATTGCAATCCCATGTCTCATTGCTCTCTTACTGTGACACCTGTTTTTAACCATTAATATTCCTTGAAATGGGTTGTGATAATGTACATTAGGAAATCAATTTCTTATTCCCTTGGGGCAGGAGTACCATGACTAGTAACATTATTGCTGACTTAATCTTTCAAAGAGTATGTTTGGAGTAAAATAATACATCTAAATTGATACTTTTAACTCAGATGGTAAAAATGAATAAGACAACAAAACATAAAGAAGTCTAAACTTAAAATTATATCTTTTGCTCTTGAACATATTTTCCCATAAGCTAGAAATTTATTTTATCTATAATTTATTAAATTATACTCTATTAGATTCTGTTCTCTCTCTCTCTCTCTCTCTCTCTCTCTCTCTCTCTCTATATATATATATATATATATATATATATATATATATGTATATGTATATATATATCACCTCATTTAATTCTCCAGTAATCCTTTGCACTTGGTATCATTGCTATCCTCGTTTTATAGGTGAGAAGACTGAGGCTTACCCACTACTGCCAGATATATCTGAACCCATACTTGGGCTTTGAATTTCAGATCAATAATTCATCAATCACTCAGTGCTAGGTACCATGGGAAATTTAAAATGTAAATGACATAAATTTATTTTAAGATGCTTTAAATATAAAATGTTAAGATGTTAAAATGTTTCTAGAGAATTGAAAAATATATAATGTTTAACATAATATATAAGGTCTGACAATTAAGTTCGTGAACTTGCGACCTTGCACTTACATTGGCAGCACTGTATAAACAGCTCAGTAAGGTTTCATAACCTTGGTATATCTGTCTCACAGCTGTGTTCCTGTTGACATGTGGCGGTGTCTTGCTGAGTGCTGTTCATTATTATTGTTGCGTGTTTTTGTGTGCTGTCGCCAGAATGTGTGAGCTTGAATTAGAGCAATGAACAAACATTAAATTTCTTGTTAAACCTGACAAGAGTGGAAGTGAAATCAAGGACATGTTAGTGCAAGTTTATGGGGATAATGCCATGAAGAAAACGGCAGTGTACAAGTGGATTAAATGTTTTTCTGAAGGTAGAGAATGTGTGACTGATGAAGAGAAGTCAGGGTAGCCAGTAATGAGCAGAACTGACGAAAACATCGCAAACATTCGTTGAATTGTGTGTAAAAGTCATCGGCTGACTGTGAGAAGCATAGCAGACCAAGTAAACATCAATAGAGAAAGTTAGGAAAATCTTAACTGAAAATCTTGTCATGAGAAAGGTGTGAGCAAAAATGGTCCTGAAGGAGCTCACTGATGAACAAAAGCAAAGGAGAGTCGAAGTTTCCCAAGACCTTTTGGAGAGGCAAGACGATGTGTTGGGCTATGTTATCACCGGTGATGAAATACGGGTGTACCAGTACGACCCTGAAACAAAGCGTCAAAGGACGGAATGGAAGTCAGCTAATTCTCCATGATCAAAAAAGTTCTGTCAGTCCAAATCAAGAGTCAAAACAATGTTGCTAACCTTTTTTGATACCAGAGGGATTATGTATTGTGAATTTGTACCAACTGGACAAACAGTTAACCAACTTTACCATTTGGAAGTGCTGAAAAGGCTGCGTGAAAAAGTTAGACGAAAATGACCTGAACTTTTCACCAACATTCATGGCACTTGCATCACGACAATGCACCGGCTCACATGACACTGTCTGTGAGGGAGTTTTTAGCCAGTAAACAAATAAAAACTGGTGTCAGTGCATAGCTTCTCAAGGGGAGTACTTCAAAGGTGACCATACTGATATTCAGCAATGAGGTGTGTATCGTGTTGCCCCGAAAATAAGACCTAGCTGGACCATCAGCTCTAATGTGTATTTTGGAGCAAAAATTAATATAAGACCGACCCACTATTATATTATATTATATTATATTATATTATATTAGACTGAGTCTTATATTGTATTAAAATATATTGTATTAAAATAAGACTCCCTCCGCCTTATGTGTGGGCTGCACATGGTGACTTCCTTCCTACACTTTAGAGAAAAAGGTAACTTGGCAGTGGAAAAGCCTGATAAACACGACCTCAGCCAGGTGACCAACAGTCATAAATCATGTTAATAGTATGTAGCCTTGAGATGAGTGATGAAATGGCACTTTCCCTCTGTGGTCTTCCTCCCAAAACCCATAACACCTGTCCAATCATGAGAAAAACATCAGACCCTTTGCAATAAAACGGGCATCCCACCATACCTGACCAGTGCTTCTCAGAACTGTCGTGGCGCTCAAAAACAAGAAAGGTCTGAGAAATTGTCAGAGCCCTGAGGAACCATGACAACTAAATGTAATGTGGTACCCTGGCTGCGGTCCTGGAATGAAAAAGAACATTAGGTAAAAATTTAGGAAATCTTAATAAAAGATGGACTTTACTTAAAGATAATGTATGACTATTGGTTTATTAATTGTATATTAATAAGATGTTAATAATAAGGAAACTGTACAGGTTGATGGGGTATATGAGAACTGTGTATACAACTTTCCCAATCTAAAACTTTTAAAAAATAAAGTCTGTTAATAAAAAACATACATGTGCGCAGTTTGGTGTGATACATGAGAGAAGGTCATTTGGTTGGTTCTCCTCCCTTCCTTTTCATAATACATCTGTCTCGTTTATCCTGTAAATGTCAAATGTAGGTGTAAATTTATTTAACTGGGGATGTCAGACAAGTAATTTTGGTAAAAGGAAGTTTATAAAGACTCCCTTGAACCCATCCATGTTTAGAAGATGAACAGTTTAGTGGAGGGAAAATATGTAGACAAGAACTAATTTGGTAATTCTCCATCTTGTAAAAGTCCACACATAGTCGTTAAGGTTATTTCTTTACAGAAATATATTTGTTTTCTGTAATAGTTGTTATAATGGATCTTAAATTAGCTTTCTGTCATTTCTGTTTTGCTTCACTAAGTCTATAAAGCTTTGCCCATCACATTATATTGATTTATCTCCATTGCATCCATGTGGGAAAGAGGACAGGAAGCAAAGGCACATGTTTTGCTCAGGTCACTCAGGATCAGATTGTACGCACCTCAATTCTTGGTTTCTGTGCTTTGCCCTCTATGAACATGTTGGCTGACTTTTAAATTGCATACTCCTTTAATCAGCTTTTCTCTTATAGCTCTAACCTCCGTTTTCCTTTAGGATTTTGGAATGCCAGTGCTTACTTTGAGGATGAGGAATGGGAAGCCCCTTTTGATCCTGTTTCCTTCTAGGAAGGATTAGACAGAGAGAACATACAGCGTCTTACACATTTTCTATGATAGCACTTCATGTAGTCTGTTGCTTTATCTCCACATACTGCTTTCCTCCCATCAGCCTGTGAGCTCCTTGAAGGAAAAGGCTGTCCTTCCCTCTTCTTGTGGAGTTTGGCACACAGTAGGTGGTCAGTAAATGAAGTTTGAATGAATAATGGAAAGCAATACATCAGCATTGCCAAGTCAGTTGTTTGTAACAAAGGCGCTTGTTCTCCAGCCTTCTTACTATGAGGTCTCCCAGACTAACCTGTTTTATTGAAAGCCCAGGGTTTCTTTCAAGGATGTGAATGTCCTAGAAAGGAAAGAAGTGTGATAGGACTGGAAAATAGCACAAGCAGGCATTTCTGTGACCTCAAAATGTGAAAACCATGGCACCAATCAAACAGTCTTTACCACCACTGCCCCTTTGGCAAATGGCTTCTTGAATTGGCTTTGTGATTCATGGGATGGAGTCAGGGGCATTGGTGTCTAATTCCGTGAACGGAAAATACTTTTCATTTGACTCACGAATATTGTCACCATCATTATGTCACCTGGCATTTGAGATTGTGACACAATCGCCTCACTGGCTCTGTCACCTGTAATGAATACTGCAATTAGCCCCTTTCTCCTTTCTGGCCTCAGTGACTTCATAGTCCCTTTGGTTATTATCTAAAGCCAAATCTTATTCTGCAAAACATGTGCTCCCTGATATGTTACAAATGGCTCCATTAAAAACGGCCCCTGGAGTTAAATAAGCTTGGGGAATGTTGTGTTAAACAAAGTTAAAAGGCTTTCTTTACTGGGAGACTTCTGAGAGTCCTTATAATGTTAATGCAGACTGTAATCTCAAGAAGAGCATTGGTTTACCAAGCTTCCATAACTTGCTTGAACATGGGCTTATGAGTACGGCAAAGTGTTAACTCTGACTTTAGAGTCATATTCATCCAGATGTGGAACTTTGAGGAAGTTCTATATTTAAGCTTTAATTTCCTTAAAGGTGGGTATGCTAATAATAGATGTCCACAGGATTATTATGATAAAGAAATGAAATAATTACATATAAAATACTTGGTACTGTGCCTGGGACATGGGTATCCTTAGTAAATGGTAGGTAATATTATTAATATTTTGGAGAACCCTAGAGTTCTGAAAAACACAATTTTGGGAATGCTGATCTATAATTGTATTGGTCACTTATTTCATCCAGTTTTACAGATGAAGCCAGGAACAAATGCCTATGATTTACTCCGTAGTCTAATACTTGTATTACATCACAGTCTTTTATCCCTTGTGTAAATAAATGCCAGTTCTTCAGCCTTACAGAAGAAGATCACTCACTTATTGTGAGTGACGTAAACGTTCTACCAAAAGGGTCTCATTTCTATACCTGGCCCTTGGGACTGCTTTAGGAAGCTTACCACGGGAAGATGTGGGCTTTTGATAATTTGGACCTAGAAGTAGTAGTTCATCTATTCAGTTGTATTGTTATGGTCATCAGATATTATCTGGGATCCTTTAAATTTGCATGATACTATGCAGTCATATGCTGTGAAGAAGGCATGATTGCATGGCTTGTCAATGGGGAGAAGGGGATATCTGGCTTCACTTGATAGTTGTGCTGAATTTGTATGTGATTAATATTTGTGCTGGATTAGCAGATGTCCTGGCACATGGTACTTCATTTGTATTCATTAATTAATTCATTTATTGATTCTCAAATATTTAATAACTGCCTCCTGTGTTCGGGTATGGGGAAGGCAAAGATGAACAAGAAGCAGCCCCTGTCACTAAAGCGTTAGCGTTGCCTTGTGGTGGCGGTCGTGCTTGTTAATGGTCAGAGTACAGTGGAACCAAGTGTCCCGAGGAAGGGCAGAAAGGTCTTTAAGGAAAGGTGACATTCAAGCCCAAGCAGAAAAATCTTCAAGGTAGAGTGGAGAT
The DNA here is from genome assembly GCF_036562045.2 of Rhinolophus sinicus. Taxonomy (NCBI): domain Eukaryota; kingdom Metazoa; phylum Chordata; class Mammalia; order Chiroptera; family Rhinolophidae; genus Rhinolophus; species Rhinolophus sinicus. Next base: position 86,570,351 of record NC_133756.1, on the reverse strand, counting down.
TTGCCATGCCACTAATAAGGGAAAAGAGTTTTGGGACTTCAAAGTTGATCGGTGTAATGCGAGTGGCCATGAGCAGAGGGGAAGTGCAAGTTAGGAGTGGTGGGATATACAATTCGAAATGTAAGGCAAGAGCAGACCATGGTGACGCTTCTATGGCAGAGCAGAGAGTTTGGAAGGATGTTAGGCTGTGACGTGACGATTAGATTTCTCTTAAGGCAGATCAGTGGAAGCAGTGTGGAGAAGGATCCAGAAGGAACCAAAGTGGATTCAGGGAGACCGGTTAAGGGAAATGAGTCGTTCAGGACTGGGCTGGGAAATGAGTCGGTCAGGACTGGGCTGGGTGCAAAAAGTTTAAAAATGTTAAGGAACATTTTTCTAAGCAGAAGAAGATGGATTTACAAGGCATTGACCTTGGAGATGGAGAGCTGAGAACAGGTTCACAAGATTCTTATGGCAGAATTGACAGAATGTGGTGACAGTTTGTTATTGGTGGGAAGGAGAAAGGACGTCACGATGACTTTCAGGTCTCTGGCTCTGATGACCGGAGGAGCAGCGATGCCTTTGGCTGAGCCTAGGCGTGCAGTGGTCAGGGAGGAAAGCAGTGTGTTCTGTGGGGTCTGCTGTATCAGAAGTGTCTGTGAGGTATTCGGGAGGATTTGTGCAGTTGCAAAAATGCAGACATGGCTCTGGGTTGGAGATGTGGATACAAGGTTCATCAGTCTGTTTGGAGGAGGGGAAGTCATGTGAGAAGGGAAGATGGCTCAGGCTGAGTATCAGTGAGCTGATGACAGGTCCCAGCCAGCTTGAGCAAAGTGCCACCTTTCACTTGTAAGAATGTCCTGATTTAGATGACACATGGTATGATCATGCTTGATGGAACCGAAGGAAACATCAGCATTTACGGGGAGAAGTGGATACTGAAAATAGCTAGGTTGAGAGGTTAAAGGAAATAGAAAAAAGAATGATATCATAGCAAGTGGAGAACAGTAGTCCCCTCTTATCCATGGGGGCTGTGTTCCAAGACCCCAAGTGGATGACTGAAACCTCAGATAGTACTGAACCTCATATATACTATGTTTTTTCCTATACTTGCATACCTATGGTAAAGTTTAATTTATAGATTTAGGCCTATAAGAGAGAAATAACAATAACTAGCAATAAAATACAATAATTATAATATACTGTGATAAAAGTTATGTGAATGTGGTCTCTCTCAAGATATCTTACTGTACTGTATTCACCCTCTTCTTGTGATGATGTGAAACAATGAAATGCCAAATCTAATCCTGAATCTGTGTAACCATCCTCACTTGCAGTAACTGGCTTGGTGTCACTGGTTTCAGGGGATCCCTTTCTGGGTGGCTCAGTACTTTGTGGTGCAACATATTGCCATCATTTGGAACAGTTTTTGTTCAAGTCTTCCACCCACAAATTGAAGACCTTTTCCATCTTAACACTTACGTACTGTGGCCATAACTTTTCCAGTTGGAGGTGTGATAGCAAAACTGGCATGAATTTTGTTTTCCGTCTTCACAATTTCATGGCTGGAAGACTCTTTCTTACCATAGATCTTAGGAAACTCAGCTTATGATTATTTTTCTTTCCTTAATAAGTCAGGAATTTTCACCTTTTCACTTAAAGGAAACACTTTACGGCTTCTCTTTGGGGTATACGAATTGCCAGTTTTGCTAATTCTGCACTTTGGGGTACTATTAAGTAAAATAAGGGTGACTTGGACACAAGCACTGTGATGCTGAAACAGTAGCTCTGATCACCTAGATGTCTATTGAGTGACTGGCAGGGAGCATCTACCTCATGGAGACACTGGACAAGGGGATCATTCACGTCCTGGGTGGGAAGGAGCAGGACTCGCGAGATTTCATCACGCTACTCAGAGCAGAGTGAAATTGAACACTTAAGAATTGTTTATTGAATTGTTTATTTCTGGAATTTTCCATTTAATATTTTCAGACTGAGGTTGACTGCAGGTAACAAACTGGGAAGTGACACTGCGAGTAAGGTGGACTACTGTAGTGGAGAAAAAAGCTAGATTGTAGTGCATTGGGGATTAAATGAAAGATGAAGAAACATCGTTCCTTGAAGAAGTTTGCCTAGAAGGAGAAAAACGCACAGTATCTGGTGAACAGCATGGGGCTGAAGGAGAGCTGTCATTTTTTAAAGGAAGCCTTGAGCATTATGGTGGACTGGGAATCAGGCAGTGAGCAGGGAAAGATTAGAGAAGAGGACAGGGACAATTGATGACGCAGGATCCCAGAGGGAGACAGAGGAGCTCAAGGGGACAAGGGGCGGAAGTAGGTCTTAAATAAAAGGTATGGCTTTTTCTGTGTAATTGGAGGAATTGTGGAACGGATTGCTAGGAATACAAATAAACTTGGCAGTAGTTGGGGAAGAGGGCCTGAAACCTGATAAAAGCTACTCCTCAGTGGCCTCTATTTTTACTGTAAAGAAAGAGATGACTGACATCACTTGCTGCTAGAGAGGGAAGGAAAGGCAAGAGCGGGGTGATTGAGAAGGTGGTAAAAAATTGGATAAATGGGAAAGGGAGCTGACTGGATGCCTCCCTCACAAGGATATTTTTGGTTGTGCTGAAACTGGAAACTACAATTTTATTACTGGTCCGGTCCACATAGTTTATTTTCTCCTGCAGCACTAATAGATAGTTGGATTGAACCTGTTTGGGGAATGTGCAGGCTGCGTGTGGTATAGGATGAGGAGTGAAGAATTAAGTTTGAGTTGAGTGAGCCCTAAGTTGGGGGGAAGTGAAGCCAAAGAGGCTGATTGATTGGAAGAAAAGGGACAGAAAGAAGGATATAGTCCAAACATATAGCAGGAGTTGGTATGGCTGGAACAGGCAAATGGAAAAATGAAGAAATGATGATGATTACAGTAGAGTATCGGAGTATGTGAACTTAAAATTGCAGAGGTGAAACAGTTTGCACTGGTAACAAAGACCAGGATGTAGCCACAGCAATTTAAGTGTTTGTTGAATGAATAACATGATATTCCCTGGGGCTTTTCATTTGTGCAATCTTTCCAAGTATTACTTTGGGATTTGTAACTGCTGGTAGGAATTGTACTGAGAACGTGACCTAGCTAAAATGCTTTACTGGCAGTAAGCAAACTACAGAAATCAGTTTTCATCTGCAACTCTTATTAAGTTAAAAAAAATTGAAGGTTGCCAGTTTTATGGAAATTTCTATTGATAATTGGTAATTATCATTAAAAGTGATCATTAATAATTGGCAATTAATAACTTTGTCCAGAAATTGTCACTAACTTTGTTGGATTTTGTTGTTTTAACCAATGGTTGCATTAATTTTGATTAAGTGTATTGATAAAGACTAAAATTGAGGAATCAATCAGGGGTAACCATTTTGGGTAGGGCAAAGGGTATTGCTATGTTTAAAACTTTTAAAATTAATTAATGAAATATTCATCTCAAATATATTATAGTTGAACTAAACAAATGCTTATTTTTCATTGCTTATTCATTCATGTTGCAATGTCAACATCCTGGGCCACGAAGACAGAGCATCTCATAGTGACTTCCTAGTGGTATTCAGGATAAGCAGAGCTAAAACAAAAAAAATAATAATTTGGACTTATTTTGTTGAATTATTGTGTTTGATTAATCATGTTGATTTCTCATGCAATATCTAACCATCGGGGGATAACATTTTGGGACCACCCTCATTTGGTGCACATTTATTGTACTACTTACATGTAATTTGTGTCTTGATTTACATGTTTGCTGACTCAGCATGCGTACTTCAGATAGTTCCCAAATTAGTTGGCTATGTTGGTGGACTCATTTCTTCATTGTCTTGCTAAACTAAACTTTCTTCCATTGGTATTAGACCAATAATCATGATTTCTAAGTGTTTTTTATTGCTTCATGCCTTGTTTTTATAGTGTTCTTTTTTTCTCCGGCTGAGTATAAGTACATCTCTATAGAAAGGAAAAGGCCTCTTTTTTCAAAAACACATCTCTCTTACAGAGTCCAAATGAAAAGATGCAGTCACCAAACTAAAGGGGGTAAGAAAGAGGGAGCTGTGTGTAGAATAGCTGTCTTCAAAAATTTAGCTTAGAAGACATTTTAATTTCTCACAAATCACAGGAATGCCTCTGTCGAGATGTGCCTTTCTTTACACCTCTCTGGCAGTCACCTCACCTTCTGGCACTCTGGGAGTATTTTTAGTGTGCCATTAGACTTATTGGATTGTGTTTCTCAATTTTTTAATTGTAAGGTTATTTTATGTTAATTTTGTTATTTTAAAAGTTTCACTAACTTTTTAAATGCCCTGTGGCCATATGGAAGCATCTTACTCCAATTTAAACTAATGAGAAAAGAACCTTTTACAAGACATTTAAATGTGCACGGCACATTTTGGAACAGCGCATTTTAGAACACCCGAGCTGGATGGTAGTGGAAGGAGTGTGTGTGTGTGTCAGAATGAGAAACACCTGTCATTCTTTTCTCCTGATCAATTAATTGGCAACACTAGTGCAAAGAAAGTTACAGAAGGAAATCTGAAGCACTCGCCTGTAATTTGAATTTTGAAAATATTCTTCTAAAATATCTACATCTGATATTTATGAGTGTGTAAGTGGCAATGCCTAGCTGTTTTCTGAATGGGAGTTGATTTCTGCTGTTGAGTAAATAGTAGGTGTTAGAGAAGTGTTTGTAATGTGGTTTGGAAGGAGAAACATGCCAGTGCAGAAGTAATAATAGTGTTTTACCAGAGAGCGCCTTGATTCAGGCAAGTTATTTTACAAATATTTTTTGATGTTGCTGCTGTGTCCTTTTCTGTAGGTTCCTTTTGAGCTTGGCATGAAGTTCTTATTTTTCCTGAATACTGAGGGCATGACATGAAACACTTGAAGAAGAAATCATAAGTTTGAGGAGATCAAGGTTGCCATTGCAGTCACGATATTGGCCGGGGGCTGAGCAACTCTAGGGGGCATGACTTCCAAGTCCCGGTATCCTGTTGTGAACATTCCCTGGGTTTGTGTGCCCTGCTGGCCTGGAGTATGGTGTGGGAGTGCAGCTGGGGAAATAATCATTGCTTCAGGTTACCCTCCACTGGGGCATCTCCCTAAAGTAGATGGCTTCTTTCTGAGTTATGCCAAAATAAAAATTTTCGGTGACACTGTGAAGAGGAAAAGAGTCTATCCAGGATAGGCTTGCCCAGTAGTACTTTCTGCAGTGAGGGAACCGTCCTACATCTGTGCTGTCCAAAGTGGTAGCTACTTGTCACATGTGGCTACTGAACACTGGAAATGTGCCTAGTGCAACTGAGGAGCTGAATTTTTTATTTTATTTTATTTTAATTCAAATTGAAATGAAATCACCACATGTGGCTGATAGCTGCTGTCCTGGATAGCACACGTCTGCGAGTGCCTTCCTGAATTTCTCACTCCTCTGCTCTGGTTCTACTGTGTCTGGGACTGTAAACCCTTCTCGCTGAGGGTGTCCTCTCACACATTTCTAGAGGTGATAACATTGGACATGAGGGATCTTGCTTGTTTCCATGCGGGATTTTGTGGCTCTGTCCAGCATGGCTCAGTCAGTGGCTACCCTCCTCTTCAGGTCCATTCCTGTCTTTGGAACTCAGTTGTGGATTTCCTTGGTGGAGGGAGAAAGGGAGGCTGAGATGAATGGTTCTTGAGTCACTAGTGAGGAGTCTTTAGAATAAGGCTACCTCTACAAATAAGAGATTGAACAGGGCTAAATTGGGAGAACTTCATAAGGTCTGTCAAGTCAAGTTGGATTAAAGGAAATATCATGGGGTACGATAAGGAAAATTTTATCTGGCATCAAATGTATGCGCTAGTCAGATGATCTTGAGTAAACTGTTTAATCTCTCAGTTTCTCCTGTATAAAAGGGGAGGAATAATAACTGTCTTTGATTGTTAGGAATCACAAAGGAAATAATGTAAACTGCAAAATGCTATTTAAATGCTTATCAGTATTATTCAACCGTGGTCTGTACTTACACCTGTTTCCTTGCGTTCATTTTCTCTGTCTCTTCATTAAGCAAACAGGAAGCTAAAATTAAAAAAAAAAGGGTTTAGTATGCTAAAGGAAATGTCTAAAACAAATCAAAGTCTTACTATTGACTCCAAGAAAAGGCCTGATGTCCAAAGAGCAGAGGTCCCCAGTCCTCATTTGAATTGACTTACATGTAGTGAGGCTGGGCCTCTGGCATGGATAGGATGGGGACGGCATCACCAAACTCAGTATCTTGCTTCAGGAGAAAGAGGGGATGTTTTCTACATTCAGTGACCCAGTGACTAGTGAGCAGTTTGCATATTCAGCTCTCCTTACCCCCGAGAGCAAGCCCTTTAAAAACACGTTTGCCCATCCTTCCCTGGGTTCCAGTTTTTATTCTGCAAGTTGTGAAAATTGCTTGTTCTTTCTCCCACCCATTTCCATGGCCCCTGTAGGCCTGTGGCAACACATTACTTACTTGCCTTTAGAGGAAGAGGTGATATGGGAAGGAGCAGAGGAAATGGTTTCTCCAGTTCTGCATAGGTAAATGGGTGTTTCCTAGATTTAGCCACTAAAAACCAAGTAGTTGAGTGAATTTGTCTTTTCTTTCAGTCCTTAGTCCCAAACCATTTCTCCTAATACTAGCCTGTTTAGATTGCTGTCTGAACTAAAATTTTTCCACCATGTAAATGCAAAATAGTGAAACATTTATATTACATTTTCCTTCTTTAGAAAAAGATATCAGATTTGTTTGTAACATTTCAAAGAATTCTGTTCAGCTGGATTGAAATTGATAAATTATTGTATTACCTTTTGTTGCATCGTGTTCAAGCTACCTTATTTATGTGTCTGTACTGTTGGTAATGTACTGAAGGAGGCTGGAACGTTGGCATTGAATTACCATTGAGTCGAAAGGAGGAGAAAAGTTTTCTATTTTGATACAAAAATGATTCATTCTGAGTGTGAATATGATTACTCTTAAGTATCTGACCTCAAAATATTTTAACATTTAATTATTCTGCATCTTTCAACACAAGATCCTGACTCGTGAATAAACAACTCTGACTCATTCATTCAGGAAATACATTGAGCAATCTCTTGTGCCAAGTACTAGGGACCTGGGATGTTTCAGACATCCCGTCTTTCTAGGAGCCTGTAATTTAGTGAAGGAGGCAGCAGACTTGTAAGCAAATGGTGACAAAGCTGTGTGATTAGCACTGTGAGAAAGGTATGAAAAGACTGATGTGATGTGCAGAGGAGAAATTGCTAGTTTTCCTAGGGAATCGACCAGCAAAGGTTTCATCGAAGAGATGGTGTTTGATCTTGATGGAAAAACATTTGCTGGGCATAGAAGGGAAGAAGCGCAGTCCCAGACGTTCTCTACATAGGCTTAGGTGAGCTCTTCCCTTCTCCTAGGCACACTGTGAGCATTTAACCTCACTGCGCACACTTGTTCCCTGAGTGCGATGTGCCTGGCCCCGGCGATGTGCCCACAGTCTCCGCCTGCGTATTCACACACAGCTGTTATTGCACCAGGCGTTCCTTGTGTTGAGACCCCACACTGACGTGAAGGAGGATGCCATGCCAGCCCACGTGCGAAATTTGTTTGTTGAATCTATCTTTTCTTTCTCGTATTCAACATGTTCGTAGTGTACTGCCCCGCTCAGGGCTTTGCAGGTAGTAGGTGTCCAGGAAGTACTTAAATGGATAAACACAGATGCTTATTATAGAGTCTGCGTTGGTTTCCTAGGACTGTTATAATAACTACCACAAACTTGATGGCTGAAAACAACCGAAATTTATTTTCTCATGGTCCGTAAGCCAGAAGTCTAAAGTCAAGGTGTTGGCAGGGCTTCAACTCCTGTGAAGGCTCTAGGGGAGAATCAGTGCTTCCTTGCCTCTTCCAGTATCTGATGGCTCCAGTGTGGGGCTGTGTAACTCCAGTCTCTGCCTGTCTTCACATGGCCTCTGTTTGTCTGGTTCAGATCTCCCTCTGCTTTTCTTATCAGGACACTTGTCATTAGCTTTACGTCCTACCCTAAATTCAGGATGATCTTATCACAAGAGCCTTAATTTCATCTGCAAAGACACTTTCCCCCCCAAATAAAGTGTTATTCATAGGTCTGGGGGTTAGAACATGCACATATCTTTTTTTTGGGGGGGTCACCATTCTGTCCACGTCAGGGTCCTTTCCAGGGTCTGAGACTAAGTAAGATACCGCAATTACAGAAAGCTTTGGTCAAATAAGTGTTTTCATTGCAATGTTGGGATAGGACTGGAGGGAAGTGGTGAGATGTTTAAAGATGTCTCCTTATACTCGTATTCATTGTTTCTTATCCACCACGTCTTGAGGAAGGGTTTTCTGGAAAAGCATTTTAGTAAGTCATCTAGACCATGCAGTGTGGTCTTCCCGCAGCTCCTTTGACCCATGCTTCCGTGCTCCAGATCACAGTAGCTCACTCCTGACCACAGTTGACTTGAGCTGGGTTGGAGATTTGTCCCCACAGCAACCAGCATGTACAGGCTGTCTGGTATTGACAAGTTGATGCGGTCCTTATGTTGCTCTCGTAGGAATTTGAGTGTTGAAACTCAAGAGACTGAGTTTGTTGGCAGTGCATTCTGCAACTGAAAGGTTCTGGAGAGTTTTGCCCACCTGGGCTGGCCACTGGACCTTGTGTCAGCTGGAGTTGTGAGGAAGCCAGTCAGTAGGGAGACTGACCCAGCAATGTGGAGAGAGAAGCAGGACACCATGAGAGACTGTGGCCCTGTGGCCTCTGAGAAAGACCAGCCTCTGATCCCAAACACCTTCCAGTTTGCATGAGGCTGTGATTTATGTGCTTCTTAGTCTTGAATTTCCATGAAAATGTGCCTACATAACACTTGCATGTTAAAGCTCATACTACTAGAAAGCAATTTACATGAATTACCTAATTGTTCCCCATTTAATAGCTGCAGAGACTGAGGCACAGAGGCCGTGACCTGCCCAAAGGCAGTCCCCTGGTTAGTGGTAGAGCAAGGCCTCGGATCCTGGAGGCCAGCTCCAGAGCTGGTGCTCCTCACTTCACCGTCTCCTTCCGTGCCTGCGTTTCTACCCTGGCTTTCATAAGCCTCCTTTGTTTTCTTCCCAAGGGAACTGAGTATGTCTGTGTCTTGTGTCCCAGATACAGATGCTGAATTGATTAGACAAATAAATAATACATTTTAGAGACTGGCAAGGTTTTTGATTTACTCTTTCTCTGATTAATGAGAAAATCAAGGGAATCTGTGATAAACCATAAATCACAAAGCCATGGTTTTGTGATATATTTTTCAAAATATATTTATATGTTTCATAACAAAATCAGTTAAAATTTAAGAAAATTAAACAAACGTGGGTTTGATGAATGTCAGGCCATGATCTTCTATTATCTTCAGTGAAATCAGCCAGGTCATCAGTCTAAAACAGTGGCTAAAAACACTGGCTTGACTATTCCTCTAGCCATTTTCCTGTACTGGGAAGACATGGCCACTGTATTATAACAATACTATTTTAAGAGTGACGTATTAGAGAAATGAGCTCTTGCCTCAGCTTACTTTTTCCTCTAAAGGAATAGTCTTCATTCTTTAGGAGACTTTATGCACAAAGGTATCTTTTAAAGCCTTAAAGCCCTGGTAATATTGCAGTGTATTATAATTTAGGTACAGCGTTTTTAAGGATAATACCAGAGACTCAGATTCTGAAATTCTACAGAGAACAGTCTCAGGTATCTGATTATGTTTCTGGAAAAGAGAATAGATTTGGGGTTGAATAGGCATGTGGAATTACAGGTTATCACTTTTTTTTTTATCATCCATTTATGTAATAATGAAAAGAGAGGCTGGCAGAGATGATACACCCTATTGAGTTAGTAATATATGGTGTGAATTTCAAGTGCCCACTAGAGAAATGTGCTTTACCTGATAATTTGAAAGAGGTCTTTCAAGTAAGTATATATGTTTCTTCAAAGCCTGTAATGTCCTTAAAGAAACACTGTTTCCTGGTGAAAATTTAGGTTTGCAAAGTAAAAACACAAAAATCGTATTCCATCTAAATCACATACAGGTTGTCAAATGAGACACATAGAAACCTGAAAATTAAGTGTTTGGTAAAGACTTTTTGTAACTTAAAAAAAACAAAAACACTAGTCTTTTTTAACTGGGAAAAAAAAAAAAAAGACCTGTCAGTCAAGTTTGATGCAGGTGTATTCATATGCAGCACCGCTTTATATATAAGAGCAAGCATCTGTCCAATTGAGCATCAAATTGGTAATCATGGATTATTAAGTTAATTATTTGAATGGAGGCTATAACTGATATAATTTCTAAAGCTCTAGATCATGTAGTATTTTTATAGTGACAAGAGGAAAAGAGACATGGCTGTGACTATAAATTGCCAAAACATTGGATCGTATAGATGGAATCATAAGTAGAGTTGTACTAATGCTGGCTTTGCTTTGTTTCTTCTTAGTGTTTGAAGGGTCCCTAAATGCCAAGTCATTGCATGTTTAGTTGCCAAGGTAAATGTAAGTCATTAAGAGAACAGAATAGAGTGGCTTCTGCTGTTCTGGTTTTCACTTTGTTTTGCGTATAGCTTGGGTCCAGAACAATATGAGTGAAGATGAGCACTGTACGTGTGTTTTCCCCCCAAAATCAGTTACTGTCTTGCAATAATAATTTCTTACATTTATTTAGCTTTTACATTTTATAAATTATTTTCACATATGCTATTTCATTTAATTCTTCCCAACTAAAAGGTAGTAGCTTCTCTTCCAGAAGCTAATCAGGGGTTGGGATATCCCTGGTAAAGATTGGGGAGCTGGAAGAGGAGAGACTGTGTGGGGACAGAGTCCCAGAGTGCAGTTTCCAGGCTCTCGGCCTCACGTGGAAGGTGCTGTCTCAGGTAGTAAATGGCCATCAACTGTGATTGGATGGCCGTCAGCTGTAACCAGTGAGCCATTGGCCATTAATATAACTGCCATGGCTACGCTAGCAGAAAATGGGGGCTGGCAAGAAGATGGTGGCTGAGCCTGCAAGCGGTGGAATGAGGGTTGTGGATCGTGTGGCTCCTGTTTCCTGTTTCTCCAACCCAGCCTCCAGTGAGACTATAGTGGTATGATTCCCCTACTTATGGCTCCATGGGTGTTCCTTTTTGGCCTCACCATGTCCTGCATTCTTATGTGGGGAGCAGGACCAGAGACCCCACCTGACACCCTGCCTGACAGACTGTCACTTTGTTCCCCAATTGGATGACTGCGTAGCCAGAGTGTTTACCACCCTGTTTCTAGTGCTACCAGTTCTAGATTTATGGAGAGATGGCAGGATGGGGTTTCTGTGGGGAAATGAGGTCCACGATAGCCTCTCAGCTTCCATCAGCCAGGTCTCATTTCCCAGGAAATAGAAGCTGGATCCCACCTGTGCTTGCAGGTCCAGCGGTGGGATATAAACCACAGATGATGAGAGCTAGTCTTGCTGGGACCCCTGCAGCATGATAGCCAGAGAGCCGCCCAATTTCACAGAATGCTGCATGCTGTCTCCAGCGAGGGGTCTGCCAGAAGATGGGCCCCATCTCACAAGGCATCAGGCTTTTTTTGTGTGTGTGAAAGAAAATATGCATTTTTTTAATTAAAGTTTATTGGGGTGACAATTGTTAGTAAAGTTACATAGATTTCAGATGCACAATTCTGTAACATATCTCATCTAAGGGTTTTGTTTTATTTTGTTTTCTTAATTTATTGGAGTCACATTGGTTAGCAAAATTGCATAGGTTTCAAGTGTACAATTCTGTAATACATCATCTATATATTGCATTGTGTGCTCACCACCCAAAGTCAAGTCTTCTTCCATCACCATATATTCCATCACCCCCTTTATCATCTTCTACCATCCCCATCACCCATTGTTTATGTTGTTTTTAATGAACTAAACATGATAAACTCCAATAGAGACTTTACTCTGCCTCTCAATTTGCACATACTTTGTATGTCTTACATATATACATTTTTACTCCATATGCACATGAAATTGAAATCTGTAGTCTTTTAATTTGTATGTTTAATAGCCTGTTTTGATTATAAGCTCATCAGAAGCTGTGATTGTCTTTTCTCTCTTTCTGTTATCCTCCTACTTGTTTCAGTCCTGAACTATAGACATGGTAAATTTTATTGAATGACCACTTGGTACTTCAGCATGACAATGGTCAGTCATAGTTGATAATTGAGAAGGAATTGTTGAAAGAGAAGACAAACCAAGATCCATACAAATTGTTCCCATATACCCTTAAGTCTATTTAATATTTAAATTGGTAAAGCCCTGGTTATATGTTTTTTGATATGCCCATAGTCTTGAATGTGTATCTCCTGAGATGTAGATTTAATTTCAAAAAAATATTTTGACCAGTAATTTAATATAAAGCCATGGTAGTCTTATTGGAAAACCACGGTCTTAGTGGAAATTTTTGTTGTGTCACCATAGATACCAAAATCTAATTTGATTACTCTTGTGAATAGTTGCTAACTATAATCTGTTATTGACTGTTACTTTTCATCAGCTGGAAGTAGTCGGCTAATTGAGCTGGAGCCAAGCCAAAGAAATCTTTCAAAGGAAGTAGTTTTATATACAGCAGTTTTAATAAGCAATTCAATGAAACCTTTTATAAAAGCAACAAAGGCAAGAAGGGTCTGGACATGGTGAGCATGCCCAGCACATTGTGCGAATGAACACGAGAGAATGCTGGATCATGTCGGTCACTCAGACCTAGCTTGGCAAGGTCAAATAAGAACAGCTTAATTTAGTCAGCAACCGTGAGCATCCTTATTTGCTTAACAACTCTGTCAAAAGCAACACTCTACCTCTGGAGTTCAGTAAATGAGCAAGGTGCCTCTCATGCTATCAGATTAGACACATCTATAGTCATGTGAGGAGGGTGTTTTTTTGCTGCTTAGTTTTTCAGTCACAATTAATGTTACATCAGATATCTTTACTCCGAAGAGAGCTTTTTGAAAGAGACAGTGATATCTTTGCCTGTCATCACCTAGGAGCTGTGTAGATAGATGGATAATCCCAAAACACTCACAGTGAGCATATTTTTTTTCTTGAGAACATGGAAGCATAGGGCAAACTGTTAGGCCAATAATTTGTACTTGTTTAGCTTAACCAGCCTTTGCTACTGCCCAGGTGGTGTAGTCTGTTTTATTTGTGTAACTTTTTTGGTATGCCGTACACTGCTAAGCACTTTACAGCTCTCAAATAGTTTCATTCTTATAATATACTTTATCATCAGCTATTTTATCGGTAAAGAGACTGAATTTCAGAGAATTTCATAACTAGCTCAAATGTACATAGTCAGTATGAGGCTGTGTGAATTAAAAGTCCCGGTTTTTAGTCTTTACAGTTGAAAGGAATGAATGGGAGGTGAATATGATACTATTTGTAGGAGAAAGTTTACAAAACGTTGCCTCATTAGCCTGAAGTGATTGGATTGATTTACCATACTTTCAGAAGAACTTCCACTTGGATCATTGAATCATTATTTACTTGTCTACATTGTTGCATGTAATGGAAATACTGCAGGGAAAGCACTTGACACATATTAGGTGCTTAATAAGTAGTTGTTCTCACTGGAGTTGCTTTTCTGTGTATTTGGCTTGATTCTGCTTAGCCCTATGATTCTCAAATTTATTGAGCTTATGAGTCCCTCAGGAATCTTATTAACATGCAGATTCCAGAGAGTGGCAAGTCCATAGAGTGGCATGAGATTCTGCGTTTCTAAGATGTTCCCAGGTAGTGTGGTCAGGGTGGTTCGAGTAGCAAGGAATCTACAGCCATTCCTTGAGGTCAGTGATGGGTTTCCCATGAGATGAGGGATAGTTTATTACTAAGGGATATAGTAAAGTCAACAGCCTAAAGGAGCTCACACATCTGTCCTTAGCCTCAGTAAAACAGTACAGAGCTAGCTGAATGAAGTTGGAATCAGGCATTTTAATAAATCAGGCATTTTAATAAATAAGGCATTTTAATAGAAAGGGGTGGGAGGAGTTGGAGAGGGGTTAGAAACACAAAGAAATGTTGCAAAGCAAGGAAATAGAGCCCTACAGGGAAGATGAAAGTAATTGGAAAAAGTTGTCCTTAAGTGTGAATGGGTCATTATAAAAAGATCTTGATTGGAAAACCCCAAAGACAAATTGTGTGAATCTCACATTGAGGGTAAGGCAAGCCAGGGTGCTAGGGTGCAGGATTTAAGGAGGCACTTACTTGTGCGTGACCACCCTGGACATGTACCACCCTCCGAGTGAGTGCCTCCTTAAACTTTGGGCCCTGGGCACCTCATTCTCCTCAACGCTGTTCTTCATGTAGGGGATACCTAGAGTTGTCAGGTGGGAAGGGACCTTTATAATCATCAGCCTCCTATTTTATAAATGTAGAAACTGAGCCCCAGGTTAAATGCTTTGTTCATTGTAATTAATAGTGTAATGGTATTTTATAAATTGTAAAACGCACAATTTACCCCACATTTCAACATCTCTGAAATCAGGATTGTCTTGTAATTGATGGCCTTTGACCACTGTGTCAGAGTTTGACTGCCAAGGCTTTTTCTTTCTTAGTATACAATGACAATAATAGTACATCTTACCATCAATGTGTCCTTATTTACCGTGAAACGCAGCGGTAGAGAACCGAGTCTCGGGCCTCCTTACTGAGTGCTCCTCCGCCGCGTCCCTTGTGATGCGGTTCTCCTGATGTCTGTGGTTATCTTACTTCTCTTAGAGACAGCATAGCGTAGTGACTAGAAGCATGGGCGGTAGAACCAAACTGCTCTGCTACATACCAGCCGTGTAGCTTCTGTTCATTCAGCTTACTGCTCTGTAACGTTAGGGTGACAGAAGTGTTAACTGCCTGAGAGTGTCCTTGCCAGAGCACCGTGAATTGATCCATGCAAACCAGATGGAAAGGTTGTAGCACATAGTATGCACTCAGTAAACATGCTGTCGTTATTGATGACATCTTGCTGACTGACTCATCCTGGAACCCCAACAGTGTCTGCACAGATGTTTGTACTGAGAATCCTGTTAAACTACGGACAGGATTCTGGGTATCAGAGTGATTAATTACTTATGCCGACTACCAAGGGAAACTATAGACTTTCCATCCATAAAGATTTTTAAAAATGTGAATTGACAAAGTTTTGTCTTGGCTGAAGCAGATGTCTTGGCCTGTCTGCAAACAGAGCTGTACCAGGTGAAATCTGTAGCAGTTCAGTGATTTCCTGTTAGGTGAGACCCATTGTTCTGTTAGCAACCACCCCACAATACCACTGAGTTCCATGTAGATTGCTGTTTGTTATGAGACTTCATCAGGTGAGGCAGTTACAACAGGGCCTTCCTTCACTTTGCCTCCAGCTTTGCAATTATCATTCCTATTTGTCCCGTCATGTGATGACGTGATAGTTTCCTCTTGAATGTAATGGATATGGACATTGTTGTTCTTCACACTTAATCTTAAGATTCCTCCCACACCCCCCACTTTTCCTTTCTTCTCTTAATGAAGATCATTGTGTTTAACTAGGTGAACTGGGAATCTGGGTTAGGCTTTTTCTAAACCTTCTGTCTTCACCCAGCCTTATGACACTTACCGTAGGCTTCATTGCGTTAGCTTATGTGTTTACGTGCTTTGCTTTACTTGCTTGGTTATGAGGACGCTTGGAGAATGGATCTTGGCTTACCTTTTTTCATCATCCTACAGTGTCCGGCATAACACTTTATAGTTCTTAGTAGAAATTTGTTGAATGGATACCTTTTGAGTTTATGAATAGAGCCAGGATAGATTTATTTTACCCAGTTCCCCTAAACCATACAGATAAATAATAGCTCATCTGAGCTTCTGCCAGTCTCTCCGATTATCACCCTTCTAAAAGCTGGGAAAGATATTCTCACACAGTTTAACAAATTACATCTAACTTCTATAAGCTGCATTACATATCAATAATAGGAATAATGGTATACTTTGTTAAATTATAATAGACAAAGTTATTTTGCACCAGATTTCTTGTAAGAAACCCCCCCATTGCACTGACACATGTTACCAGTGAGAAAATCTGTTCTGTCAGTGTGGGGGTTATGGGAGACGGGATGAGGGGGTGAGCCCGAGAAGGGGAGCTGAGGGAGCGCCACCCGTGGCTGGAGGTGGAAACCAGAAGGAGCAGCAGTGCCGGGCTCTTGGCCCTCGCAGTCTCACAGACCCCAACATATTTTGCTCTTGCTGAACTAACAAGGTAGGGCACGTTTTGGGTGAGTATTTTGTGACATATACTCTGAAAGGCACCTCTGACTTTCTGCTAATCTCCTGCTAGGTAACGTTTACTGCACTTATGATTGATCCTTCTTACATATACATTTCATTGATCAGTTCACACAAGTTGGGAAGGTCAGAACAATCTGATACTTAAGGTGAAACAATTATTTCTATTTGAAATGAATCACAGTTCAGATTCTCAGGAATATGTATTGCTTCTAACATCTTTTAAGGAAGATGGTGTTAACACGTCATCACTGAGGCACTTGATTATTTCTTATATATCTCTTTCTCATCAGAAAGTGTGAGCCACACGTTTTGGTTCAGTCTGATGCTTTGCATCAATTTGAGGTGAAAAGGGCTATTTCTAACTTGGACAGTTGGGAAGAGGTATGAACAGAGTGGTAGATTGGGAAAGCTAGACAAATATTTTCAGCTTCTTTAGATGGAGTCTTTATTAGGTAGCTTAAAAAATAAAGTTTGAAGTGACAAATTCTTTAGACTATAAATCATAATCCCAATACAGTATAAAAAATAATAGTAAGGTTTTATGTCAGAATAGCTGAATCACTTCCTTTCAGTTTTCAAGGGTAATTACAAGTTTACCGTCCATTTTGTAGCAATACAAGGTGTGTTAATAATTAGAACATAGCAACCATGCAGATTAGCCCAAGCCCACAGACATATTCTTTGAGATCTTAGAATCTATTTTTCTAAGACTTAGAGAAATACATGTTTTAACCAGAAAGAAAGCACATCATTATATTTCAGTCATTTTTTTCTTGAGATGGTTGTTTTTATCAAACGGATCACCTGAGTGCATTGCCGATGGTCCATATGAGAAGCAGAGAGAAGCATTTTTTGGAATCCTTTGCCACTGGAACTGGGCAGGTCATGAGTGTATCCGCTGCTTCCTGGTCTTGCTGTTTTTACATCACTGTTTATAGTGTCTGTATTCTGAGCTAACGACAGAAAGGCGAAAAGGCGGAAGAGCCTAAAGTACAGTCCACAGATGACCTTGGCTAACTTTGGTATTTTGTTTTTTTAGTTTAAAGTGAACTTTTGCACCCACAATTCCCTGTCTCCTGTGGTTCCTAGTTGTTAACAGATTTTAGCAGTTTGTCGTTCAGTCCCATTTTGTCTGTCCCTGTCTGAAGTTACCCACACGTTAGTGACTCCAGCAATGCTCTTCCTGATATGAGGTAGGTAACTTGAAGGTGCAAAACTCCCTATTCATAGGAGCTGTGGAACTTGACAGCCTGGATAGAGTGAGTTTGAGGCAGGAACAACTCTCCATTTGTTCTGTTCCATCGCTTACAGGGCTTCATAGCATAGTTCACTTTATTAGCGTCATAAAATGAATTTGTATAAAAATGTCTTTACATTGCTCTTTTGGCCTTTTAACAGAAAGCAGATTTACTCCTGCTGTAAAGAGCTCAGTCTCTACACCTGCTGTTGACTTGTGGCTTCATGGAGATCAAAGGACATGGCCTATTCTTAACTGCTGACATCACAGTGTTTCCTGGGCATGACTACAGCCAGGCAGTGGTACTTCCATTCAGTCTGCCTTTCAGCGTTCATAACAATCGCCATCTATGGCATTTGAAAAGAAAACTTTAATGTGGTGACTTTGTTTCTGTGTGGTGACCAATTCTTTTAGCAAAATACCTGGTTCTGGAGGGGCATTATACAGCAAAGAATCTGAGTTTAGTGTCAGTCTTGGGTCTGATTGTTTGTTTGAAGTTGCTCCATCAGAAATGAACAAATAGACCTAAGGAGAGAAGCATCACAAGCTTTAAACCAAAACACCAAGTAGATTGAAATTTTCTCCTTAATTCTAAGTCTTAGTAAAATTAATAAATCTCAAAGGAATATTTATTCCTCAATCAATTATAGACAGATTACAAAACAGGAATTAGAGGGAGAATGAGAGCTAATCAATTGAATTTTGTCATCTTTGGGGCAGCTGGAGGATATTGTTAATTTTTTTTTTTTTTAAGCTTTGGGCTAACAGCTGTAATTGGGACCAGCACGTTTAAAAAATGTAAAATTAGCAAAGCATTTGAGAAATCAGAATGTGCATTTCATTAAACCCTACATTTGGCTTAAAAATTCCTAAGAGTTCCGTTCTTCCCTTGAAAGTTTGAAAACTAGAGTTGATTTGTGTTTCTTTTTTTTTTTTAATCAGTGCATAAAAGCTATTAATTATAATTAAATTTACTAAATAGCAACCATTGTTCAAGATAGTGATATGCTTAGAGCCACTTTCCTCTCTTTCCTGATTTTGGAGTGGCATATAATTCAACAGTCTGCAGAAACAGTCTGATGAAAGAATTTGGAAAAGTGAACATAACTCTGCGTTGGAAAAAGAAAACAGAATGTTTCTCAAATGCCTTCATGGGGGAGGCATTTCAGAAAGTAGGGAGATGAATATACATAATGATGAGCATGACATGAAGAAGGTGTATTTTTCCAAAGGAAGATTGTAATCCTTCCTGTTTTGTTTAACTGAACCAAAAAAGCACAGTCAAAGATTCTGAGGCAGTTTTTCTCCTCAAAGTGATTCATAGGGTCCTTGTCTATAAGGCTTTATTATAGTACAGGAGGGAGAAATTGACTTTCCAGTACATCCAACTTCATATCATGCAGAATGAAAAAATATATACGTATATATTAGATGATAAAAAGAACATCTTCCAAATTTATGGGGGTTTGTGTGCATTGAGTAAGTGGAGGTTTTCTAGTTATCTGTAAATTGTGGTGTTTTCAATTGGTTTTGTTTCATACTCTCAGTAAGTAGTTATGAGAAAATAATTTATAACTGTTCTCTCTGACCTCATTAATATTACATTATGCTATGGACCTTTAGTGGATAAATTCAAAGGTTCTGACAGGAGAAAACATCGTTGGTTGTATGTTTTAGTTAACATTCATGATGACTTTGCCTTGCATGGATTATTACTTAGAGTATTACTGACCCATATTAATGGGATCAAGACCAATACATCTTCTGTAAAGGAGAAGTTTTGCATCACTGAACAATAAAGTAAGACAGCATAGTTTGTGAAGAAGAAGATTTAGCACTACACAGCACATTATTTCATTTTCTGCAACATAATTTGTAGTGAAATGCAATGAATGAACTCTTGAACTTGAAGGGAATGTGTGAAATATAAAGAGGCCAAGGAAGTAACGATGGGGGATGATTGTGGTGCTCTTTTCCTCCCCTTCCTCCTAATATAAATGCAGTGCTCAGTTGCCACAATGTTGTCCAATGTGTCACATAGCTGGAAGAATGCTGGGGAAAAGTGGAGTCTGCATGTCTTCCGTGTGAATTATATCTGCAAAGCCTAAACCCTATTGCTCCAGTACACTAGAGGGAAAGGGGAAAAGGAAGAGTTGGAATTGTTTTGAATTAAAATTGGAAGCAATAATGAGAACTTTTATGGAAACATAAATTATACCTAACGTGACTCCCCAAAAGTTAGCACTTCCAAACATATTTTGGCTCACGTTCCATTTTGACTGTTTCATTCACTCATTCACTCATTCATTCAACAAATGCTTACTGAGCATCTCCTGTGAGTCAGGTACTGTTTTAGGCACTTGGGATATTGTCAGTAAAAGGAACAACAGATATTCCTTCTCTCAAGCTCACATTCTAATAGAGATCGAAATGGATAATAGACAGTAAACATAATAAACGAGACAATTATATAGTAAGGTAGAAAATGATAAAAAGCTATAGGAAAAGGAAGCATAGTACAGAATAAAAGTGACTTGGAGTATGTGTGGGGGTGGACAGAGTATGGATAATTGTCGTAAGTTTGATTTCCTAGAAGACTCAATCCATGTAATGGAGTCCCCCACATACAAACACTGTAGAATAAGTCTATTTTACGATATAAGCTAACTGCTTCTCAAAAAGGTTAAGTAACTGTCCCAGATCAAACAGTTGGTAAATATTTTTATTGTACCCCACTGCCTCCCAGCTCAGTGGGCTCACTGCTCTCATTTCAGTTGCTTTTTGCCAGGCATTATCTTTGGCCCAAATGGTTGATTTCAGGATGGTCTGCTGCAGATGTTTTAATGGACTCATGCTTTTTCTAGGCCACTCAAGGTTCCAGT
Source organism: Rhinolophus sinicus (assembly GCF_036562045.2). Classification (NCBI taxonomy): domain Eukaryota; kingdom Metazoa; phylum Chordata; class Mammalia; order Chiroptera; family Rhinolophidae; genus Rhinolophus; species Rhinolophus sinicus. Next base: position 86,549,905 of record NC_133756.1, on the reverse strand, counting down.
GCCAGAACGTAGTTCATTGCTGTAGTTATATCCCCGGGAATAGCAGCTTATAATAAACTGGAAATTAGACATGCATGAGAGGATAGGAAGTCTGGGATCAAAATGTTAAGATGAAGAAAGTAGGTTAGAGGGCAGAACTGTATCAGAGGTTACAGGAGATAATTATTTAACAAGAAAATTATTTCCAGAGTTGGTACTGAGGGCAGTAAATAAGTCATGAATCATAAAGGAAGTAAAATAACATGAATAATTAGTGCTGTTGCTTCTTTAGAATGCACATGCAATATCTTATTCAATCCTTGATTCCCATAAAGCAGGTTTTGTTCTCCCCATTTTGCAGGTAAGTAAACTAAAATTTTAAAAGATTAGGAGGCCTGCCTAACAATTACAAAGGTGGGATGAGAATTCAAGTCTAGATTCTCTGGCTGCAGAGCCTCCTGCTTTTCAGTATACCATGGAGTAAGAAGATTAAAAGGGAAAGAAACAGAAGCAGCACCCTGAGACAGGTACTTGTATTATTATAATTTCACTTCACAGGTGGGGCAGCTGAGGCTCAGGAGGTGAAATTAATTTGCCCTAGGGACACTGCTACCAAGTAGTAGGACCCGGATTCAAATACAGGCTGAATTGAGGCACTTCTCAAATAAAATTGCATTTATATAAAAGTCTGTTTGTGGTCTTTAAATTTTAAAGATAATTGCCTATTGGAGAACTTGGAGGGTCAGGAAAGTCTGACCATTTCCCTCTGATTCTGCCTATTTATTAGTTAAGGAGTATAAAATCAAAATAGTGTGATCTAGGTGGAAAAATGCTTTTTGTCTTATTTCTTTAATTAAAATTTTTTTATTACAGTTGACATACAATATTATATTAGTTTCAGGAATACAATATAATGATGTGGCATTTGTATTCCTTGTGATGTGATCACCACTCTAAGTTTAGTAACCATCTGACACCATACATAGTTATTACGATATTATTGTCTATTTCCCCCGTGCTGTCATTACATCCCCGTGACATTCTTTTTGTAATAACTGGAGATTTGTACCTTATTCTCCTTCACCGTTTTCGCCCATCCCTCCCCGTTTTCGCCCATCCCTCCCCTCCCTCCCCTCTGGCAACCATCAGTTTGTTCTCTGTATCTATAAGTCTGTTTCTGTTTTATTTGTTCCTTTGTTTTGTTTTCTTAGATTCCACATGTAAGAGAAATCATGTGATAGACAAATAAGTAATTATCCTTGCTACTGGAAGAAAGGAGTAAGGTTATGTAACATCTCTTGTAGCTGTCACTAAAGCATCCTGTCTTTGTTTAGTGGCAGGAACTGGCGAGGCCCCACAATTGCAGTTTCACAGCAGTGGTCCTCTAGGTGCACACAAAATACTAGAGCAAAAATGCCAAAGCTGAAATACTGAAATACTAAATGCTAAAACCAAATAACAGCCATCTTAATTTGCAGAAAACGACTGTATGTATGGATAGAATTTTCTTGATTAAATATTTCTGCATTATAAATTCTTCTTCAGCCTTTGGAGCCTGGCTTGTGAGTGACAATGTAGATGAATAACAAACAGGAAATACTTTGAAAGTATCTGGCCTGCTCCTGTTATCTTTTTGTAGACACCCAGGGTTACAGCTTTCTGTTGCAGCCGTAACATAGATCACTATTATTTGGTGTTCCTCAAGCAGTGCCCTAACTCCTATATGGAGGCCCCTTAATTCAAGTCGCCAGCGTGGAGCAGGCTATTTGATGGAAAACAGGTCACACACTGCCCACATGGCTTTTCTTTCTGGCATCTAGTTTAGCACTTAGGGAAAGCTTGTTTCAGAGAAAAATAGAAAAACGGGCTTCAGAGAATCTTAGCTATTTCGTTGCACCAGGTGGAATGGGAGAGATTTTTTTTTTCTCCTTCTCAGACTTAGTTTACATCCTGGTCTTCCTCCCTCCTCCACCCCATAACTGTAATGCAGCTCTGTACTAAAGGTTCTGCAACCTAAGATTTATGGTCTTATGGAGCACAGCTGGATAGAGATTCTTTATTCTTAAGCCTTTGGAAGGCTTCCCTTTGAAAGTTTAAAAAGGCCCAATCTCTTTTCTCGAGGTAGGAACATTAGGAGCCGCCTTTTATGGAAGTAAAGCAGGCCCGCTCAGTATCCAGCCAGCAGTCAGGTACAGGAAAGTCATTACATTCTGACTGGAGGGATTGTTTCACGTCCTTTTACTTAAAAGCAAATAAGCTGATGGATTGGAGCAAAAAGACAATCGTAAAAGGCCCTCTGTAGACCAGTAAAAGCACTCAGGAATGGCCTCCCCACCTCAATGGGCCATGAAGTCATTCCATTGTCCTGATGGTCCTCCATCCCTCTGCAGTCTCCCTGCCTAATCGGACACTGCTGTGTGCTGTGCTTCTCTGCAGGAGACACTCCCCAAGCCCCCACCCCACGCGCAAACACACCTGCAGGCTGCTGTAGTTGCTGCTGCCTCTGTGGGGTTTTAGAATAGATAAGACAGTAACAGATAAGCTATGTGCTGCTTTTCACACAGGGAGAAAAAGAGTCCTTTTTTAGGCAGTTAAAACAACTACATAAACAAAGGCGGATGGTTGGGGGAAAGACCAGTCCTACAGCTGTGGACCATTTGGTCTATAGTTAGTGGTGGACCAGTCAGATACCTTGAACAAAGACAGCATCAAGAAAAAAACAAGGTGAAATGGATGTGGATGTTTGGGTAGGGGGAAAACTTCTATCATTTGAAACTATTTTGATCAGGGATAGAAGTCAGACTGTATGTTTGTTAAAATTATGACAGAGATGATGGATATTGTATTTTGGTCATCTTCAGCTTTTGCGTGCTGTATAAACCTCCACACACCCAGCCATTTCATCTTCAGAACTAAATAGTTCCCTCAGTTTTCCTTGTTGTCATAGAACGGAGAGGGTTTTCATCGGCTGTGTTTTTGGAATCTTAATGCACACATGAGAGACCAGGGCATTTACACTGCTCTGCCACCCCCATTTGTACACATCCCATTTCTCCTCTGGCAACAAGTTCTTCGAGGCCCATGTTTGTGTGACATTCCCAAAGTGTTTCACAAGCAGTTATGCCCTGTGATTCACTGGGTGTTCCCTTTCAGTCCTGCTCGCTCCACTGTGCCCATGGCTGATGGGCTAGTGGCAGGCAGGTCAGCAAGGGAATTTGGGCCATTTGAACTAGAATGAAGGGAGAACAGGTTGTTTTTTGCTGCCCTCAGACAAATCTGTTACGTGTGGCCTAGTCTTATCTAAGTCACATACACAAGAACATCTCTGGCACACTTTCTAAATAGAAATGTAGTAGAGGGAAATCTTTAATATTAAATTATATTCATTTCATGTGTAGAAATCCATAGGTATATTTTCATATGAGTGCTTTTAGAAAAAAAAGAAGAAATGATATCTGGTTTTGAATTACTAAATAGTCTGTGCTTTTTTGAAAAAAGTAAATTGAAATATATTTTCTATTTCTCTTTGAGCTGCTAAGTTACTTTCAGTAAATGGAACCTTTGTGGTTTCGCAGCTAACCTGGAGCATAGAAAGGGACTAAACTTTGATATTTAGCTGAGGTCTTATCAAAACCCAATAACTTTGTAAAGACAATGTGATTGAAGACAAACAGTATCGCTGAGCCATCATAAATTCATATTTGCATGGGTTTGATCCATTTCAGTAATTCCCCCGCCCCCACCAAGCAAAGTTAATCACCTCATTCTCAACATTTCCTTCTTTTCTTTGCACCATCTTCTGATAGAGTACTTTCCTTGCTGTAATATAATTGTGTGTGTGTGTGTGTGTGTGTTTATCTTCCCATAGACGTGACCATCGAAGATCAGGGATCTTACCCAGTTTACCCATTTGTCAGCACTGGAGGATGCTCAGTCAGTGCTGAGCAGTGAGTGAGTCAGTGCACGGTTAGATGATTGTTGGGATGTGGTTCTGTTAACATGCGGGGCCCACCACACCCAGGCCAATTCAGTGAAAAGACACGGCTCCTCCCCAGAAGACCTGAAACACACCAGGGAAACTGTGAATCTCACACTGAACTGAGAATCTCCGAATCCCTTCTTTAAAAAACTGGAAACAATCCAATTAAGAGCAATAGCTAATGTTTTTTTAGTTCTTACCGTATTTTGCTATGTATTATGTGCACTTTTTTGCCCAAATTTGTGAGGGAAAAATAAGGATGCGCGTTATACCTGGGTAGTACTAATTCCGTAGCTACATAAATGTTTTTAATTCTTTTATTTATGCTTATGAGTTAAAACTGTAACTCTAGAAATCAATAATGATATCCGTATGCAAAATAATACCCTGGAATATGATAATCGGTTTTGTTGAACTTACAACGAACTTTCAATGATGAAGAGTTCTTGGCCTTCTGTGATGAGTAAATATCTTAAATTTGTTACCAGTACATAAAATTTCTCATACCTTGTATCTGTTCTTGTGTTTTGTAATTATTTGTTACATAAAATTTCTTATACCATAGTATGTTAAAAAATAAATGCTGAAATTCCTTTATGATACAAAAAACAAGTACCTAAATGTAAACAAATAAAAATTTTAATTTAAAAAATTAAAACAAAAGATTTTTTTTTCCTGAAAGTTGGGGCCAAAAATATGGGTGCACATTATACCTGGGAGTGCATTACATACCACAAAATACGGTACTTCCTTGAATCCTGACAACAATCTTATGAGGCAGGTTTTGTTACTCCCATTTTACAGGTGAGGAAACTGAGTCTTACCTATCAGGGAATCAGTTAGGTTAGCTTTGTGCGAGGATGGGCCCATGCTTTAGAACTGGATGGTCTAGGTTCACAATCTATGTCTCTCCACTTACTGACTGTGTGACCCTGAGCAGATTACTGTAATCTGTCTGTGCCTCAGGTTCCTTATCTGAGAATGGGTAATATCTGTTTTAAAAATCTGTTGTAAGGATTAAATGAAATAATGTAAATAAAGTACCTAGTAGAATGCCAGACAAGAGGTTAGTCAATATTTTTATTATAATTAATTATTGCTCTTAGGTCCACAGGAATTCAAATGCAGACCTGTTGAGCTCTGAAAGAGCAGTGTCTGGAGGTTTGTAAGTAGCTTTGGCAAAGCCAGCTCTGACTTCAGGAAGCACAGTGGGGTAGAAGGATGGTCTGGTTTGGGGATAGCTGTTGGCTGGGAGAGAAGTGGGCACTTATCATAGGAATCCAGACCTGAGCTGAGCTTTGGGCAGTATGATATTGAGGCAGGAATGAGGTTAAGATACCTTTCTGAAATGGAATCAACAAAATCTGTTATCAATTAGAAGTGGTGCATGAGGGACAGGGAGGAATTGTTGACAGTGGGAGATAGATTCCTATCCTTGGGAAATGGTGGTAGCACTTTTCACTAAGATGCAGAATAAGGGGGAGGAGTCAGTTGGGATAAATGCTGAAGGTGAGTGATTAATTTGTTCTGTCATGGTGACCGTGCACACAGGAGCGTGTGTTGTATTCAGGTAGATGTATATGGTGGATAATCAGAAATGCCAACTGCAGCTCAGCTCAGAGGTCCAGGCTGAGGCTAAGGGTGCATATTCAGATAGTCCTTGAAGATGTGGGTGCAGATTAGGAAACACATTGCGGTGAAGGAGGGTGATACTGGACAAGGGCCTAGGAGGGATCCCGAAGGTTAAGTGGAGTCAGATGAACCAGAATGTCAGTGAATGGAACATGAGAGTGGGATAGCTTTTGAAGATGAGTCTGGAGTTAAGGGTTTTTTGTTTGTTGATGGGTTTTGTTTCGAGGGGAAATGAAACCCCATTTTTTACCAAGTTCAAACATACTCAAAAGTAAAATAATACAACGAACTAATACAATGAACTCAAGTGTAATATCACGACAGCTCTGATGGCCATTCCAGAAAAAGAGTTCCGAAATTGCTCTGAAGGATGGACTAGGCACTGGCTTCGGTGCATAGCTTTCCACAGGGAGTACCATGTTTCCCCGAAAATAAGACCTAGCCAGACCATCAGCTCTAATGCATCTTTTGGAGCAAAAATTAATTTAAGACCTGGTATTATATTATAGTCTATGAGACCTGGTCTTATAGTAAAGTAAGACCGGGTCTTATATTAATTTTTGCTCCAAAAGATGCATTAGAGCTGATTGTCCAGCTAGATCTTATTTTTGGGGAAACACAGTACTTCGAAGGTGACCGTAGTGATATTCAGCAATGAGGTATGTAGCACTTTTTCTAGGATGGGTTCATGAACTTAATTGTCCGACCTCATATACCCATTACCCACATCCAGCAATTATAAAAAATGTGCCCTGCCTGTTTCATCTGCCCTCATTATCTGACTAAAGCACTTTAAAGCAAATCTGACATCTTATAATTGTACCGCTACATACGTTAGTAGGTACCATAGCTACCGTGTCACTATCACATCAAACATTGACAGTATTCCTTGATCTCATCTACTATCTGGTCCTCATTTGCATTTCTCTATCTCAGAACTCTTTTTACAGCTATGTTTTTTGTTTTGTTTTGTTTTTTAAGTCAAGAACCAAACAAAGCTCACAGGTGGTATTTGGTTGTTATGTCTCATGTTCTCTTTCACTCTAGAGCACAATGTGCCCTTTATTTTCCATGCCATTGATTTGTTGAGTTTTTTACAACAGTCCTGTAGGAAGTCCCACTCTCCGGATTTGTCTCTTTGCTCCCTTATAGTGTTATTTAACTTTGAGGAATGTTTATAAGATATGGGATTGGTGGGGCAATGGGGGCGTGGGGTTGAGTAGATCTGAGAGTTGAGTAAGGAACCAGAGAGAGGGAGATATTGTGCCAGTTCTGGAGAGGGAGGGAATGGCTGGAGAAAGCGTTCAGGGCCTGTATGTCAGCACAGTATACATACTGGTGGGTATTTTTACATAAGCATGAGATGCATGTGTGTATATGTGTAAACACACACATATATATATCATATATCGTGCCTTATTTTGGAACACACACACATCCCATATTTTGTGGTTTGGGGGAAAGTGCTGGCTAACAGTCAGGAGACTTGAATTCCTGTCTGATCACTGGGACCAGCTTTACTGAAATCCTGAGCATATTTCCTGCACACTTTGAGTATCAGTTTCTTCATCTTTAAAAAATGTGGCTGTTGAACTACGTTAACCCTCAGGTGCCTTCCAGCTCTATGCTTTTTCTGAATTTTTAAACATTTTCTTTGATTCTCTACCTGCCTGTATAACTCCCAGCCCAGACTCGTGGATTCCTATGTAACTGACCTTACAGCTTTACAAACTCCTGGGCCTGGGGTTCAAAGCCCTAAGCCCACTCCTGTGTTTTATGTTTTATTCTGCTGTCTTGTGTCTCCAGCCATTATAATGTGACCAACAGAGTGATTGACCATCCTCCAGATACATACCCCCTGCACATTTCTCCTGTAGGCTCTGCTTACAATACCCCCTCTACCTGAAAGGCCTTTATCTGTCTCTCCTATTGCATCTTGATTGCCATTTATTGAGCCCCTGCCTGGTGCCAAGTCCAGTGCTTTACAGATAGCATACCTAATGCTTCAATGGCATGTCCTGCAAGGTGCAGGACTTTTTGTCACCATTTCACATGGTATCAAAATGAGCCTGACAAGTTAAGAAGTTTGCCGAAGATCACACAGCTAGGAAGTCTCAGCATTGGAACGCAGTGCGGCTCACTGTGAGTCCAAATCCCGGGTTCTTTCTAACCCCCCAAGCCTTGGAGCACATTCTAAGTCTCTCTAATGCTCTTATTTAATGTTGTCTTCTGCTTTAGTGGATTCAGCGTACTTTTATTGAGCATCTACTATATACCAGGCACCTGCATACGTATTAACTCATGTGAGGGCAGGTTCTATGTCGTACTTACTGTATTCTGTCCAGGACTTAACTGAGAGGGAACACAAGATAGAAATTCAGTAAATGTTTGTTGAGTTCATCCAAAATGAATAGAGTTGCCCAGCTAATATAAAGAGTGATCGTCAAATTAAGAGTCAGCAAGTATGATCTCCTGTTAGCTCCATGATCTGGTTACCTGTCGGATGACTGCCAGTTTCATTGGGAGCTATTAGCATATCTACTTGTCATTTGTTGAAACCAGCTAAAGGATGACTTGTTTTCTTCTTTGTCCGTAAGTCTAGTAGCTTTTTAAAGAACATAATTTAGATACTTATTTGTGAAAACGATTAAGGGGTTTCTTAAAGGACAAGAGGCGTTTATGTCAAAATAAATTTACTTGTGTCCGACAGTGGAACAAAGGTGTAATGGCCATCGTAACAAGAAGGTATCTTCAGACTGAAAGACAAAGCAGGCAACTCCAGAGAATATAGCAGAATTTATTATAGAGTAATTTACTTACGGAAAGATTGGGCCGGAACAGTCAGACGGCCCAGCAGTTTGGCACAAATTGTTCTCCACTACCATACCCGTTACAGTACTTTTTTTTATAGTGTAATTTGGGTACTAATGATTGACAAGGCGAAAGGGCAAAGAATTCAGTAACGCTGGGGGCCATACCTCCTGGTGGTCTTAGGATAGATGATTGCTTATAATCAATACTATTACCAGTTCGCTATTAATCTCGGTTGTCATGCCATTCCAACTGTTGCTAACAAAAACATTTATGGCTACATTTTAAGAAACACAGATAATCATCAACTAGAAAGCTTTGATATGCTTGCTAAGGACAGTGAAGTTTGTCAAAGGTCACAGCATGAAAACTTAAGTCTGGGCCACAGAGATGGAGTTGATTTTGTTCACATCTACAGCTATACAACTTGTCATTTGTAGACATTTATTTTGACACAGATACATAAAATCACAGTGGAATCACTATCATCATCAAGATGCAGTTAAGTTGAACTTGTGTAAGTGTCTGTGTTAAATGTATAAGTGTTAAGCTTACAAGAATAAAAACTAGAGAGATCTCACTTATCTATTGTTTCAGAGGCAATGGGGCTTTCCACATATCAAAGTATTTCAGATAGCTGAAGCTTATCCTACCAAGTGCCAAAGCTTTTGATTTTAAACATAGTTGATGAAAACATTTCTTAAGCAAATATGAGAGCAAAATTTTCTGAAATGTATGCAATGTTATGAAATTCATGGCATAGAATTTAGGTGATACATTTTATTTAGTAAGTACTGGACATGTACTAAGTGCCAGATACTGTTCTAGGTTCTGGTGATGCAGCCATGAGCAAGGCAGGATGCCTGGGTCGTGGAGCTTTATTCTAGTAGAGGAGACATACAGTCAACAAGTAAACAAACAAATGAGAAAGATCACCTCAGATTCAGTGACAAGGGCTATGAAGAAAGTACAATAGGGATACTAAGAAAGGGAATGAATTGCAGCAGTGAGGGGTGGGGAAGGGATGCCTCTATAAATAGGGTGGTCAGATAAGGTGTCCTTGAGGATCTGAGAGCAGAATAATGACAGTCATTTAAAGAATCAGAGTAGAGCTAAGGGCCTAAGATGAGAAGTAACATAGTGTTTTCTGATTTGACTTAGTTTGTTGCAATTGAAGGGTTCATAGGAATTTAAAAAATATATCTTGGGCAAGCAGTTGGGCTTAGGAATCAGGAGTATGGGAGAATGATGACATGGGAGGTAAAGGTTGGATGGTCATCAGGTTCTTGGAGATAATTCAAACCATTGAGCAAGACCATTGCTTAGCAAAACCATTATGGAGGTTGATCCCCTTCCCCAACACATCCCCCATGACAATGGCAAATGCCTGTGGTGCATATTTCCAAGCACATTACAGATACTGCTTATATAATATAATTTATTTAATCTTCAAAACAACTCTAGAAGGTAGGCACTATTATTTCCCTCCAATTTTGCAGACAAGAAAACTGAACCCAGATACATTAATTTTCCCCAAATCACATTTATTTAATGGAGCTTAGAAGCAGACCTAAATAGCTTGGTTGTGGAGTCCACGATCTCAACTACTACATTATGCTGCCTCACGGAATGACCACCAAGAGAGAATAAATAAAACCTTGGAGAACTCTGAAAGAGGGTACTATGAGAATATGGGAGGGTGTTTAGTAAGGTAATAAATTCATTGTCTGCCGTGAAGTGGATGGGGCACCTCGATTTAATTTGTTTCTCTTGAGCTCATCACCGCATGGTTGCAGATAACTATTGTCCTGTCATGTTTACCATGTGCTTTCCTGGACCAGTAACTAGAATAAATCATTGTTCAACTGACTAACGGAGCAATGTGAATGAACAAACAAACCAGAAAGGCCAAAAGGAGTTGAAAAAGATGAGTAGCAGGACTGAGCAAAGGCCACCCAAACCCACATCAGCAAAGAGTGAAAGCGCTAGGTTCCCTGGCTGGTTGTAGCACCTCGCTTCAAGTGATTTTTATAGTAGTCCCCCACTAACTGTAAGGGGATATGTTCCAAGACCCTCAGTGGATGCCTGAAACCATGGATAGTACTGAGCTCTAAAAATGCTATGCATTTTTCCTATAAATACAGACATACCTGTGATAAAGTTTAATTTATAAATTAGGCACAGTAAGAGATTAACAGCAATAACTAGTAATAAAATAGGAAACAGCTTCTCTGGCACATCTGAATGTCAGCCTTACTACTCTTGCACGTTGGGGCTATTATTAAGTAAAATAAGAGTTACTTGAACACAAGCACCCTGATATCATGACAGTTGATCTGACAACCTAGACAGCTACTAAGTGACTAACAGGCGGAGAGTGTCTACAGCATGGAAACGCTAGACAAAGGGATGAGTCACATCCTGGCGGGACAGAGCAGGAGGGTGTGAGATTTCACGCAATTTAAAACTTATAAATTGTTTATTCCTGGAATTTTCCATTTAATATTATCAGACCGTGGTTGATCATAAGTAACTATTAATAAAATCTTGGAAACGAAACCGCGGATAAGAGGAGACCACCATATTTTTAGAGAACAAACAACTTGAAATCCTGTTCATGGAAAAAAATCACACCTCTCATCAGCCAGAGCTGACCACCCTAAATTTTGCCTCCTGTATCTAGTAGAAGCCACCTAGCAGTGCCGTCCTTTCATGTCAATCTCCAAACTCATCCTGAGGGGTTGCTAGGGTAACTCTAATGTGGCTTCCCTAGAATATTCCTGGACTACCTGTTCTGGTGTTTTACACTGCTTTCAGGTGACAAAAAGGAATGTGTCAAAAAAGATCACTTCCTCCTTTTCTGTCTTGTTCTCCTTGTCCCAAGAAGGAACCTGATTGTATTCGAATTCAGTAGAATCCAGTTTAGGTTATTCCTGGTGGAGTGAGCCCACACTTTCTTAGGGGAGATTAAGGAAAGCTTTACCAGGTTTGCCTTTGATCTGGAAATAGCTCACTGAAATTGCCATCGCCCAGCCTTGGTGCACTTAGCTACTTCTAGAGTTTGCTTTGGTGACTATCCTAGTGTTCCCATAATCTCTATTGTCATGGCAGTGCCAGGAAGTCTTAATAATCATTAAAAGCTTTACATGAAATACGAAAGAGCCAGCAAATTCCTCCATAATGGCTTGAACTCCCCTGTTAGTTGTTAGCACTGCTAAAGGTGTGACCTTGTTTTTAATGGCATCATTATTTTCCTTCATCACTTTCATATACCTTTTTCCATATTTAACTTTGCTCCTCTATGATCTCCAAATTATGGTTGCATGGTATATTGCTCCTTAATTATACATCCTAGTGTCATGCTTTTTCCTGTTTCCTCTTCAGCCCTTTCTTTCTGATTACCTAATTTCCCTACTTTGTTTGTCTACATCTGTGCCCATTGACTAAACCATTTATTTTCTATCGGTTTATCAAAAATAGTAAGATTCTTTGGAAGAGAATGTGATTGAAACTTTAGGAATAATTTAAATAAGTAATAATAGTTAACCCCACTAAGTGCTTACAATGTGCCAAGTGCTTTATTGTATTAACTCATTTAGTTCCACTAAACTACTCTTTATGATAATTTTCCCCATTAGGAGACTGAGGCCCAGAGGGTTACATAATATATTTGGATTAGTTGTTTTCCAAGGTATGCTTCCACAATAATTTGTATTATTTTATAACATGAAGAAACTGATTTTCAGACACTGGAGATTTCTCCTTTGTTTACACACATGAGCCTGTTTACATGGTGTTCTGTTAGTCTTTTCTACAAATTGAGTAAGAACACTGATATCTTTGTTTTTATTTTCCCCTAAGTATAGATAAGTACCTGCTAAAAATTAAGGAAAATGTGGTTATTTGCTAATTCTACGAACTAATTATTTATTCAGAAGATTGTAATAAACTGTACTCTTGTATAACGTTGGGAATAACCATTGCATTTCTTAGTGATGTGAAGAGGTTCCTTAGGAACATTATTCCTTTGTATTTAAGTTTTCAAGAGGATTTTTTTCTTAATATGTGTATATAGATTGTAAATGTGATAGGGATCGTCTTAAAGAAAAATTACAGGTTATAATCCACAAGAAGTCACATGGAGCATACGTGTTCCCACACACAACACGTATGTGGTATTAGAAGCATGGTTCACCTGTAATGGCTACAAAGGAAGTGGTCCATTTCAATTAATGTGAAACTTGAAATCAAATTTGCTACAGAAAGTGAGGTGAAACCTGGCTGTCTTTAGTTAGCATCTTTCTGGCCCAAACATCAGTTTTGTGAGACCCTCAGCTGGCGTGGAGACTGTGGAGGTGATATGAATCCCAGCTACTGTTTGATTGGAAGCCGCCAATGGGATGACTGGCTCGTGGGCATGTTGATTTGCCATCTGGGCTTCCCATAGATTCCCCAGCCATCTGTGCCTCTCTGCAGCTTGGTATTTACTTACTTACGTTGAATTATTTAGAATATTAAAAAAGAACTGAAGAATTTTGACATGAACAAATTTTGATTAAAAATTAGAACATCATTCTACCATGGCACATAAATAAGCCACTAAAAACAGACCACAGACTAGCAGTTTTGTGGTCTGTGCGGAAGGTAATGAGTACAGCTAAGATTTTTGGAGCAAAAGCTTTAAGACAGCATCAACTATTAAAAGTCTTTTAATTCTCTTTCCAAAATTTGAAAGTATCTAAAATTTTGGTTATTTCTTTTATTCCCTCATAAGAACAGAAACATATCTGCTTGATTATTAGACACTAAATAAACTGAGTGATGTTTAGATTATGAAATTTGGTTACAGACTTTTTGCATGTTACTTTTGAATTAGGCAAAACACACAGTGCCTTGCATTCTTTGATAAGCTCAGGATAGAGTTAAGGAAACGTGAGTACATAGGGACTGGTTGATTAACACATCCAATTAATGAAACTTTGACATTATAACACTTTGGCTATTGTCAGTGAGCTTGCCACACTTCCAGTTTCTATTCATTAGTTATTCCGTTTCCCTAGTTGCTTCTGTCCTTCGCCTTCACACAACAGCAGCATTATTAAAGGGTGGATTAAAATGGTGTCCAAATTGATAAGGAGTAGTTATCTAGTGTTCCTGGATGTGTGTTTTACTTGAAAAAACTTTCAGGCTAAATGCAGGGAAGAAGATTTGAAATGTAAATGGATTCCTTGTTCCTTTTGTAGATAATTGTATTAAATGCTAATTTGTGGGCAACTAATGTGTTCTTGTGTTCACTGATAAGCTGCATTGCTTGAAACAAGTTTATGAAAAGAGACAATTTGTTTGTCTACAAAAATTCTCAACCCAGTAAATTTGGTATGCCTGATATTTTTTGTGCTTTTGTGGAACAGAAATCCCATCTAAATTTCCTCTCTCCACAAATGTGCCGTCTCCCCAGTGACAATGGGTGGTTTAGAACCTGCTGTCTTTCTTGAGATCCACTCTAGAGATTTAGGATGAAATGTACACTTTGGCTAAAATAGACAAGGGCTCTGCACATTTTTTCTATAAAGAGCCTGATAATAATTCATGTTGTCTTTTCAGGTCATCTGGTCTCTGCCACGACTACTCAACTCTGCCTTTGTAGCCTGAAAATAACCTTATGTAATATGTAAATGAAGAAGTAGGGATGTGTTCTAATAATACTTTATTTATGGACACTGAAATTACATTTTTGTGTAATTTTCATGTCATGAAATATTTTTTTGACTTCTAATAATTTAACGTTGTTTTTTTTAAATAATAATTTAATTTTTCTTGTAGCTCGAATGCCTTACAAAAAAAAGCAATGAGCAGATGTGGCTGGGGAAGTATAGTTGGCTACCCCTGAGTTAGACCCCTCTTTTGTTGTCCTATGTGTATACATTTCCCCTTCTGATCTTTTTCCTTTTCAGCTTTCTAAACTCAAACCCAGTTATGTCACCAACTGTCTTTTGGTGGTGGGTTCTGTGACTGTGTGGAGGCCCCACTAGGTTTTTGTTTTGTTTTGTTTTGTTTTGTTTTCCAGTGAAGGATGAGAGGAGGGCCGGGTGAACCTCTTCTGTTTGCAGGAATGGGGAAAAGAGCAATGGTGATTTATACTGCCCCTCTTAAAGGGTTAATAGTTTAGACACATAGAGCCTAATGTTGCTTCTGTGGCTGCTTTTTTTTTTTTTTTTTTTTAATTACAAGAAATTTAAATGCTATAATTTTGCATCTAAATGGCACAACAATATATATGTGTGAATGAGCATATTGCATTTGAGACTGGCCTATTTGTGATTTTTGTATTCCTTTAAATAAATGTCGATCCAATTGTGAAAAGACGGGTTGACTGCGGTATTACTGGGCTATGGCTGCCTTTCAGCTTGGTTGAAGTCCTTTCTAATGAGGACAAAGCTGAATTGGGGGTAATCGCTCATTGTCTGCAGGCTCTAGTTAGCAAACCACCTCTGGTAATTTGGAGGATGCAAAACATTTCTTTGTCCTACATAGCCTCATAATTACTGATCTTTTGAACTTCTGGTTTTTGGAATAAATTAAGTCTTATGCATTTGAGTCCCATAATATTATTTTACTTGAGCGTGAAGAAGTTAATGTAACCTCTTAGGCTAGTACTTCAGACACTTGGAAAATGCCTTTGATTTTCAGTCAACATAAAAACAAAGTACATTTTAGGTCCTTTTCTAGGAATATTTTAATAAAACAGGTTGAATTATTTTATTACCTTCATGTGTTTACTTGAATGAGCTCTTTTCATTTTGATGAGATGGTGCGTCACAGTGGAAGGGAACAGTTAATAGAAATCTGATTTGCCTGTTGACCTGTTTCAGTCATTAGTGAGAATACGTTTTGAGGTCATTTTAGTCCTCATCAGCATCTGCTGCAGAAGGATGTCATCCGTGTTTGGCTCAAGCATCCGTCTCCACTTCACAATCCTGGAAATGATGATGGGTTTTGAGGATTATGGGTGGGGTGGGCAAGCTTTGCTCACCCTCTGCTATGTGCAGTTGAGGTTGGAGGGCCTGTGATCTCAATAGCAGTGTGGGAAACGCCCAAAGAGACATCTCTGCTATTTGCTGCTGTGCTGGCAGAGGAGGGATCCAGGGCCTGCATTGCATTCCCATGTCTGGCTTACTCAGATTATACCTACTTACCCTGCTCCCTCACAGTTCTTATTGTTAAAACCTTTCCATTCACTGGCATAAAATAACTTACATTTCTTTCTTCACCAAAGATTGCAATTTTCATTAAAAATAAGATGCTTAACATATATTCATGCAAAAACCTGTGCACAATGTTCGTAACAGCATTACTCATAATAGCCAAAAAGTGGAAACAAACCGAATGTCCATCAACTAATGAATGGATACATAAAGAGATCTGCATTCATACAGTGAAATATTATTTGGCCATTAAAAGGAATAAACTACATGCTACAACATAAATAAACCTTGAAAACATTATACTAAGTGAAAGAAGCCAAATATAAGACCACATATTGCATGGTTCCTTTTATATGAAATGTCCATAATAGGCAAATCTATACAGGCAAGAAGTCGATTACTGATTGTTAAGAGCTAGGAAGAGAGAATAGGGAGTGACTGCTAATGGATATGTTTTGGGGGTGAAGAAGATATTCTGAAATTAGTTACCGAGGATAGTTGCATAATTCTATGAATATACTAAAAACCGCTGAACTTCAAAAGGCTGAATTATTTGTTATATGAATTATATTATCTCAATAAAGCTGTTTAAAACTGATGCCTTTGAAAAATAGAAAATTTATGTGTTAATATAGCTTTGTCATTACTGGAAACTAACTGGTTTCTTCAGCCATACAGTTTGTATACCTTTAGTAAAAATCTGATACTGTTAATGTTTGCTTGTTTATTTATTTATTTATTTATTTATTTATTTATTTCTATTCGGCTGATTGGCTCAGTTTTTGCCACTGAGGGAGAAAGATTATCTGATAAAACTAAATCTTGTCCCATGGATGACAAATGGAGTTTATTATTCTGTACATTGTGATTTTGGTTATTTCTAAATATTACCAGGTCCCATTTTATCAGATGAGTACTTTGGTTGCAAAGTACTCAAATGAAAAAAAAAAAAAATTTAGTCAGAGATGTAGATTCCCCCCCACCCCATAATAATAAACATCTTAACTCTGAAAACTTCTGACTACATGGCATCATGGTCAAAATATGGTCAACAAGTTTTGTGGTTTGTACAAATTTGGTCTTTTGGGAGCCTGGGAGCTGGTGCCATAAAGAAGGCAGGCAGTTCAGTGTGATGTCCTACACGCGAAGGCGGCTGTACTTGATGAATAAGACAAAAAAGGTTGAGTTGCCTCTCATCTTGGTTTTCTTTTTTCATGACAGATGAAGGTAAAATGTCCTTTAACCCAAATATTATCATCTGGTATATCTGCCTTCGGAAAGACAAAACAAAGATCAGGTGGTCCACATGTTTGAAGCATTTCTTAGTTGAAATACGAAAGGACTCTGTGGTTTAAAATAACCCGAACCATGGCTCTTGGAATGGGAAGAATGCCCTCTAGGCCCACTAAGGGGATTATTATAGCAGAAGCAGCAGTTGTTTGTGGCAAGAGAAATTATTCAGAAGACTGCTATTTCTGCAATTCTGGGATGCTCCAGCTGCATAGATTGGACCCGATAATACTCCAGTTACTACCCCATCTGTTTCTAAAAACAGTCTAAAGAGAAATGTAAAAATGGCAGCCAGAGAAAAGGCAGTTGTGTGGTGTGGACTAAGACAGTACAATCAACAGTTGCTTGTGGCTTCTCCCCCCTGATTCTCTAATGCATTAGAATCAGAATTCTGTGTTTGTTTCACACAATGATTTCTTAGTTAAAATATTTGCCACTTTCAGTTCAGTTTGGTGAATTATTTAATGATGAAAATCAGCATTGAGAAAATGGTTGTATCCTGAAAAGAAGCTGGATGGACTTGACCTTTTGAGCACAGATGTATAGGAAGCAGAAATGCTTGGGGTAGGGGAAGTGTGGTTTATAGTGTAGTTGAAAAAAAGCCTGGGTTTTAAAGTTAAGAACATCAAGGTTCCAATTCTGGCTTCACCTCTTACTAGCTGTGTGCTCATACCCAAGAAACTTAACCTCTCTGCATGGTCTTCAGTGGTCCTCAAGGGGTTAAAAATACAAATTTGATCAGTTGGTGAGAATTAAATGAAATATATATGGGCAAAACTCCAGGCTTTTTGAGTAACCGCTCAATAAATGCTTTTCAGGTTTTAATTTTAAGAAGGAAAATATCTCTTTTAGAAATATTATGCCCATCATGTTGATCAAATGGCATATTATTTATGGAGTGGAGTCCTCTGGAGCAATCCTAGAAACATAACCCAATAGAAGTTCACAAATGAGCTGCAACTTTTATGTTATTTAAACCTATGTTGTCCTTTTCTCAGAGATAATTAACTGCTGGGTGAAATTCAGAATTTTATGGAAATTCTATGATTATTTGAAGACAAATTTTCCCAAACTCTTTAGCTTTTAGAAAATAGGTTGTGTTCATCTGAGTCAATTGAAAATGAATTGACCAACATTGTCCCAGAAGCCCCCAAATTTTAATATTGGACTTTAAAGATTAACTTATAGGAAGTAAGCTGTGAATTGAGGAATGAATTTTTGCTCTATGGGCTGTAGTGTATGCATAATTTTTAATAATATTAACCTCAATATTATCATCTGTAGAATGGGTTAAGTGTGAAATTACCTTGTTGTGAGGCCTGGGTGAGCAAAGGCAGGGAAAGCCACACTTCAGGTAGTCAGTGAATGTTTCTTTTCTCAGAGCAGGGCACTGAAGCATGCCACATGTTTGTTCCCCTAACTTTAAAATTTTTCGCAGTTTGAAAAAGAAGAGAGTTGCCAAATGGGATGAATATTGTTCAAAGCTCTCTGACTGTCTGGGCAATTGCTTTATCAGAGTTTGGGAGGAAATTATCCCTCGAGCATGGTACTCGATTTGGGGAAAGGAGAGATGTGCCTACTCTCTTTCTTGACTCATCTCTCATGCAGTTCATTTAATTGATTAAAGCTTAGAAGCTACCTGTGATTAGTGGAGTGGTATCTGGACAAAAAGTTCTTTGTTAACCTGAAAGCATATGGAAGACAAATCATTTCTTAATGCCCTCATAATTTTCAATCCAGGCACTCTATACTATTGGAAACAAGTTTCTTCTTAAACCCTCAGCACTCAAATTCTTTTTCTTTTACTGGAGTTGGGCCTAGAGATCCATGAACTATCCAGTGTGTCCACTGAAGTATTAACAGGGTTTCAAGAGGAGCCAGTATTGTCAGGGATTGGAAATTAGTATATTAACAAAGCCATACTCCCAAGTCATACTTTCTGGACTGTTCAGCTGTTGCTCTCCTATGAGAGCAAAAATTGATGATTATATTAAAATGGAGTAAAATATTTATTCATTTCATTCTGAAAATTTATGTTGAGCCCCTATTTTGTATAAAATACCATGCTAGGCACTGGGGAAGGATACAGATGTTAATTTTCCATGGGCCCTACTCTCAAGGAGCCTTTTGTTTTGTCATTGTGAGAAGACATGTATATAAATAATCATTCCAAGGTCTAAAGGAGAAGGTTGTTTCTGGTGTAGGGAAACTGGGAAGGTCTTCACAGAGAAGTGCTGCCTGAGCTGCGTCTTGAATGACAGGCAGGCCGTGGAGATGGTAAGATGGTCAGATCCTAGTGGAAGGAGTCAGCTCCTGTTGTTAAGAAGGCATCTGAGCAAGTGGGTCTGGAGCTTGGGAGATCATTCCTTGACCTGTGAAAATTTCTGAATAATGTATGTTCTGTGACCATTTTATATATACGTGCACATACACATAGAGAGACCTGCACATGTGAATGTATGCAAATGAACTTAACTGTAATGTGTTTATGATTGTTTTTTGGCCAAAATGCATGAAGCCAATAGTCCTCCTTTTTAATATATGTATATATTACATGTATATGTTTCGCCAAAGACAGCAGACGTGTTTTTAATTCAATTGCCATTTATTATGAAAAGCTGGATAGGTTCATGAATTATGAATGCATCCTGAGGATGACAATTAAATGAGATGTTCTATTTCAATCAAAACAGTTGGGAGCTTCCCAATGGAGACAGACTTACTCACTTCCTAGCATGTCTTACAAATATTAATTTTCCATGGGCCCTAGTCTCAAGGAGTCTTGGGAGATAAAGATGGATCGTATTGGTTTTTATGAAGTCATTCTCACCCCAGAGTCTCTGACAATCAAAAACCTTGCCGAGACAGATGAACATCTGCAATTGCTTGGTCTTCTTGTACACTGATCTTAAATGTCACATTCTGTTTTAGACCACTAGCTTTATAGTTGGGTACTCTCTTCTCCCCTAAATGTATGTCATATAGTGGGATGAGGAAGGTTAGAGAGTTTGGGCTGTTCGTATGGGGTGGGAGGGAAAATTAGACAAATACAAATGAACTTTTTTGATAATGGATCACTGGATTCTAAATAGTAAGAAAACATGGATTAAAGTTGTAAGGGTGGCTGGTCTTACCTATTAATACTACATTTTCCAAGGTGTGTTGAATAATAAGCCATCACTTATAGAAGAATAGAGGACCACAAGTGCTTGAATTTGTTCAGAAATAATAATAAAATGATGAGAACTTTGTTTTGAAGAACTAGAAATTTTAAGTTTCCTAAAGTGAAATGTCTAGAATTCAGTTTGGGGATTTAAAACATGAGCCTGTGACCCGACCCCCTTTCTTCTTCCCCTACTTGCCGTTTCCTCTCCTTGTGTCTCTTCTCCTGGGCCTCAAATGTCCTTTCCCGTCAGCACACCTCCCAAGGTCTTCATAATGATAGTAATAATGATAAGATTAGCCAAATACATGAGAAACATAATTTTAGAGCTGAAGTTGAGCCAGCGCCAAGTGGCCTATGTGCACAGTCTCATCTAATCCTTACAGCAACTTCATGAGAGAAGCACTATTTGAATCCCTCTTTTAAACATGACAACACTAAAGCTAAAAGATGATGAATAAACTGCCCAAAGCCGCACAACTCGTAGGTAACCCAGCTGGGG
Source organism: Rhinolophus sinicus (assembly GCF_036562045.2). Classification (NCBI taxonomy): domain Eukaryota; kingdom Metazoa; phylum Chordata; class Mammalia; order Chiroptera; family Rhinolophidae; genus Rhinolophus; species Rhinolophus sinicus. The sequence goes on along the minus strand of NC_133756.1, from coordinate 86,529,344 downwards.
TTTTTGCCTCGCCCTGGCTGATTCGCTGTTGCCTCTCAACGTTAACTCTTTGGTGAAGTAATTTCACGATTTTAATACCTTATACAACATCTGTTCTCGTGTGTGCTCTCATGGCTTTACCTGCTTACCATAAGGCCTCTCACAATTAATTAGTTTTTATTTTCGTTTTTCTAAATGGAAAAAGTAATTGTACTTTAATGAAAAATTAGAAAATATGGAAAAGCAAGATAAAAAGAATAAAGAAATCATCACCTGTAATCCCATATGCTAGGGAAAAAAACCAATGTTAACCTGAAGGCTACTTACTGTATGATTCCATTTGTATGATGTTCTGGAATAGGCAGTATGATAAAGGAAAGCAAAGGGGTCATTTATGGCCAGGGACTGGGACAGGGAGAGGGGTGGCTACACAAATACTCAAAAGGACTATCTGGAGTGATGGACTTGTTCTATATCTTGATTGGGGTGGTGGTTATATGACTGTATGCATTTGTCAAACCACATAGAACTGTATGCAAAAATAGTGAATTTTATTGTACGTGAATTATTCCTCAGTAAACATGACTAAAAATAGAAGCCGATATTAACACCTTATCGTATATCCTTCCACTCATTTTCCTATTCATACTCATTATAAAAATATGTTTTAAAAATAGATTATACGCTGTATGTTTTATAGCCTATTTTTTCATATCATTTCAAAAATCTATGAAAAGCATCCTATATAATCAATAATATTTTGTCTCTATTATTAAAAGTGAGCATGATTATTTGAATAAACTTATTAATTATTTAGATTAGCTTTTGTCTGAGTTTTCTTATAGCAGATCTTGTTTTAAAGCTTTACTGTGAATGTATACTATGTGAAAAAGAAATTATTTCTCCGAGAACACAGTTGCTTTGACTGAAAAATAGTAAAACTAATAAATTGCCTAGATAACCTCTTTGGGGACATTCTGTATATTGTTAGATTGCAAGTTATTAGGCAGCTGAAGACTCTACTTTTCAGTACATTTTCCTTGACGTTGAATTAGAGGTAGAGCAAAGGCAGGGCCACCCTGCATGAGTGAGCAGAAATGATAAGCAATTTTACCTTAATGCTCCATTTAGTATTAGGGTTGATGTAAGTCTTTTATAACCTGAAGTTTTTAGAACGAACTTCTGTTTTTCATGTTTGCCATTGGAAATATTTACTCTACTTGAACTTACTTGTTTGGGAGTATAACAAATGTTATTTCTTTTAAGAGGTACAATAAATATTTTCCTTCTGACCTCAAAAAGTAGATGGCTGAAAATAAAATCGATTGTTTTCCTCATAAACTCAAATGGACATATTACCTCTGTTTCAAAAATGACATCAGGTAGATCACTTCACAGGCTAATGACATTTTTCCTGCCAGACAGAACCCTTGATTTACCATTGTCATGAAGTCACTGTGCCTTCTTCCTTTCAATTCTCACTGAACACTTGAAGTATTGTGACACTTAATGTTTCCTATAATGAAAAATAAGCAAAATTTGACAAGGCTTATTGTTTACCATCATGCAGAGAAAGATCTCTCCGCAGACATTAGGAGAGCTTCTTCTTGCTGAGTGTGGCCAGCGCTCTCCGTCCCCCACACCCCGCCAAAAGTTAACACGCTCTCTGCCTCTCCCTTGTGGATTTTTCAAGGGACATGTTAGCTTCATGAAAGCCTTTCTGTCTAGAAGAGCAGGATTAGAACAAGAAGCCACCTTCTTCATAAGCAGGATGCCCCAACTTTCGGAAAACATTTTAGACTCTCTGTGGGTTTGATTAGCTGTTGTGTTACATTTCTTTCCATATCTAAACTTGCTATACTCTGATCTAGTGACAGCTTTGTAAAACGGGTCTGGGCTTCTGGTTTCTTCTTCTTCTTCTTTGTCTTCTCCTCCTCCTTCTTTTTCGTCTTCGTCTCCGTCTCCGTCTCCGTCTCCGTCTTCGTCTTCGTCTTCGTCTTCTCCTCCATCTCCACCTCCCTTTCCTCTCCCTCCTCCCCCGTCCCCCTGCTTTTCTAATTAGGTAATCATTAAGTCCCTGTTGACCACATGCAATAGACCAGGCAATATGCACCGGATAATGTAAGGAAATACATCAGTATATTGCCCTGTAGAAACTTGTCATTGTTCATTTGAATTTGTTGACTTTGTTTCTTTCTTGAATTATAGATAATTTTCTATTTGCTCTGATCATTACCTTAAAATGAACTTAAAGTAGTATAATGTTCAGTCCTTGGAATATTCTGTTTTGTGACGGCTTAAAAGTCATATTCCATCAGTAGGCTCCCAGGAACGTCCTAAATTGGATTATCTGTGGACTGGCAGGTTCTATCTAGAGTTTGATAGGGTGGAACTATTTAGGAAATGGAGAGTGACTTTTGTTGTTGCTTGTTTCAGCAACCATGTAAGGATAATTTACTCTCCAAAGCTTCATTAGCTAAATGAAACAAGTCTTTTCTGCTTTAAGTTGATGCAAGTCTTTTTCTTTTTAAAAAAAAAAATCATGATGCATCCGAGATCTTCCCTTGGATTATCTTTCCTTTGAGATGGTTTAGGGCTTTAAAATTGACCTATGATCTCCAAAATCTATGGATGATGATCCAGGAGGTAAATTGGTCACCCACAGGTGTCCTTTGGAGTTCCCCTGCACACGCTGACAGGCTTAGAAAGGACTAACAGCCTGCCTTTAAACCAGCTGTGTGTTCTGATGCCCAATGCTTCCAACTGTTGCCCTTTTTAGGTTTAAGTTTGTCTGGAGAAGAAAGTGGAGACCTTAAATATTAAGTTTCTGTTACCATTTATGTGATTTGATGGTGGTTTTGTGCAGAATTATTTGTTCTTAGGTGGAATAACAGCCCAGAGTTTGGAATGAAGTCATCAGAGCCACTTGTGCCAGGCCCAAAACAACCCGTATCACTGATCTTTTCCCCGGAGTCAGAGACACAAATAGAACTGTTTCAGAGCATTGCAGTGGGGGAATTTCAGAGTGGTTTGGCTGTGGTTATTCTCCTTTCTTCTTTTAAGATGAGGTGCATTGTGCCAAGGCGAACTCCACATTAGTAACCAGGAGACAGGCAGCTGTAGATGTAGCTCTTAGGGCGGCCTCCTAACTAACAAGCCCCACACACGTAAGAAGCGGGAAAAAGAAGGTCTGTTTTAGTTTTATGTCGTCATTGCATTTGTTCCTGTGGACCTCAGGACTTCTTCACTTTGGTTTTGATTTTAATTCTTTTTTTTTGCTGTGGTTGGGGACTTGCTGATTTTCCTCCTTAGGCACCTCCCGTGGTTTTGCACCACGTGTCCTCTGTACTCTAGTGGTGTCCCTGCTCCCTCTGGTGGAAGACCTGATCCACAGTGCTCAGAGAACACTTCACTTCAGTGACCCAAAAGAGCCCAGCTCCGAAGGACACGCTCAGGTTGCTCACCTTACCGTTTTGAATTCAAATCCATTGTCAGTCATTCATTCAGCAGCAGGCATTTCTTGACTAATCAAGGCAGGAAAATCAACAGGGAACTAAACAAAGTCCCTGCCTCATGGAACTTATATTTTAGTGGCGCATTAAACATGTCTATCTGTAGTGCAAGTATCAAGAAACATGAGTTAAGATAAACTCCCCTCTCCTCATTAAGGAAAAAAAAAAGGAAAGAATAGAAAAGCACATTGAATTTGTGGCAATTTCACCCAATGCACCAATGTCTCCTTTTTGTATTAGACATTCTCAAATCCAGAAAAAAGAATGTCTTAGACTGTTCAGGCTGTTAAAACAAAGTATGATAGAATGGGTGGCTATTTAATTCTCGAAGCTCTGGAGGCTGGGGGTTCCAAGATCATAGTACATGTCTGGTAAGGGCCCACTCCCTGTTTGTCAGCTGTCTTTTTCCTGTAACCTCAGGTGTCAGAAGGGGTGGGGGAGCTCTCTGGGATCTCTTTTGGGGCAGTAATCATAATCATGAGGTCTTCACACTCATGACCTAATCACCTACTGAAGGCCCCACTTCCTAATATCATCACCTTGGGGGTTAAGATTTCAGCATGAATTTTGAGGGGACACAAACATTCAAACCATAGCAGATAGCTATAAAGCTTAGGTTATTTTTCAAAAGACATAACAATAAATAGATACATTGAGAGGAGTCCCTTGTGCAGCCAACACCCTATGGTCAGGGTCATCCTAGAAGAGAAGTGCTTGGGACAGAGCTGCCAAAGACACATACCTTATATGTCTTCTGAGTTTCTGAGTTGCCATTATCACTGCATTTTGTTTGTTGCTCTTACCACCCAAAGTAAGTACAGAGGGAGTTCAAATAAAAGTTACTTTTATCTAGATCTATTATAAAACATAGGAGACAGCTTGGAAATAGGTACTGTGTAAATAAAGCTTTTATTACTATAATATTACCAGTGGAATGCCAAAAGTTGGACCAATATATTTTGCCTGCACATTCCTGGTAAAGGTTCAAAATATGCCAGCAAAGAATTACCAAGTGTGAGCTGTTTATTCCCAAGTCTGTCTTAACAAAAGGCCCACCATCAGTTTTAGTGTTTATAGTTTGAGTTTTTATAGTTTCAGAGATTCAAGAAAGAAAATACCCCCCCCCACTCCACTGCCAAGCTACCAGAATGTCTTAAATTCTGTGATGAACACGGATACCAGAAAGTCAGAACTAATGGATTCTACCATTAGCCAGCTATCAAAATGAATTTCCAAATTGTCCTAGAAATGAAAGAGAAAGAACAGAGAAAGGGTAACAATGAGATCCCTGTTACACACACACTTTCAGGGATCGTTCTTCCATTTTGTGAATGCTCTGAAGAAGACTTTATTTGCACGTACTAGTTGAAAAACTGTTTTTATTTAAAATAAATAACAATATGGTAGCTCTACTTTTAATTTTTTTGAGAAACCTACATACTATTTTCCATAATGACTGCACCAATTTGCAATCCCACCAACAGTGCACAAGGGTTCCATTTTCTCCACATCCTCGCCAGCACTTGTTTGTTGATTTATTGAGCATAGCCATTCTGGCAGGTGTGAGGTGGTATCTCATTGTGGTTGCAATTTGCATTTCCCCAATGATTAGTGAGGTAGAGCATCTTTTCATGTACCTGTTGGCCATTGTATGTCTTCTTTGGAAAAATGTTCAGATCATTTGTCCATTTTTTAAATTGGGTTATTTGTTTTTGTGCTTTTGAATTGTATGAGTTCTTTGTATATTTTGGATATTAACCCCTTATCAGATTTGTGTTTTACAAATATTTTGTCCTGTTCCATAGTTTGCCTTTTCATTTTATTGATGGTTTCCTTTGCTGTAAAGAAACTTTTTAGTTTCATGTAACTGTGTGAGGCAATGGATATGTTAATTAATTTTATTATGATAATCATTTCACAATGTACACATGTATTAAATCACTACATTGTACATCATTTAAAATCATGTGGTACGACCTAAATATATACACTTTTCACATCTCAATAAAGCTGGGGACATTTTTTTTTTTTTTTTTTTTTTTAAATAACAACAAAAACAAGTTACGATAACAAAAACCTGGCCAAACTTAGTGTCAGAGATTCTGCCCAAATACACAATGGATGAAGAGCTGGGTCGAGGAAGCCAATGAATGGGGGAACAGCTTGAGGAGATGTCACCCAATAGGAGAAGAACCACTATGGATCTCTCTCTCTCTCTCTCTCTCTCTCTCTCTCTCTCTCTCGGTAAATATACATAACATAAAATCTACCATCTTATGCAGTTTTTAGTGTACAATTCAGTATCTAGATCTCTTTAAAGAGGAATTACGTATGATACTAAGGAAAAATATTTGTGTTTAAATTGATGTCTCTAATACCTGGTTAACCATGAATGTGGAACAAATACAGAAATCTAGGTTTAAACTGATGAACTGGAAATAGATAGCTTCTGTAAAAATTCATGGGCATAATAAATATCTTCTTGTATGTAGTTGATATCTGATCATCTTCTTCCCCTTATAAGTGGTGGTTTTTGACAGTAACTCATATCCTTTGTAGCATTTAGCACAGTACCTTACTCTAAGGTGAGTAAAAATGATTTGTTGCTTGAGTGTAACATATTTTTGGTAAATAATCCTTTGTCTATTCAGTGCTATTGCTCTGAAATAGTGCTTTGTGCCTTTATTATTGGGGGGTGGCCTGGGGAGGTGGTAGACTGACAGCACCAGGGCCCCACTGCTGCAGCCCTTTCTGCAAGGCACCTCTCACAGCCCTGCAAAGCCACTAACTAGCAGAAATGACAGCACAGCAGGTATGGTGGACTTTAAACCACAGCCAGGTCAGGTCAGCTGGCATATATTTTCAAGTGATTCCAAAACAACACTTCCATCTGCATCAAACAATTGGAATTATGCTAGGCTTGGAGTTATTTAAACTTATCAACTTAGGGAGAGAAAAGCAGATTTTCCCTCTGGGTTCAGCCTGTCAGATGTTAGTCTGCTCATTTCAAAGAGCAAGACCAATCAATAAAGCTATTATTCAAGAAGGTGCCAGGGAAGCTGAGCCCAAACACAGCTGGCAAAGAGTGTGGCACTTCACATCACTTCTGCTCTCCATACATTTGGCAATGCATGGTGAAATTCTCCATTCGGGGGTCTCATTATGTGCTTCCTGGCCTTTTGGAAAAGGTACCACTGTGTTTTGGGAAAAAGGCCAAAAAGCAGATCAAAATCTAGTATTATGACTGGAACCTTTTTAACAATGTGAGGTTTCATAGAAAAACATTTGTAAAAATACACCTCTTTGTGACTATAGATTACATTTTCTGTGTTTAGTGAGCACTCCCTGTAAAATGAATTCTACGTTTTCTGCCTCAAATCCTTTTGAGAAGGAGTAGAGAATACATAAATTACATGTTTCTCTTTGCAAATTGGCCTTCAATATTTCATATGCCAAGAAAATGTTACAAAATTAGGGCAGCATTAATATCTTTTTCTTAATGCTCTCTAAACACAGTTTTTTCTTTTAAATTTTAATCTCATCTGCATAAGCCATTTGGGGGCTAGCAAAAACTGAGGGAATCAGCTAATACGCTAGAAACCAAACCCAAGATGTATTCTGTGCTCAGATCTAAATTGTTCCCAGTTTGGTGTCCTTTCCACTACAAGGGATCTTATCTTCAGACAGTGTCCTGGGAAACCTGATTTATAAATGTGATTTCCCACCCTCAGGTAAGTTACACTGTTATTAAGAACAAAGCCCTCCCTTCCCTGCGTCATTCTGCTGGAGGGACACATGACACCTATACATTCAGCCTTCTGCCTGCCTTCCTCCCTCAGTTCCCCCAACCCAGACCATCTACTTGTCATGTCAATGGTCTTATTGACAGTTTTGCTTTGAAACCAACCAAAGAGACTGCAGAAATTTTGGTGACCATCCAGAAATTTCTCTCTGTGGATTATAGACTTTCAGGGATAATGAAATGTATTGATTTCCTCAGAAACTGTCCAGCTGTACTGAGGGAAAACCAAATTATGTATAAGAATTTAAATTGGCAAAAGCAACCTAAATCCTGGTAAATTTCATACCAGATCTGTATGTATGAGACTTCTTAGCTTTTATAGTTGGAACAGAATATGAATAAAATGACCTGTGAAAGTCAAGAAATTATGCACTTTTTATCATTACAACGAAGAACTTGACACTGTCTAAAATTTTGGGGTGGGAGGGGAAGAAGCACGACAGATTTTTAAATACACAGAATATTATAAATAAGTATCTCAGGCAGTCATTTTCTCTACATTTGCAAGATCATCCTGGACTACTTAGTAGACTAAGAGTGATTAATAGCAATGATTCTAAGAAGGTATTTTTTTTAAGTGCCTTATCATCTGTTACTTTCAATTTTGGTATCATGAGGTTACAATGATACTTAGTGTCATTCTTTAAATAACACTGCAAATAAGACTTTGTCATATTTTTCCAATTGAGTCCTTCTTTCTTTGAGGTTTCTTTTTATCAAAGTATCTAGGTACTTAAAATCTAAAAATAAGTTGTTAAATCCTTTCACTCTCTTTGTACTCTCAGAGGACATTAATCTTATTTCTTACGCATTTGTTCTTCAGCTGTGTCCGTGTTGGAGAGTAGCAGTCCTGCTTTTTTGTTCAGCTGTTATTTTAGCCCAGAGGAGCAGTTGACAAATCTAAATGAGCCCGAATGACTCTTATGTAATTAACAATTATACCTACTGGATGTCTCAGAAAAGACCACTGCCTTTGCTGGGAAAGATTTTCTTGGCCTCTGGCAGAAGTTTTAGGGAGGCCAGAGTCTTTCTTTGTCCTGACAGCACCTCATTCACAGCCCTCATTACTTTTGAGTGGGACTGGGCCTACTCCATTCCATGGCTTTTCTGAGAGAAAGCTGGGCTCTGAGTCAAGCAAGGGCTGTGGCAAGGGTTGGGCTTGAAACAGAAGAGACAGGCGAGCAGACAGAGGTGGGAACAATAGCATAAAGAAACAGTGGCAGGGAACATACGATAATATGGGAATGATTTGGGGAAAGGAGGGTAAGATTTCAATATCACCTGAAAACTCCTTGTATCCTGACTTGGAGAATTCCGTAACAAAAAAAAAGGAGTTCAGTAAATTCAGTAACGTAAAGGAGTTTGGTGAAAAACAAATCCATATTACAAGTTACAATCGGGGGTTTTTAATGCATATGTGAACATTTATTTTGTGTTTGTTTAAGTACCAGGTAGAAAGTTATATATCCTGTAAATTTAATGGAGGAAGTAAATTTTGAAGTGGGGTTAAAGACTGCGTCATGAAATCAAGTTAGTGGGTCATGACCAATATAGTTTTCAAAATTCAGGAAAAGAGAAATACCAGGAAAACTGCATATAGGAAGGTTAAGTACTGTTCTGTGAAATGTGTTTCGATTATAGCTGTGTATATATTTTTATGGGGGGGGAAAGAAACAATGGCAGAAAAAATGATGGAAGACATCCATGTCAGGGGTAGATAGAGTGAATTATAGCACCTATGAATAGTCAGTTCTGAGTAAATGTGTGATTGATTGGATCAGATAAAAGACAAGGAAGGAGGATTTATATTACTGATTGTTTCCGAAAGATGAAATTTCATTTTATATCCTTCCTACTTATCACCTAAAATTCAGTAAATACACTGATCTTAAATACATGTTCCTCTCATTCTTCTTGTAGCGTGTTCCTTAATTTTTTTAAAAACCTGCTATATCATCTCAGTGAAATATTCTGGGAAACTTTTATACACATCTCATTATTTAAAATTATTATTAGTTATTTCTAAGGATACCATGTAGAAAAAAACCCAAGCGTGCAGGCAGGAAACTGTTCTCCTAATTTTCAGAAATTAGGTGGGTCTTTCATTTTACAATCATGTTGATCATATGGCTTCAAAACTCTTTGGGGTAATAAAGGTGCATGTAGTCCTGTTTTCTTTTGACTAGTGTTCAATTTAGGGGTAGATTCAGCATGTTGGTGTGTTTCGGGGAAGTAACTAGTAATTTGATCTTGGAAATGTAATGGACATGTAATGGACCTGGAATCAGAAGTCAGGAGTTCAAATTCTCCCAGAGTGATATGTGAAGAGCAATATATTAAAAATCAGGTCATGCCATTACTCTGCTTAAAACCTTGTAACGACTTCTTAGTTCCCCTTAAAAATAAAATCCAAGTTCTTCAGAAGCATCTTTCAAGCTCTGGTCCCTGCACGCTCTGCAATCTTGTCCTGTGTCACTTTCTCCCCTTTTGTTGGACTGCAGTCACATACACATTCTTTCTAAGTTCCTAGAAAACCCAGGCTCCTTTCTGCCTCAGGGCAGAATTCTATGCTTGCCATTCCCTTCCCTGAAATTCTCTTTCCCAGCTCTTTGCACAGCTGGCTCCTTTAAAAACCATTTCCTTAGAGAGGCCTTTTCTGAGCACTCATCTCAAACAGGCCTCCTGCTTAATTCTCTCATAGCAGTCTAGTCATTTTCTTTGTAGCACACATCGTCTCTGATTATTTCATGTATTTGTTCTTTACTTATTTACTGTCTGTCTCCCCTTCTGGAATGTAAGCTGATTGTCTTGTTGAATGACAATCCCTAGTGCTTGGCCCAATTTCTGAGCTTTGCAGGTGTGCAGTAAAAAGGTTTTGGTAAATGGGAATTTGAGTTCAGGACGGAAGCACTGAACTTGTAGATCTATGGAAGTGAAAGGAATCTGCAAAGAAAAAAATGAAGATTTGGCTACTGAATTATAGAGTTCATTTGAAGTACATAGAATGAAACTGAGCCATTAAAAACAGAGAGAAAAAAAGAGAAAGAAAAACAGACTTTTACATTTAAAGCAAGTCAACGGTAGCAAAAATTTTAAATCTCAAAATCTAAGGTTACAACGCATAAATGATGAAAAACCAATTTAGTTCTTTTTAAAATTTTTTCCAAAGGAAATGTAAAATGTTCGAATCACCTTAAAATTAAGAAAAAAAAACATTAAAACATTGGGCAAATACTAAGACATCTCTTTATGGCCAGTTAAGTGAAGGAAAATGCGAAGAAGAAGAGTTGGAAGGTGAATAAGAAAAGGGGTGTAGGGAAGAAGTATGGAAAAGTAGACTGGGGTGACACCCAGAGAGGGAGGAAGGAAAGGAAAGATTATCTGAAGACCCTGGTCACTTATGGGTTGGAGAGGATTCTCCCTACCCTGTGAAATACTGACCAGTTGGGTACCCAGGGTTCCTGGCTCTGGGCCTGCCTCATGGGAGGAAAGCTGCTTCCCGAGCTGTAGAGCTTCTGTGCAGAACAATAGCTGACGACAGCCATGGACCAGGTGAAGTCAAGCTAGCGACAGCCAAGAGGACAGAGGTTCCAAACAGTGTTTTCTAAGCCACTGGTACTTGTGATCTGGAGGCCCTCCCACCATCATCTGCACAGTGAAACAGAAAATGGCACCATTCACTGTGAATTGTTTTGTTTTTGTTAGACGGCTGGTAATTGATCTAGGGGCCATCATGGTGGAGATTTGGGGTGGGTGAAATTTTCTTTGTTAAAACTAATGCAGGTTCTAACCTTGGTGGAGGAAGCGATATTTAATGTCACATAAAACCAAAAAGAATAATTCTCTAGGGAGTTGGCTGGTTGGCATTTCTTTCCTATTTTTCTTCCTTCCTAGGCCAGCTCAGTTCTATTAAAATTCTGTTAGCTAAATGTCAATGGGTTCAGCCTGTCTCCTCTCTGAGCCACACATTGAAATTTTCCTACAAAATACTATCGTAATGCATTACAGATAAACAGAATTTTATTAATGTCAGCCCCATTGATTTACATACAACCCAGTACCCTGTCTGGAGTTTCATTTACCAGGGTTGGTTTATTATTATTCTTCTCAATTCATGATGACAATATACTTAGTTATAACACAGAAAAAGGAAAGGAGACTTGCTGCTTAAACTACATCGCTCTAGGATGAAGATTTGCATGTAGCATTCTGGCTGTTGGGCTTAAGTAGGCTCCACAGTTTCCTAAAATAATTCAATCTAGAGTGTTCTCTTAGTTGTCTGAAAAGAATTAGCCAGCCTTGACTGTGCCAGGTTGGAAAATTGACCGGTTTATTAAGAAAAGGCATTTTATTGAAACCGTGCTAAAGGACGTTGAGCTGTGCTGGCACTTTTGTCTCCCAGGTGAAGAATGTGGAGTGTTAATTCTGTGTTTGCTCTGAGGAGCTCTGCTGGGCCATTAGCATCCTGGGGCTGCCATTATCCTGGGCAGTGTTAGGAGTGAACTCACTTTGGAAAGTTGGAAGGTTTCAGGGCAGAAGTGTCCTAATCTTTCTTAGCACTCAGCCATTTAACCATAACTGCCATGCCCTATACCACTACCTTGTAAACAGCCAAGAACTGAGGCTTTAGTGGACAACCCTCAGCGTAATAACCCCCATGAAATAAAACTATAGCCCAGGCTCAATAGGAACACCACAGGTCTCCTGAGACACTGCTGTAGTCATGCTTTGTACTGACTCACTTGTTAGGCCAATTGTATTATCCCGAAGAGACCAAGTTTGGCCCACACACAGCTGTACATTGGATGGAGTCAGTGAAGGAAGTAAACACCAATCTTACCAGAAAAAGAGACGTTGCCCCCCAGAAAGGGGCTTTTGAGAACAGCAGTGATGATCCACTTCAGGAAAGAGAATGGGAAATAGCATTTACTGTGGAATTCAGAGTTTTCATCCCTAAGACCCCAGAGGCTTCTCGTTGCTTTCAGGCTTCGTGAGTCTTACGCCCACCAGATTTCTCAGACATGACCCTCTAATCGTACTGGGGAAGAGACTCCTTCCCTGGGAAGGAAGAGTGAAATCGGAAATTAGGCATGGAGGGAAAAGAAAGGAAGGGAAAGGGGAAGAGGAAGCTTTGGGTGCCTTTTTGAATTCATAAATGTGGACCTATTTACTGCATACGTAATGTCTTCCTCTCTAAGAGGAACCATTTAGAAAGCACAGTAGTGCTTGCCTTGGTATAATTTAAAGCAGATCTTCAATTCTTATCTGATGCTTCTAGTCTATTTCGGCTGACCCTGAGTGCCTTTCAAGCATCTCTCTAAACCATAGTTGCCTGCCAGTTGTCTCCAGCTGCCAGTTACCAGCTTGCCTTCAGATCCCATCCCCTCAGGAGAGTCTTCACAGAAGAAATGGAACCAAATAACCACCAGCATTACAGCCACCATCTCAGCTTGTGAAATCTCACCATGATCTTCCCTAAGAGAAATTTTCATACACATCTATATATTGTTTTATTCATCATTTCTCCCTTCAACCCCTTTCCTCCACTTAGGTAAGTCTTCAATCTCTGGGTACTTTTTCAGAAGACAGGGTTTTACCTGAAAGCAAAACTTTCAGAAAGAAATTGCTTACTCTTGTGAAAGCTGTTGAAACTAGTGTATTGACTGGCCCCAGCTTGGTAGAGGTTCAATGGTTTTCTGTTTCTCTGCTCACTGTTGCTAACTGTGTTGTGTTAAATCTCCTTCCCACCAGCAGCAGGAGGGCAGGATCCTGTCTCTTTAGTTCATTGATGTCATTGTCAGTCAAGTGCCTAAAACAATGCATGGCTCCTAGGAAAACCTCAGAAAAGATTTATGAAATTGAACATCTTTGATGGAATCCCAGTTGATTTCATTAGTTAAATGCAAAGTCAGGATCATCCAGTTTAAAGCTCCAATCCCATATCCTTTGTCAATCTCATCTTTTCCTTTTCCCTCCAGCACTTGCCCTCTTCCTGGGTAAGGAACTTGGAGTGGGGGAGGGGAGGGCCTACTCTTACCATCTTCCTCCCCCTCCCTCACCTTGAAGAAAGGCAGAGGAATCTGCTTTATTTCTGGGATACCCTCATCCTTCCCCTTGTCTCCATCTCATTCTCCATCTCTTCTCTTACTTTAGGGTGGGGAGGAGAGAGAGGTGTCTCTCACATCATTGGTCATGGCTGCAGTCCTCACCCTGTAGGTGTGGCTCTGGTACCCCTGCTTGCCAGGTGACAGACATCCAAATACTGGCCATGGTACCCAAGGGAGCATTCTTCAGAACCCCTTTATGGGATTCTATTTCATGGTCCCCAGGTATGGGATATCTAGTGTCAACTCTACTCCATCTAGCCACCTGATGATATAACCCACAACCTTTTCTTCCTGAGGTCTGTTTATCTGCAGGCTGCCCTGTTGGAGGGGTCCTGACAAAGGGACTGAGGCCCACATGACCCATGAGACGCTCACCCATCCTTGTCTCCTCTAGGTGGCCACCATCCTTCTTTGCCCAGCCATTTCCCTCCGATTCTCTTTCACCTGCTCAGGTAGACTCAGGACAGATCATCTTGTCTACTGACGTAGCAGTCATCTCACTGGAGCCCCAGATGCCAGGTGCCCTTTCACACAGACCCCTCCTAAGTAGTTCTCTTGGATAGTCCCCTCTCCTGTTTTTTAGGGGGAGAGAGTGAGGGGATAGTAATTCCAAGGAGAGGGAATGAAAAGCCATAGCTGCTCTTGCTATGCAGGTGAAAGACCCAGAATTGACGAGTCTTCCTGCTCACTTTCCCTGTGTTTTCTCTAGATGGGGGAGGAAAAGAAGGGCATGTGAGAGTGAGGATGGCAGGCGAACTGCAGTTTCCCTCAGCCTCGCAGGGAGGAGTCTCTTCCCAGTTATTTGTACTCTTTAGATTGGAGAGCTCTGTACCATCTCTCTGACCTTGGTTTTGCTTCCTTGGTCACCAGTGCAGGTCAGCATTCTGCACACAGTGAAACTCCACTTCTCTTGCTGAGTCTTCTTCCAAGCAGGGGCAAAGCCTCTGTCTGCACAATAAAGCAGCTGTTGTATGTTCTTCAGATTGCAAACTGTAGAATCACAAGATATTTCAAAATCTTCATTCGTCGTTAGCCTTGTTGTTCTCTTAAAGCTCATTACATATGAGAAACAGCAGTTTATTTCATTCTTGAGTGTAGCTTCTGATCATAATTTATTTTTGAAGAATTTTCCATGAATAGTAACTTGCCTGAAGAGTGATGAGGTATATAATACTTGGAATTTTTGTTGTTGTTGTTAATTCCTGTTATTCCTGCGTGTGTTCTTCTGGCTTTCACTGCAGTGTTAAAATCCAGTGCAAGACACATTTATAGCTGGATTATTAGGGATCTGGCAAAAGAGCATGAATTGACAGTTCTGTTAATTCCTCAGCAGTGCTTTGACTGTATATTGAATGTGTGTCTTAGAAGCACACGCAGACTGCTTGAGGCCCTCTGGTATTAAAGGCCCAGATGCCTGCCTGGTGTGACCGCTCACACGTGCAGTACCTCATACGTCATGGAAAAAGGTTTTAGATGAGCATATATAATGTTTGTCATTTCTATTAGTGCTTTAATTAAATCAACCTTCTAATCAGACAAATCATAATAATATCTTAGGTAATATGATTAGAACAAAATAGAATGCAACTCTCAGATGTCTGAAGCACTGAGTTGGGTAGTAACTTTTTGGTAACATTTTGCTGAATGGGTGACTTTGTTTGGTAAACGTGTAGTTCAACGTGTGAACACAAGCCTGATGATGTAGGCTTTCTCTAAATCCTCTAAAAATCCCCGGCAAGGTTGGTTTTCACCGGTATAGCTGTTAACTAATAGACCATATTTCATCTGTAATAATTATTGTAGCAGCTTCGAAATCCTCACCCCTGTCACCATTTTCATGCTGAAAGATAACAGTGTCTTCCATTTATGAAAAATGGATGAAAAAGTGGAACAGTTGTTGTAAACAAGTCAAGATAAATCTCAATTACTTTTATTCATGGAAGGGATTAAATTGGATTAATTTTTTCTTTTCCATTTTTGATTATATCAACGTTGCAGCAGAAACTTCTGCTTGGGGGTGATGACAGTGGCCCTTTGCCCCCTGTTGGGTTCGAGCAGACGGAATTGTTTATGGGTACCCCTGGCAGCAGCAGCTTGCACCACTTTGGTCTAGAAACTGCTGTTTGAGTCAGACGGACTTAGAGGACCTGCTCAGACCCACCTGGGCAGATTGCAGGACACCACCAGGTCGCCAAGCTCTGGGAGCAGAGCTTGTAATGGCCTAAGCCATCGTTCAAAATTAAAACGTACATTGAGAGCATCCATGAAATCTCTAAAGCCGGTTTTTGTCCTCCATTGCAGAATAAATGTTTCAGAGTCTCTCCCTCCCTAAACTGCCTTTAACACGTCATAATAACAGTAAATAGATGACGTTTATTTAGTGACTACTTTGTGACAGGCCCCGTGCCATTTGTTTTCCAGTATTAGTTTTAATCCCTCTTATGAGAGGGCTTGGTGACCTTATGTCTACTTGGCTCAAGGTCAGACAGCTCATGCAAGTGGTAAAGCCAGGATCTCAACCCAGGTACGTCTTGACTCCAAGACACAGAGTTCCCTATGCTGCTTCCATCCCAGGGTGGAGCTAAAGATGGGGTGAGCATCACCTCATATGGTCATGAAACTAGTTCAGATGTGTTTATAGCCAGATTCTCCTTATGGTTATCACTAGTCTTTTATTGCTTAGTCTTTAAATAACACGAAAAGATCTAGTATATCATGACAGTTCATTTTCCTCCTAATTGTGTTCTCAACAGATGAGATTGACAAATTATCGAGCTTCTCTTGTCACCTTGACATTCTTATGTAGTTTGAAGTGCATTTTAGATTAAAATTTCTCTCATAAAAGGCAGCGCTTGTTACTTTTCAATAAGAATCTGCTCAACTACCCAGCCCCCACTGCAAACACAATGCAAGTTCACCTACAACACAGAGAATAGGCAAGTTCCTGGTAGAAAGCCTCCCTGCCTTGCAGGTGACACCTAGGCAGGACTGCCGTAGTTGCATGTATTCCAGGAAGCTAACCACATTTCCTCGCAGGGTTCGTCTTACTCTGGACTGACCAGACAGGTCTCAGCGCAAGGGACCGGCCAGGTTTAACCTCTCTGGTGGAGAACCTCCCCGCCATGTGCTTCTCTGCCTTCCCCCAGTGACGTCCTGGTGCACACCAGAAGCCTGCTAAGTGTATTTCCGCCAGTACTCAACAAAGGAGGCAGTGATTTTTGCAGATTGCATGAAATATACATTGTCTCTATTCCATTACATTTTGTGTATTAGAACTGTGATCCCCAAGCCTGACTCGCTCATAGACTCTGCGGGTTAAATACACATTCCAGGGCTGTACTCCAGAATCTTCAGGGAGGGGGTTTAGGAATCATTTTTACAAAAGCTCTCCAGGTAATTCTGTTGTTACCTAAGTATAATTCTACAGTCTTAGAATAATAAATGGAATTTGCAATAAACAATGGCTCACCAGGGCTGTAATGAAACTGCTGTGTCCACCTGTGTTTGCCAGGGGAAGCCGTAAGTTTCGAGCGCAGAGAACCGCTTGATCCCTTTTCCTCTGGGAGCCATTTAAGATGAAGCTGGGTCACTGCTGGTCCAATTGCTTGTGTTAAGGAAAAGAGGGGACTGAAGATTATACTGGCAGGAGAAATGCAGCTTCTTTTTAGTCAGGATCTGACTTTGAGGGATAGTGTTTTAAAGTTTCCATTGCTTTTAGCAAAATTGGTGATGTTTAAGTAGTGATGGGAGGATAGAAATACAAAATATTGGTTTTAAGAGTTGCAAGGCATTGCAATGTTGTAATTCAATCTCCACCCAAAGAAAAGTAATTATAAGAATAAAAAGCAAACTGATTAGTGCCCAGTAACAAAAACCAAGCAGGTGATCAGCAGCATGCCTCCATATGAGGGGGAGAAAGATTCGGGCACTTCCCAATTTAAAGATGGGTTGCTTTTTCAACAGATCAGTTGTTTACCGATTGTTGAGAACTTGAAACATCTTCGCCTTTAGATACAAGGTAATTTCACCATTGTGCTGGGTACCTGTACCACCGAAGGCTGGGCGGAGGTGACTTCAGTGGGGTGAAGGGTGCTCAGCAACACTGGGGGTCGCTGAACCATCATTCCGCCCATGTACTCCCCGTGACATGCCCACCCAAATGCCTGGCACTGAAGTGTGGTTTTTCTGTCTCTGGGATGGGCTTGTGTTTTTCCTTGGATTGTGTCGGCTCCATGAGTTAACCCATGCACCACTCACTCAGCCGACTTTTGGCAACCCCACTTTCCTTCCAGTGGCATCCAATACTCCTGCTGTTGCCCATTTATTCAGTAACTATGCAATGCACAAGTTATATGTGCAGCAACAGAGTGACGTAACAGAAAGCTTGGGAACGAGGCCCACTTAGCTTTACGTCCCACGTCTGTCACTTACTTGCTTAGTGAGTTGGGCAGGCAACTTCCGGTCTCCACACCTCAATTTGTTCTTCTGTGAAGTAGCACTAAAAGCACCCCTTGAATTATTAACCAGTGAGATAAGGTTTGTGAAAGTCTTCTGCACATAGATTCTTCTCAAGGAGCTTTGGTCCCAAGCGTCAGTAATAAACAACCCCTTCCTGCAGAATGCTCAGTCTCGTGAGAGAGACACTAGTGTAAAAAGAAAAATCCCAACCATCACCAGGTGATAGATCCCGTGATGAAAATGGTGACAAAGACCTCTGTCACCCCACGGCGGTGCCCTTTATCCTGTGCTTTCTGCAGATAAGATGCCTCCCCCTTTTGGCTGTCTTTATTCTTAAGAAATGGTTTGCTCATATCTCTGCTACCTGGACTTACAAGCTGAAAAACTGGCTTTGTGTCCCACATTGTGTTAGAATCTCCCTATAGCAAGGTCGGCATGGACTCCAAAGAGGAAGGAAGAAGTGGATGGACAGACAGGTAGGAGCAGCTGCTGCCATTGTGTGGGTGTGGTTTGTGAGAGCCCTGTTTGTCACTGGGGGTAGTTTGTGACCATGATACTGTGCCACCAGCAATTGGAGAGTTAGTAGTCATGCTAAGTGTATGTGCGTGCTCACACATGCTCTCCAACACTCCCCTACACACAATTTGTTCAGCATTAAGCCCCTGGGGAGAGTACATACAGCAAAAAGGAGGGCGGAATCATTATACCAACCCTCTGTCTGGGAGCAGCACAGTGTGAGAGAGGCCTTTTGTCTTCTCACTCATTAGTCTAAATCTCAGAGTGGGACTCTACCTCAGAGTGACAACTTTCCCTTTCAATTCTGCTGGATTTAGGGCCTCTCATTTCCTGAAGAAGACCCTTTTTGTCTGACAAATGAAAATACTTTTAATAAAAAAATCTATGCTTAGCATTGTATCTGAGGGCCAAATTTTGTTTTTGAATATTAAACCGTGGTTAGGCAGATTGGTTTCTGCATAATTCTTCATGCATGTGGGACTGGCTCCATCCAGACCCCTTGGCTTGTCTTCACTATAATAAGATTCTTTTTGGTTTGTTTCCTGGGCACTCTATTGACCAGTATCTGTGGTGGGTTTGTTTTGTTTTGTCTTGTTTTGTTTTATGCCAGTGACAGTGACCAAGACATACAAGCATTGATCGCTGGCTCTCAGTCACAGCTGTGAGACGAGCACCGGGAGTCGGCTAGGTCAAGTCCTGTTCATTTCATCAGGTTATTAAATACAGCATGATTCTGGAGAAACTCCTTAAAACCGCTCTTTCCCCAGGCATGCCATGGAAGCACAACATGTAAAATAAATACTTAGCCTCGAGATTGCTAGGTGAGAGGCAGGAATTTGAGTTTCAAGTTTCCTTATGAGCCTATACAATCCTGTGAGCATCCTGAATAAAGAAGATGTGTTAAGTGGTGAGAGTGAACAGCCGCAGTCATTCTGACATTGAGGTCCTTTGCAGTCCCGTGCTAGCTAAGTAAATAGGCCAGTGACTTAGCATAATGCTCTGGTGGTTGTAGGTATTATTGTCTTAGTACATACATTTTTTGCAGGGCATATATTCCTGTTTTGTGTTATTGTCATATTTTTTTATTTTCCGGTGTACAAAATAATGTAATAGTTAGGCATTTATACCCCTCACAAAGTGATAACCCCCTCCCCCAATCTGCTACCCCTCTGACATCGTACATAGCTGTTACAATTCCATTGACTCTATTCCCTATGCTGTACTCCACATCCTGTGACTATATGTATATTAAATTATAGTTGACATTCATTGTTATTCAGCTTCAGCCTCAGGTATACAGCGTAGCTGTCAGGCATCTACACTGTCCATGACATGGTCTCCCCAATAAAACAAGTGTCCATCTGACACCCTACAAAATCTTTACAGCATTATTGTTCATATTCTCCAAACTGTCTCTCATCTCCCTATTAGTGCCACATTTTTAATGACACTAATAGTTCTAATGGTCCTCTGAGGCGTGGATAACTAGGGCCACCTTCCTGGTTATACCGTTATTAATGCAAATAATAAGATAGGCATGTGAAACCCAGGCCCTGTCCACTGCACCTTCCAAATATGAGCATCTTGTGTTTGACCCTCAAATCCATATCAATATGTAGCCTTGTTCTGTATTTCCGTTGGTGAGCAGGCTTGGGTACTCTGGTTATTATCATCAGAGAGTTTTAAGGAACTGAGATGTTTTGTGTGATGCTAAAGAATATTTTTAAGAACATGGTGATTGTATATTATTATTTGCTGTATTGAAAAACTTGGAGTCATTTTCATTCATTTCACAAATATTTATTATGCATCTACTATGTGCCTTGTACTGTGTGAAGCACTGGGATACAAAAGGGAACAAAGCAGAAAATCCCTGCCTTCACAAACCGTAGTAAATACATTAGAGTCAATTAAAGAGTGTGTTACAAAGTGATATATATATTATGGGGAAATAAATCAAACAGGGCAACTGGAATTGGGAGTTCCAGGAAATAGTGGCAAATTAAATGGGTTTGAAAAACAAATTGGATACAAATAATACGCTGAATGCTGCCTGATGATTGGGCTGTAGATATCTTTGTGACATCATTTATACTATTGTCTTGTTATATTATTTAACCTCTCATGCTTATGTCCTGCTTCTGTTAGTAGTTTGTAAGCTACTTGAAGACAGGAATTATAAGTCGTAAGTGCTGGCTTCTTCTGCAGTACCAATTCCCATGTTATACACTTATAGGTGCTCCATACATAAGGTCAGACAATTAAGTTCGTGAACTCATCCTAGAAAAAGTGCTACATACCTCATTGCTGAATATCACTACAGTCACCTTTGAAGTACTCCCCTTGGGAAGCTATGCACTGACACCAGCACCTAGTCCGCCTTGCAAAGCAATTTTAGAACTCTTTCTGGAATGGCCATCAGAGCTGTCATCGTATTACGCTTGATGTCCTGAATGTGATCAAAATGTCTTCCTTTCAATATTTCCTTTATCTTCAGGTAAAGAAAGAAGTCATTGGGGGCCAGATCAGGTGAGCAGGGAAGGTGTTCCAATACAGTTATTTGTTTACTGGCTAAAAACTCCCTCACAGACAGTGCCGTGTGAGCTGGTTGCATTGTCCTGATGCAAGAGCCATGAACTGTTAGCAAAAAGTTCAGGTCATCTAACTTTTTCATGCAACCTTTTCAGCACTTCCAAATAGCCAACTTGTTTAACTGTCCAGTTGGTACAAATTCATAATGAATAATCCTTCTGATATCAAAAAAGGTTAGCAACATCGCTGTAACAAGTTCATGAACTTAATTGTCAGACCTCGTATAGTAAGTGAATTTATGCATCTCCATCAGCTAGAGACAAGTGTGACCTTGGGTGTGGCTGTTTCAGCCCATATCAAGTACGTTATAGAGAGATGTTGTGTGTATATTTTTCCTAAGGTGGAGTGGTGGTGTCACTGCACCCCTGTACTGAATAGTTCCTACTGATTGTCTCCTTGCAGCATAGCATGGACTATGAGAAAACAGTAGAGAGCTTTTCTTCTTTTTCTCCTCTGGAAAGCTTTGCTTCCTAGTGTAATAGTCACAGGAGGGCTTGGTCCGTAAAGGCTTTACCTAAACCAACTGGAAGCAGTTGTATCTCTATTCATATTTAGTTCTGAAGAGATTCAGACTTGTGGTCAGATCCAAGATATTTGAGTTGCTGGCAGGAAATTCTTTATGTGCCTTCTAAATTAATTTAATCCTCTTTGTCTTTTTTGAAGTAGGCTGTGGTGGAGACAAACAGCCTAGTTGATGTTGTTAGTGAACCCTGTCAGAGCCTGTCAGGAGCCCTACTCTTGATGCTTTCAGCTTTCAGGACACACAGCCACCTGCCCCATCCCCAGCGAAGGTCAATGGTGCCACTCGCTGGGCTTCCAGGGCATTTTCCTCAAGCCCATCTTTTGTTCAGAGATTCATTAATTGTGAGGAAGAACGTGTTCAGACTAGTTTAAGGGGAAAAGGAGGGATTTGTTGGAAGAGGCATCTAATAGAAGCTAAGATCTCGTGTCTAGTCCCTCACAAGGGACTAGAATTGGTGTATTAGTTAAGGAGAATGGGTCTCTATGACAGGTCTACCCCGGACTCCTGTGGCTAAGCACAGTATAAGTTTATTTCTCTTGTTCATAAGCTTCAGTAGCTGGGTGTGGTAGGCTGTGCTCCACAGTCATTCAGGGCTCCAGGATGACCGAGCTCTGTCCCCTTCACCCAGAACATCACCATTCAGCCCAGCGGACAGGAAAGGAAGAGTGGTGGATTGAACAGGTGGTTTTGTGGGCCAGTCATGGCACTGGCATACATCACTTCCACCCACTGCCCATTGGCCGGGGCCCAACCATAGGGCCATGGCTTACTTCAAGGGAGGCTGGGAAATGCAGTCTGGCTGAATGCCCAAGAGGAAAGGGAAGGGTGTTTGAAGACAGTTGGTAATCTCTTCCACCACCAGGAACTCCAAATCTATTTGGAACAAGGTTAACTACTTCCTTTGCCCTGATGGAGAGCTGTGTGTCCTTCTACGCTAAATACTGCGAAGAGGACAAGGGGACGAATAGTGTTTTTTGTGAGGGAGGAAACGCACATCCTCTCCATCCTCCTGTGAGCTCTGTAGTCCTGCTGTGTGGACACTGATTCAGCTTGCTGGAGCGTCCATCTGCTGGTATTCAGCAAGGCCCATCACTGCCCCTTTGCCCTTTGCAGGAGTCAAGTCAGCTGGGTTGTGAGCATATTCTGTGCAGGGCTCACCTCATGCAGTTAACAATAGGCACAGAAATCATGTCTGTAAGATATGGAAGGAAAGGCGGTATTCCCAGGAGACTCTGACCTAAATTTTGAACCAGGCTGTGCGAATTTGCCTTTTTTAGCAAGAAAAAAAAAATGAAGATAAGGCAGGTTCCCCCTAATGACATGTGATCAGTTCTGTCTCAGTACCGGGTGGTGTGTGTTCCTTAATTTTACCCCAAGGGGAAGGGAGCTTCACAGTCTCTCCTTTCATGGTTTCTATAGTGTGGTGTCTTCCCAATATGGCAGTCGGCACAACTCTCTGCTCCTGAGCTTAGCCACACAGTTTCAAGAAGGGTGCAGATGAGTTTAGGATCGGGCATATCAGGGAGAGAGAGAGAGACAGAGAGAGAGAGTGTGTCTTTAGGAACTTCTGAGGACTGACTCCCACTGTCCGTTCTCCCTGCTCAGTGTTTGCAATAGCACAGATGTCACAGGGATGAGAGAGACAGTCGGCCTGACCCACTCTTTAGAGGATGACCCTACACCTACTGGGACTGGAGAAGAGTGGCCTCCTTCTCACCCCTGAGGCTTCTTATACAGAGACCATGTGTCCTAATTATTCCACAGGTCACTTCTCAGCAATGTTGGGGGATGTAGAAATACTGGTGGCAGTGTGTAGGGTGTAGGTCTTGGGAGCAGAATTCTTTTCTTGGATTCAGGAGCATGTGTTACAGGAGAGAAATCGGTACTCAGGTAGCCCCATTGTTCTGCATTATTGAAAGAGGAATCATGTCCCATGTGCATTCAGTCGCAAAGTCACCAGCTAAGAAAAGACAAGCTCAGGAAGGAAACCCTTAGTAGATGCTGAAGAGTCTTCTCTTTGTTCTTTGTGCCAGAAGCAATAGGTTTGTAATTATGACGGAATGAGAGGTTGCTGTTTACAAGAGTGTTTCAGGTATCTCTGTGTTGTGTTGTTGCTGTGTTCTTTATGCATTACTTAGGAATGTAATTTGTCCTTCTTTCCAAGGACATAAACTAACAGTTTGCTCTCTTTTTTTTCTTTATTGCTGTGCCTTCCAACGTGGTGATCTGCTGCTGTGTCCCATTGTAATGAAATGCCTTCATCTATTTCACATTAAAACAAAAAGGTAAGAACTGCAAATGGTGTTCATTTGCTGAAGCAGCATCAACTTATATAACAAGAAAAAAGAGTTGCATTTTGATCACTGAGAATTTTTTCAGTTTAAGAGAAACCCTGATTGTGAGGCCCTCAATTCTATTATCATTGTTTTCACTGATTAATTTCCTATCTCCTAGGACCTGGTGTTGAACAGGGTACAGGTATGTGTGTGTGTGGATCTTTATATGAGTTTTTGTCAGTGGCTTCCACACATGGGAGCCATTCACAGACATTTCACATGTAGCTCTATAAAGACTGAAATATTAAGGGAAAAAGGTGAGAGGAGTGTTAATATCGCTCTCTATCTTCACACTGTGAAGCAAGATTAATCCAACTAATAATGGGTCGAGTTTGGGGTTTTATTAAACTTGTGGCATGACAGGGGAGAGACCATCTGAATTCTCTGCAGGATGGGAAAAGCTAGTTCTGTAGCTGCCAGACATACACCTACAATGTATTTTGTTGCGTTTTTTTTATTGTGGTAAAAAACATATTTATCATCTTAATAATTTTAGTTATAGTAGTGTTAAGTATATTCACATTGTTAGGCAACCAATCTCCAGAACTTTTTCATCTTGCAAAACTAAAACTTCTGTGCCCATTAAACAACAACTTCCCTTTCCCCACTCTCCCCAGCCCCTGGTAACCACCATTCTAATTTCTGTTTCTATGAATCTGGCTACTTTAGATACATCGTGTAAGTAGAATCATAGTATTTGTCTTTTTGTGACTGGCTTATTTCACTTACCATGTCCTCAAGGTTTATCCACGTTGTAGCATGTGACAGGACTTCCTCCCTTTTGGGGGCTGAATAATATTCATTGTATGTATGTAGCACATTTTGTTTATCCAGTCATCTGTCAATGCACACGTAGATTATTTTCACCTCTTCACTATTGTGAATAGCGCTGCTATGAACATGGGTGTCCACATATCCCATTATATCTTTTGATTGGATGAATTCTGCTCGTATGTATGTCCATTCCCAAATTGAGTTCTTACTGTCTCTTGTATTATTAAATGTTCAAAATTGCCAAAACCTCCAGCATTAATGGCTCCTCAAGCTAAACATTCATCTTGAGGCTTAGAGACTGACAGATGTTTATCCCCTGCCCCATAATCCATCACTACTTTTCTCCTTTACTTCCCTTTCCTATATATTTGGGAAGCACATGTTCCCTCACTCTCCTCATTACCCTCACACTGGGTTGGTTGTCCATTGTAACATACAGTTGCAAGTATTTTCTGGGTAATGTATATCATCTCATGTAAATGATGGGAACTGAGAATTAGTTATGAAATCAAATGTGTTGCTTCACGAGGTGGAAGAATCTTGATCCATAACAAGAGAGGAGAACACTGTGTGGATCTTAAGAGGCAGATGGTTTCTGTCTATTCCTCCCAGTTCCCTACTGGGGCACACTGGATCAGGCAGTAGCAAATGTTACCTGACTTGTTTTCTACAGGGCCATGGGCATAAGATCTTGTCCATTATACACCTGAATTTCTGATGGCAAAAAAAAAGGATTGCTTTCCAAAAGTTCTCTTGAGTGTTCCTAAGTGTGTGAGAACAGTGGAAAGGGTGGGCACTGAGGTGAGTTGGTAGAGTGATTTCCATGATGTCATCAACTAGCCAATGTGGCTTAACTACAATCCCAGATGTCCTACCAGAGCAGCATTTGTAGGTAGGGATCCGACTCATCTTTAGATGTGAAAGTTGAGAAAAAAATAACCATTTTCTGATTTAAAAAAATATATATTATGTCTGTAAGAATATATCAAGAATGTGCTTTCATGATGTGATTTTCATGACTGATAGTAGCCATTTTATTGTTGAGAAAACAAGTAAATGGGCATAATAAAACGGCAGTATTAGCAGTGTTGAGAGTGCATCCTCCTAGGCTTTGTTCTTGAGACAGAAAACAAGCTTAGGCATGTGGTGCAGAGAGTGGGTACGAGAAGTGTAGTGTGTCAAACCCACAAGAGGCTCCAGAGCAAAATGAAGAAACTGGCTTCATAAAATGCACCAGCTAGTGGTATATGCCCTGGGCAAGTGGAGATCCTGCCCCTTCGGCCTCCTACTCCAGGATGTTTAGTGTCATTGGTATTTTGAGCCATTGAGAGCAGTTTGGAAACTGTCTTTCTTACCAAATATTTTGTGTATACGCCTCTGTGCTCTATTTGGGAAATTGGAGACATGTTGGACTATGCAAATTGCCTTGGAGCAAACCTGCCAGGCCACGGGGGTAAGGCTGTTTAACACTCACTAATCAATGTAATGATCAACGTGTTTGTTTGATAGGAATCCCAGGGCCAGCTATTCCTTGATGCTCAGTAATGACAAAACTGGAAAGCAGGTTTTCCTGCGTGTGATACGGGTCTGTAGAGTACCTTTTTATTTTTTCTCCAAAAAATTAATAAAATGAATAGAATACAATGAATTTCCCTTATGGTTTAATTTACTTGCACACTCATTTGGAGGTCAACAAGGTTCGACAGAAGATACTTAACTTATTCTGGATTTTTGTTTTAGTGCAGTTTAAACTGAAATTTAAAAAAGTAATAAATAGTGATAGGAATAGAATGAGAAAAGAGATGGTTTTAGACGTTAGATCACTCTTAGGAATCAAATCACTGCAAAATATGCAGCTAGAAATGCACAGCAGTCATACCGGGGAACTGAGTTTTGGGTTTCATCTCGAGACAAGATCTGGACATTATTCCTGTTGGGAATTATAAATGACCTATGGGAGGGTGCAAAGAACAGGTGTGTGGGGTGGGCAATCTCCCTTGGGGAAAATGCACAGAGCACAGCTAAAGAACCGGAAGCAGGAGGGGTGACCAGAGGAGGAGCAGGGCAAGCACAGAAGAAGCACCATGGTCCTTTTCAAACATATACCAGTGACCAAGCCCCAACCCAAAGCAATTTAATCTGAATTTCTACAGGTGGGGCCCAGTCAGGACATTATATTTTTGATCAAGCGAAAAGGCATGAGAAATGCTAATGAATTTGTCAAGAAGTAGGTGCTTGGTAAACTTTTCGTGTCTTTTTCAATGGAATAGTGAAGCTAGAAGGAGGCCAGATGTGCAAGGTTGAGAGAAGAGATGATATTAAGAGTGGGCTGGGTTATGACCTAGAATTCATGGGAAAGGGAGCAGAGAGAGGATCTGCTTTCTTTAGTGAAGACGGAGGGGGAGATGTGGGGCGGATGAGTGACACACACGCACACACCAATGGGGTGGGCCTTCTCTGTGGTACAGGCAGCAAGGCTGTCCATTGGGACCTGGGCTAGTGATTGAGGAGAAGCTGGTGATTGAAACAGATGGGGAAACAGGTTGGAATAGTTCCTGTGGGGACTGGGTTAGGGAGACCACGAGACATGCATGGTAAGCAGCCTCGATGCTTCTCAAGTTTGGCCATGTTTGAATCTAATTCATCAGGCTTGCAAAGATTTGTTTTCTGTTTGTCTCAGTCATCTGTGACCCTGGTGCTGGAATAGGCAGAATGGGTGGTGGAGATGGTCAGGGGCTGGGAATTGAGGGGTTTAGGAAAATGTCATGACAGTGCAGGAGGCTGGGCTACCATAGAGGGTGGTGTCCAAATCATTAATTCTGAGTTTTGGAAGGAATAAGGGAGGCCAGTATAGACAAAGGAGGGATAACAGACCCTGTGGAGTTGAATGGCGAAAGGGCTCTGTGGGAGTGGTCAGACTAGGGACATGGATTCCAACATGAAGGGACCTGGAGAGAAGATAGCAGAGGAAGGCTGGACCAATGCTGACCAGGCAGAAGACAACTCCCTGCCTGGTCCTGGGGAGGGCGAGAAAGGGGCAATGTAATCGGCGAGTTTCCAGTTTCAATTAAGTCCAAGAAGAGAAAGGAAGATTGAGAAACAGATATGGAATAAGAAGTAGCTTAGTTGTCCTAACGCAGCATGTAACAGGAAGATGTGGTTGGTTCAAATAAACCCTTCCTTTGAGAAAAAAAGGTGTGTATTAGGGAGGGTAGTAGTGTGGTGTTTTCTTTCTCCTTTAAGACCAGGAAATTAAAGAACTTTAGTAAAATGTAGAAATAGCTTAAATAAATGAATATTTTATGTTCACTGTGTTATCTAGAAACCCAGCTGTTTGCTGACCGTTAAAGAAGACAGTTATGGACCTGGTACTAAGTTATTTAAAATGGAAACTCTGAAAATATATTTGTTAAAAGATGTTTCATGGCTGGAATTCTCCATTATGCTTTTGGCCTTTGCAGAAAGAAGGAAATAACATTATGTACAAACGCCGTTAATTACTCATTAATCTGACATTTTGATGGCATTAAGCAACAAATTTGAGACTCAACGTTGTGATTGTTTCTAAGATGTATGACATCTCCAAAAATATGAAACCTACATTTCAAAATTACTCTCTTCAAAGACCGATTGTGGCAAAACTCATTATTAGAGCCTCTGTACCTTAAAAGCTTTAAATGAAACACTGCAATTTACAGAATTCATTACTGTGCACAACTAATTAGAACTTTAAAGGAAATCACAGTAGGGAATTAGACATTTTAACTAGCATTTCCTTGAGCTGAAATGTTCTTCAGAATAAAGGTTGTTTTGCAGCAAACGAGGCTCTTGAATTTTATATATATATATATATATATATATATATATATATATATATATATATATATATATACACATAAATACACACACTAAAGAGTAGCGGGTTTGACCAGCCATATTTGGAAATCATTTTTGTTCTCCATTCAGACAAAAGAAAAAGCAACAAGGGAGAGACAAGACAGAAATGCAAATTAGATGGCCATAGTGTCCTCAGAAGCCAAACAAAAACACAGACGTATCTAATTAGTTTCCAAAGCCAGTTTTACCCTAGGAAAAAAAAAAAATTCTCATCTAAGAAAACAGCAGTGAGAGCTGTGTGAGTCCCAGGTGTATGGGTGATTACAGCAGAGAGCAGAAAAGCCACTGCTGTTTGGCTCAGCTGCCTCTGTGCTACACAAATGTGTTTACAGAAAGAATATAAAATTGACCATGGATAACTCCCTCTCTTTCCCCAAATTGATTAATTTCTCGATGTGCTGGCAGATTTTTACATGGATGGGGATCGGGTGTGAAAGATGAATGTGTAAATCAACAGCAGGTGGGAAGTTGAATTTGTCTGGCCCAGCTGCTGGTCCATGCATGTTCTATTCTTTTGGTTATCTCAGCCCAGCATCTGTCATTGAGCAGTACTCATGGGCTTCTGTCTTCCCAGGATGGGTGGGGAGCCACAGCGTTGTCTGTCTCCTGACAGCTCAACACCCTACAATAGCAAACAGCAAGAATGACAGCCCCATCACTATTAGCAAGAACTGAGAGTTGAGCTGGCTATTTTTTATATTACATTTGGGTACTTCTCTTAGTATACCACCTGCCTTCCACTCCACCTTGAATTTGGGTACTGCATTATCTGGGCTCTTTTATAATACCTCCTTACTTGATAATAAAACTCATATTTGAAAGTGCTTTTCTTTGTATTTTAATCTTGGTGATGGTGCATAGTGATAAAAAAATTTTGAAAATGATCTGTTTTCTTGCCCTTCAGATTAAGTCTTAAAGGAACAGGGATTTTCCACAAATTCTGGAAATCTCTATGGAATTTAATCATCCAGTAGACCCACATTTTCAGCATTTCCTAACATCAGTTTTAAAGTTGAGCATAACCTTTAGAGATCACCTTCTGGACTCTTCCAACGTAGGAATCCTTCCTCTGCCCCACCCAGACTTTGTCATGGAGTGGATGAGGTTCACTGTGCTATCCAGGCAAATGGCAGATGACTCTTTCTGACAGCACTTCCCCACCTGGGGCATTGTTCCAGTAATGCTTAGCTTACCTTTCTTGTATAATAGTGAAGGTTGATGTTTCCCTAAGACTTTCTAAAAAGAGCAGCCAGACTGCCATTTCCCTTAGGGGCTTACTTGGACAAACCTTATCTTCAAAATAAAATCACAATTACTAGTGTCATTTAAAAATATTCTACAGGAAATATTCTCTGATTATTGCTGGCAGACAGGAAATTAGATCTTTGATATTTATTTTAAAAAAAGGAGCAAAATTGTCTTAAGTTTAGCTGTAGCATAGGATGTTATATTCAGTGCAACTTCACAGTATTATTACTCAACTATTTAGCTCATGTATATTTTTTACATTCATAATCTGGTCAGTGATTTCCTCGATCAATTGTTTCCATTGGAAGTTTTTTTTTTTTTGTAAAGAATCTAATGTCTAATAAACTGAAATTGTTTAAGGAATTATTCTTTATTGTCCTGTCAAGTTGCAAGAAACATCAAATATTGACCTTATGCTGTCATCGGTTTTATATGTGGCCAGGTTTTATCATCTCTTTATGCACACGTATTTTCATGGCCTTTTTGGTTTTTCATCCTTAAACTATTAAGCTGGACTATTCTGAGGCTTGTTATATAACACATTTGTTTTTCTCTTTGTTTGCAGTCTTTTGGGTAGAGAGCGATAAGAGGAAGTATTATTGTTTACAAATTCCCAGCAGAATTGACTTCAATAATCTCTGTAGATTTTCAGTAAAACAGAGGTTGTCAGAAGGAAAAGATTAAAAAGAAAATCCCAAGCAATTTGGAAAAAAATCAAAGTTGATCTGAATAGAGAATCACCCATAGAAATGAAGAGTGTTCAATTAAAAACTTATAAAGAGACTCAGAGAT
This sequence comes from Rhinolophus sinicus, assembly GCF_036562045.2. Taxonomy (NCBI): domain Eukaryota; kingdom Metazoa; phylum Chordata; class Mammalia; order Chiroptera; family Rhinolophidae; genus Rhinolophus; species Rhinolophus sinicus. Next base: position 86,498,808 of record NC_133756.1, on the reverse strand, counting down.
CTGTGCTGGTGATATTTTAATTTGTCAAGGAGAGATTGTATGCAAATATAAAATGGTAGCATCTTAGAGTTGGAAATTCCTTAGAAATAAAAACCCATGAAGCCTCTTCATGAATATCTGAAGTAATGAGACATTCCCTACCATGATAACAAACATTTACTGAACACAGATTAGATGCCAGGCCCTGCCTCAGGTGTTGGAATACAATATTGAACAGGAGGGAGACAAAGACAGTTCCTACTGCCGTGGATTATATTTGAGTGGACTTCTTATCTCGGCAATCTAAGCTGCTACAAGTCTGTTCCTCATGTGATCCAGATCCTGCCTCTGCGTCTTCACAGACTCAGAATTCAAAGTTAGGATTACCTTTCAGATTTTTCAGTCCAGACTCCTACCAATTCCTGAAGCCTCTCTGCGGAAGTCTATGTTTCTGGTAAAATTGAACAGTCTTCCGCTTGGGGGCTGACAGAACATACTGAGGCTATTGTCTCCCTGTTTCTAGACACTAGACTTTTCCCAAGGGAGGCAATCTGAGATTTGGTTCAGTCTCTTGTTCATCATGGCACACTATGACCTGACATAAAGCTGATGGTCAGCTGCAAACCTTAGGCCTCTTTAACATTAATTGCTTTGGAGCTGTAATGACCAGCATGGAAAAGAAAAGGGGGTGGGGGGAACACACACTAGAATGGGGCTAATTAATTTATTTATTTACTATCTAATCAACGTATTTAGCAATATGTAATAGCAAAAGACAAAGGCAATTAATAGCATATGCTAATGACAGAAAGTAAATGTGGTTAAGACTAAACTATATACATTGATAACAATGTCATGTCAGAGGAGTACACATACATATAAGTTTAAGAGATCCCAACATATGTTCACTCCTGATCAAAAAATCACTTGGTTAAATACACAAATATCATCAGTAAGGAATATCCAAAAGCAGTAATAAGCTCTATAGGATAGTAACTATTACAGTAGATGCCAAAAGCTCACCAAACTGGGGGAGAACAACACTGGAAAAGTCATAAATCAAAACCTTGCCACGTCTGTAGCTGAAAGAAACTCAGGCATCTCCCACACTGTTGCTTGCTAGTTCCCAAGAATGTTGTTGCTGCTGCTGTTGCTTTCGTTGTTGTTGTTGTTGTTAGAAGTTAGGACGTCTTCTGATGCTGTAAGCTGCAAGCTGCACACAAGTTTTCTAGATGCTAACAAGTTCTCAAGAAGGCTAACCGTGGGGAACAACACGGGAGAGGCCGGGAACCAGCCAGCCCTCACCAGGTTCGCGGCTGGAAGTCAGGACATCCCCTGGTGTTGTGAGCTGCATGTTGCCAGAAGTCTTCAAAATGTTAGAATCACCAATGACAAATGACCAAACGACGAAATAATAATAATTACACTGCCAACTGAGGTCTGTCTTATATATTTTCTCAGATGTACCTTAGAGCCAGGATCTTTATTCTGCCTCACGCTTCAGAAATGGCCAGTTCCGGGAGGGTCTGGCAGTTACTGATATGAATGTTGCCCATCCGTCTGAAGGGGCAATTCATCCCGATAAGCAACATCTACTGTTCTTGCTTGGGACCATCAGCCCAAGGTCTTCCACAGCCTGGCAACGTGCCTGTCACGTCATCCTGATATAACTTAGCTACCTTTTTACTTCATCTGCTGATGTGGGCGAAACAGACAGAACAAAGAGGGAATTCTCTCAACCCCTGATCAAGAATTTCTTTAACCCTAAGCTAACCATCACCTCACAGCACAGACAGAACAGCAAACATCATCTCATGTCTTCTTTGGTCATGAGACCAAAGGGGTACAGCAAAGCAACCTCATCCCATATCTCCCTTGCTCCGGAGAATGAGACCAAAGGGGGAATTTACTCAACCCCTGATCACAGCACAGAAATCACCTCACATGCAGTAACAGATAAAAGCTAATAGACAAAAGCTCACATCAACCAATGAAGGCAAATTTTCCTCAACATCTACCCTCAGGATCCAAGTCTCCTACATCCTGTACTTGGATATTGGAGTTTTTCACCTGAAATGTTGGATGGATTTTCTTTTGCATTCATCTCATTTATATTTCATTATGGTTAAAATTGGCCCATGTTCCAAGTCATTTTTAAATTTATTAGTCCTGATTATTTTCTCTAAACATTTTTAATTGATTGCTCCACCTGTAAAAACTTTTGAGTATTCACCTTTGATATATGTGTATTTATTATTTTATAAATTAAACACATGTGTCATTCGCTAATATCTCAAGCCATAATATATACATTTAAGTTTCAAATAGTGAATCAAATCCATATTTCAGATCATTTTGATGATTTCAAATTTTTTATTGATTTCTGATCAGATTTCATTAGCTCATTGTGTTTTTTTATCTCATATGGTTGTCGCAGTGTTCATACTAGGAATAACAGAACCGTCTATACTGCCATTTTCTTATAGTTTGTTTGTACTTTCTTTGTTAGTATTCTCTCCAATCCATGATTGCTTTTTTTAAAACCAGCTCTCCATTTTGATATGATTGGTTTGGTTAAAATTAGATAAAACAATCCATAATCCACTTAACAGAACTCAACTAAAGGCCTATATGTGGTAATACAGTGAAAGAGAACAAACAAGCAAGAGATGGACCTCCAATTGTCTATTATAGAAACACTCATACTTCCTGTATACCTTACATGACAATCCATCCTCTCAATTATAGACCAAGTGACAATATCACTGTTAATACATTTAAAATATTAGTGAAGCTTAAATTTTTAAAATTTACAAATAGACAGAAATAGCTCTAATATTGTCTTCCCACACTTTAATGAACCATATTTCATACTTCTTGGAGTATACTCACCCTACTTTAGTGATCTTCTCTCTGGTACATCAGTTATCTCTAAAATTTTTGTCATGCATAGTTTTGGTAGTTCACCTCTAAGTATTTATCCCAATCGTATATAAAAGTAGAGTGAAAAAGGATAAAGATGAATTCTTGGAAGATTTAAAACCTCTCTGTAGGTTGACGTTATTCTGTTCATCAACCCTCTTGAGGTACAGTTTTTGTTTTGTTTTGTTTTGGGGGGTTTACTTTAAGTATGCCTCTAAGGTATTGCATTTTTTAAATTTTCATTTTTTGAGGTACAGGTTTTTAGATATGAATAAGCCTAATTATGTTGATGAAGTGCCCCTAATTTTTTCATGTTGGCTAGAAGATTATCATAAGACACATAGTAAAATGCTTTGATTCTAGATACCCATGAGGTAATAGTGACTACCACTTATTGGATCCCACTCAGTGACCGGCTCAGTGGTAGGCTCTTTACAAATGTTATTTCATTTGATTCTAATGGGAAACCTATGTGATTTTATTCCTAGGTTACAAATTCAGAAACTGAGGCACAGAAGGGTTAAGTTGGGGGCAGTTCTAAGCAGAAAGTGGGTGGGCTTTTCGACATTAGTGTATGTCACTGGGAAACGTACTTGGGTGTGTCCCCTGCATAAGTCCCTACAGTGAACAACGAGATGCAGAAGCTTCAAAGGATGCAGAAGCACAGGTTTTAAACTACTGTGTTCTCTAAGCATGTAACACTTTACCCCCTTTTGAAAATTGGGACATTTGCACATCTGCAGTGTCCTAGTGCCTTCCTCTTCCCTTTGCCACCATGCCTCAAAGCTGGATACCAATGTGTCCACACTTGCACACACATGCTTGAACAACTGAGGTGGACATTGCCTGGGCCTGGAGACAGGAGCTTGTGTAAAGTAGCTGGATGCCCTCTTATTGTATCCTCCCCTGCCTTTGTTTTATTTCCTTTTCACTGTGTTTATCATTGCTGGTTAGAGAATCATTCCAGGAAACAGCCATTTTGTCAGTCATCTGTTACTGTCCTATCACCTGCCCCAAACAGTGGTTCTCCGTTAACTGAGTGTGCTGTGGGATGTATAAACTGAGCAATTTTAAGTTGTTTTTCCTGAAGTGATATTTTAGTGATTTCCAATTTTATTGTAAATTTTCCAACAAATGAAAAAAATTGAAAAATAGTAGAATGGATACCTACATACCAACAACTTAAATTCACATTAATATTTTGCCATATTTATTCCATATCTTTTTTCTGAACTATTTATAATGAGTTGCAGGCATCATGATGTTTAACTCCCAAATACTTCATTATTGCATCTCCTAAAATTAAGGATATTATCCCTAAAATAAGATCAATTCTCTGATATTACTGCTGTGTCATTTTCATACATAAGAAAATTAACACTAATTCTCTAGTATCAAGTAATACCCAGTGCAATTATCTCTCCAAAATGTATTATATTTTCCCCAAAACAAAGATTCAATTAAGTTTCATACATCACATTTGATTTTTATATCTATATCTCTAATAGTTTTAGCGTTTCGACTTTTAGTTGTGAAGGATAGGGGAATAAAAGATCTGGATGATTTTCAAAAAAGTATTTAAGTCACATTTTACATGAATGATGGCTTTTCAGATTAAATAGACTATTGATCTAGATTGTTCCGGTGGTTTTTCACTTGGTAGCAAATGGTGCCGGATATGTTAAAGTTATAAAATATAGAAATCTCTAAAGTGTGCACATGAACCACATCTTAACAGGGGCAGTCCGTCATCTGTAAATGTACATGGGACACGTAGTACTTTGATGCTATATGTGTGAAACCATCTCATAAGCAAATAGTGCATCAAGGGTTTTGGCTCTGCACTGATAATGGATTATAATAGATTGAAATTAAATATGATTTAAATGAGAAGAAAATGGTGCCAGCTAAATAAATAATTGATTAACCATTCCCCAGTTAAACCTGGCAAGTTAAATTGCAAGGCTGGAATTCAGTGCTTGGTGGAAGCTCCTCTCCACATCTCAATCCTAATAAAAATTGTATTAAAGAAGAGAGAAAATCAGAAACTGTTCAGAAAAAGTGCATGTCCCTTGCTGTGTCTTATTTATAGCACGACATCATGTGTGTTAACTGTGCTATGGAAGTCATGGTAAGAAAATGAAGATGCAGGAAATAGCTGTCACCGAAAACATAAAGATAGATCTGTGGTTGCTTGGAAATCAAATTTAGCAGACAGGTGACAGCACTCTTTTTTTGTTTTGTTTTGTTCTAATTATGGTGAGATAAGTAGGGTCAATATGACTTGAATGAATCAGCTTGCATAGCAAAACTGGTCATCCTGTGCTCTGGTCATTGTGGGACTGCTACTGGACTCGTGGATAACCTTGGGTCAGTCACTTAGCCTGCCAGTTGACTGAGTCTCCAGTTCCTCATCTGTAAATAAAAGGCTTGGATGGAAGATCTCTGAGGTACCTTGCAGCCATTCAAATCTAAGATTCTAACAGCTAGAAATCTCTATTAAATTGTGCTGTCCTGCTTCCTTTGTGAAATTTCGACTGGTCTTTGTTGCGATGACCCTACAGCATTATAGTCTGTTAGGTGTTTCCTGAATTCTCAAAAGGTGTGCTTAGTTTATATTAAGTGTGTATGATTTTGTTCTACTTCTTAAAGATTAGTAGTCTTCCCCTAACACTTTATTTAGCCAGAATATTTTACTAATCAGAATAGCTCATTCTGGGTCCATGTAGAATAAGGTAAATTTTATTGTAATTAGAAAAAGATTTACATATTTCAAAAATGGCAGAACCACTAATGCATTACAGTTACTGCTTAAAAACCCTTAATTCACAGTAATTCAGCATCCTAAGAGAAAAATTGCTGACCCCACTCATTACCCAGGGCAATGTTGTGTTGAATTTTAATTATAATGATTGGTTCAGTATTTGTACTTTCTGGGTCAGTAGATTATGTCCTGTATAGCCTTTGACAAGTTTCTTAGAATTTTTAAGCTATGTTTTCTCTCCATAAAATAGGAAGCATGCCTATGTGAAAGAGTAGTTACGATGAAAAGAAATCACTTATATAAAGTGCTGACTGCATAACGGGTGTTAACAAACATTAACGATCGTAGACATTGTAGTATCAGTGAATCCTTGGCAATTTTTTCCTCAGAAGGGAGTACTCCAACCAATGTGCATGATGAAGTAACAACACTTATTGCCTAATGTCATCATCTTAAATGTCTCACAACATTGGATTGACTTTGTAGTACTTCACTGTCTAACTTATAACCTAAGAAAGGTAGATACCTCGTCTCATTTCATTATCGAAAACTGAATACTCTAATTCAAGCTACATGAATGTTCTGTCTAGAAAATATTGACACCCATTCCTTAAGTCTTTCCATTTTACTGGCCACAGAAATACCAATAGTAACTGCCGTATCTTCAAATGTAAATATAACATGAACAAAGAATCCGCAAAACAGACCTTTGTTATAAATGTAATGATTTCTTTACATTTGAACCTGAGCTCGATCAAAGCATATTTCCCTAAATATAAAAACTATAAAGGGCAAAAAGCTGATAAAATTCAGGAATTATTCCCAACACTAGCATTGCAATACAGTCACATAATTTTATAAGAGATAAGTGATTTAGCATTTATTTCTGTAACACTTGGGAGAAAAAGAAGAGTCAGAATCTTCAATTCAATTTTTCATGTAGAAACTTGAAAATATCCTTAACTATCTTAATGAAGAAAACTCCCACACTGATAATAGTGAGAAATGTGTGTTTTGTTGGTTACTTCCCCCTCTTTTTAGAGACCTATTTATTGCCTTCTTAGTTGCTTTACAGTTGGAAAAGGTCAGCTTTTAATATTTTCAAGGTCCATATAAAGAAATGTCTCTATTTTTGCTTCAAGTGTATATTAATAGAGGTCAGAATGGCATTACCCTTGTGTGACTAGGAGAATAGAGCCCCACCCTCCTCAGCCCCTCCCTGCCCTCCCCACTTCCACCCCCCTAGAATCAGAGGTAAAATAGTTTATAAATTAGGCATATCCAAAAGGAAATGCAGAGGCCCACAACCATCTGGAGGCAGTTTCTCCCACACCAGGTTCAAGAGCTGTCAGGACACAAGCATTGGCAAAGACAATGACTCTGGTGACATTCTTTTTTGGTTGGAAAATGTCAGTGTCTTTGGTTTTAATCAAAATTGTTCATAATCTGGCTTAATGATGCCATAAAGACCTTGGTTTACTCTGCCCCAAGTGAATGAAAATATTTGCTATGAAAAATCGGTTATTAGTTTTATAGCCCTATCTACTTCAGTGCCTCTATCAAGAATATGAGAAGAGATATTAAATCTCAATTTTTAATAAAATTATTGACATCATTGGAGAGCTTTATAACACTTGACATTTGCCTTCAGTGTTGGGGAAAGTAGGCGAAAGTAAATTGATTTGGTATTTATTTCTAGGTTGAAGTATGACAAGTTACTTTAAACATAAAATACGTGCACTGCCTTTGAATGCAATGAGCAGAATGGGTTGTTGATTCTGAAAATGAACATAAATTTTAGAGTAAAATGGGTAATGTAGTCATGATAATAATGTAATTCAATTGCTAAATGAACCTGTTTTATTATATTCATCATTAGATTCCTATTGCCACCTAGACACCCTTCAAAATTGATATAAAGTGATGTTTGGACTCAGAAAACAGCTCGTCGGTGAAAATACAGATCACTTTATGAAAGTTAACTTCTTTTCAGTAGTGTGTTCTCAGTATCACTTTTGCTGCTAGAGTTTAAAAAACCCCACAAAAACCTCTCAGAGAAACGTCTTTGAATACGGGCTTCCTTACAGAGAATATTCGTCCATTTTCCAATAGAATTTGCTTCCAGTTGTTAATGATATTGAGATTTGGGGGCTGGGCGATGGAATTGATGACAGTTTTGCTGGGCACAGGCAGGTGACTGGAAAGGGTACAGTGAGGGCTTGGTGGGATAGATGAAAGCTAAGCGTCCAAATGCACTTCTGTTAATACCTTGGCAGCTCAAAGTCTGGTTTAAACCTGGATAATCAACATGGAGACATTCCTAATACAATGTGATAAATGATGGGTCTGCATCATTAGAAAAAAAGGTGCTTATTAAAACGATTAAAATGTCTGCTCTTCAACACCATTTGTCACTGGCTTCTAAAGATAACTTCTCTTTGAAAACATGAGATCCAATTTCCTGAAGAATTACCTCCATCAAAAAGTTCCCTGGTTGGGCCATCAGATTCCTACCAAATTCTCTTGAAAATGCCAGTTTCTGTAATGACCATTTGCGTTTTCAGGAAAAGGCCTACAAAACTTGTGCAAAGTCCAGCTGAAATATTAGTTTATTTTATCTACTGTTCCTAAACCATGTGCAACAGACTGCCTGAATTCTTTTCTCTTGCTGTGCCAAAGATGATGCCAGCTGATTTACCCCAGCAGTCTTCTTAATGTAGATGTTAAACTGTGCGATAGATTTTTAAATGAATTTTTAATTACTTTCAGCTATTCTGAGCTCATTGCAATCAGCAGCCATCTTGCTTGAGGATAAAACAAAACAAAACCAGATAGCTCATGGGAGAAGCAAAGGCCTGCAAAAAAAAAGCTTTCGCAAAAAAAAAAAAAAAAAAAAAGTGGGGTACAGAAGCCCTTTGTCAGCTGCAGCTGCTGAATGCCTTTCCCAAGCGCAGGCCTAACTGCCAGAGGGTTCAGGAGGCTTTGAATTTTCCACTGATGGTTTCTCTTCTCTAATGAGGTCACCTCAGCACAGTAGGTGAGACGACTGTGCTAATGGGAGATTCAGAAATGCAGATTGCAATTACTGTCTTTGTTTCCAGATATCTCCCATAGTTTCCAAACAGCCAAAGCTGCTAGAAATGGGGACAACTCTTCTACAAATTTGTAACAGCTGGATAGGACACATCCTTTATTGAGTGTCACCTCAGTGCCTGACACTATTTGGTGCTCTTTTCTTAGGAGCAGAAATGTGGGTGTATGGGAATGACACTGGCCAGGAGTTCACATGGTGACATTTCTATAACATTTGAAACTGTGTCATTTACAGTTTCGTGTAGTTAGGGGTAAGTCACATCCACGTTATGCCAATGAAAAGCCTACAGTTTGGAGGGTTTAAGCAACCTGTCCCATGGCCACCACTCTAGGACTCATCATCTACAAAATGGGAATAATACGATCGTACCTGCACCACTGTTAGAATTTTGTCTGTAAAAATGCTTTGAAAAAGGGTAAATCCTCTACAAATATAATGCCTCATAATGATTAGTCCTGAAATACATATTTCTGTGAGTACCACACAGAGAATGGAAGCAAATAAACATCTTCCCAACCCTCCTTTCACTTTTCTTGCTGAAATCTGAAAGGAGAGCCTGAGTGAGGGACCACAGAGCCCTGGCTTGGCTCTCCACAGCCGCTTTCTTTGCTCTTCTTAGCCCTGGATCACTCTGCCCACATCACCATGACAACGGGCAGCCGCTCTGCTCCTGGCTGGCCAGATCCAGAGCCTGGGCCAGCACTGGTCTGGTTATTTTTGTTGTCTTTTTTTTCCCAATTTTTGTTTTTCGGTTGTTTTGCTTTGTTTTTTAGATTAACCGGTTAAGACTCCGTGTCTCATTTAGATTTTCTATCTTAATTCCTGAATATTTCTTAGATCTGAATTGTAAATGAATAATTCTCCGCTCCCCAGATATTTCTTCTTAGTGAGTCAGAATGTAAACCAGCTAGCAAGATTCTTCTTGAATTCCAGCCCAACGTTGATGAAGCAGGCATTCGTCCAAATGAAAACATTTCTCGGAGGTTGGTCAGGAGTTGGACGCTCTGACCAAAAGCGTTTGTGCATCTCCCTATCTCCTGTTTAACTAATGCGTGCCCGTCTGCATGTATGTATCGGGCGTCATTATAGGTCCTTGCAGGCCCGCTCCCTCAATCCTTACAGCAGCGGGTAGAGGGCATCGCTGTTCCCTTTGTACAAACTGAAGACACTGTGGAGCCTCAGAAAGGGAGCTTTGCCCTGATGCAGGGCTCTTTCACTACCATGCTATTTCTCTATACGGTCGTACTGATGGGTCTGTTCATTCTGCTCAGAGGGATCAGCGGTAACCAAGATCAAAGACCGTCTCACCTCCCCATCCTCCCACTTTTGACTGAGAGCTTCAGCATTCTAGTTCCTGTCTAAAAAAAGTCATGCAATAACCAAATTGGGATATCAATTTCTGGCCTTCAAAAGCAGATGGAGTATTCAAAGACTTCTAAAGGGAATGAGCTTGTGTTCTCTCCTGACCAAGAATCCTAGAAGTCATTTTGGGTACCTGGACCACTTTGGATGGGAGCCAGAATCTCTACTGGACTCTGCACAGGCCGTGCCAGTACAGAGGCTCTCCTTCAAAACGAAGGTGCACATCCCCACAGAGGTTTGGCCAGGTTTATGCCTTTCTGACTCAATGGGGGTGGATGGTCTGCTGTTGAGCAGAACAATGACAGTGAAAGATGTAGGCATATCTCGTGTTAGTGTGCTTCGCTTTATTGCACTTTACAGATGTTGTGTTCTGTTACAAACTGAAGGCAGGACCCTCCACCAGCAAAAACTCACTTTATTACAATCCTCACTTTATTGTGGCGGTCTGGAGCTAAACCCGAAGTATGCCTGTAGTTCCAAAAGGATTAATCTGAATGCCATATGCAAAATGGATTGGAAAGTGGAGATTGGACTCAGTGAAACCAACTAGGAAACCATTATAATAATCCAGGTAAGGAAGGATAATGTCTGTCTGAGGACAGGGGCAAAAGAAATGGAAGAGAACGGATAAATGGAAGAGGTAGATGAGGGGAGAATCCGAAGGACTGGTAACTGAATTGAGAAGGTAGGCCACAAACCTGCAAGATTTTAGAATTTGGTGGCTGTAACTATAAGAAATGCTCTGGACCTCCACAATCTCTACCTCCCTGTCCTTCTTTAAGTAAAGGTGCTTTTCTTCAAATATTATTGGGATAAACTTATTTTGTATTCACTTTTTAGTGCTTCATTTAATTACTCATATTGCTACCATATTGCTTTCTGCTACTTTTCATTGCAGATGGATTAGCTAAGCTTTGTTTCCCAGCCAAAGAACTAACTGAATTACTATTTATAATGCAGTTTCTATGGAAAATGAATTATAAGTTTCAAACAGCCTTGCGAATAGAATTTTGGAATACAAACAGAGTTGCGTACTTTTTTATGGCATTTTATTTGAAAAAGAGATATCCTGGTAGTGGATGTGGAATTGAATCTCAGAATAAAGGCAGAGTTGAGGAGCATATATTTGGGTGTCATTTGCATAAAAGTAAGAATTTAAAAGGATGGGAATGGTTGCAAGTTGGCACTGGGAGAAACTGAGGCAGCAGCATGCACCATTTGTTCAGCTAGTTTAGTACTGACAGGAAAGACTATACAAGATCTGCTTCATTTAAACTAAAAAATGTAAAGCCTGAATCAACTTTGCCTTGGTATAAATTGTTAAAATATGACAATAAATCATTATTTTAGAAAAGGACCGTTTCATTTTATTTTTAAATCAAGTTAAATTTATTGAGGTGACATTGGTTAATACATTATATAAGTTTCAGTTGTACAATCTGTAATACGTCATCTGTATATGGCATTGTGTTCTCACCACCCAAAGTCTAGTCTCCCTCCATCACCATGTATTTGACCCCTTTCACCCTTTTCATCCTCCCCCCACCCCCTTACCCCGCTGGTAACCACCATACTGTTGTCTGTGTCTATGAGTTTATTTGTATGTTTTGTTTGTTGCTTTCTGTTTTATATCCTACATATTAGTGAAATCAGATGGTTCTCGTCCTTTTCCATCTGACTTATTTCACTTAGCATGATACTCTCAAGATCCATCCATGTTGTCTCATCCTTTCTTATGGCTGAGTAGTATTCCATTGTATATATGTACCACATCTTCTTTGTCCAATCATCTATGGAAGGACACTCGGTTGTTTCCATGTCTTGACTACTGTGAATAATGCTACAATGAACATGGGGTATATATATATCTTTACGAATGTTTTCAATTTTTTTGGGTAGATACCCAGAAGAGGGGTTACTGGGTCATATGGTAGCTCTATTCTTAATTTTTTGAGGGACTTCCATACTGTTTTCCATAGTGGCTGTACTAGTTTACATTCCCACCAGTAGTGTATGAGGTTTCTTTTTCTCCACAGCCTCTCCAACAGTTGGTATTTCTTATTATTTTTTATTTTTTTCAATTACAATTGACGTTCAATATTATATTAGTTTCAGGTGTACAGAGTAGTGGTTAGACATTTATATAATTTATGAAGTGATCCCCCCCATAAGTCTAGTACCCACCTGTTTCTTGTCTTATTGATAATAGCCATTCTAACAGGTGTGAGGCAGTATCTCATTGTGGTTTTGATTTATATTTCTCTAATAGCTAGTGAAGTTGAGCATCCTTTCATATATCTGTTGGCCATTTGTATGTCTTCTTGGGAAAAGTGTCTGTTCAGGTTCTCTGCCCATTTTTTAATTGGATTGTTTGTTTTTTGTTGTTAAGTTGTATGAGTTCTTTACACATTTTGAATGTTAGCCCCTTATCAGAGGTATTGTTTGCAAATAGCTTCTCCTATTCAGTTGGTTGCCTCGTTGGTTTGTGATTGTTTCTTTTGCTGTGCAGACATTTTTTAGTTTGATATAATCCCATTCATTATTTTTGCTTTCACTTCCCTTGCCTTTGAGGTCAGGTTCATAAAAGTTTCTTTGAGACCAAGGTCTATAAGTTTAATACCTTATGTTTTTTTCTATGTGTTTTATTGTTTCAGACCTCATATTTAAATCGTTAATCCATTTTGAGTTAATTTTTGTGTATGGTGGCAAATAGCAGTCTAGTTTCATTCTTTTGCATGTGGCTTTCCAATTTTCCCAACACCACTTATTGAAGAGGCTTTCAAAAGGACCATTTTAAATGAGCGTATCTCGAGCTGTGAAAATATGAATTAGGATATCAAGCAATGTAAATGTACTTTTGGGGAAAAAATGAATTGAGTTGCAATACTAATTTAGATTGATTTAAAATCAGTCCACTTGGCTGCAGCAAAGGAATGGTTGAATGTACAACCCTATAGGAAAACCGAATGAGTCACTTGGGAGTTCTGAGCTATCACACTAGTATGCTTACTTGGTATTTCCTGTCGAGAGTATCATTTATGATCCAAGTTGCTATATTGGATTCAACTCAGCAGGTGTTTATTAAGCATCTTTCATATGCCAGCACCAACCTAGGCATTGGGAGGGATAAAAAGCATGTGACTCTTTTCCTTGTCATTAGGAATTTGTCATTTGGTTGGGGAGCAGGACTAACACACATAAGGCAATCAGAGAACACAATAGGTAGAGTACGATTTGTTCCCAAATCGTCAGGCAGTTTTTACTGTGGGGACATCAGGAAAGAGAGAGATCTCAGTGAACTGAAGCCGTCTAAGAAGACTTTCTGAAGGAAGAGGGATTTGGGATGAGTTTGGATGGATTCGGGATAGAACGTCATCAGACATATAGGACTATAGGGAAAGAGGTTCTGTGTGGGGAGCAAAGGCTGATCAAAGACTCAGACTTGAGGCCGAATGAGCCTTGCAGATGGAGTGTCTGCATCGAGCGTTATAGGGGAGAAAGCCTAGAGAGTTGAGGTGTGAGGAAGTTTTGAAAGCCTTGAATGCCCAGGTAAGGAATGTGGTCTCGATCTAATAAATAATAGGAGCAGGATATGACTGACAAAACGATGTGGTATTTAGCACAAAATCTTAGACGCAGGAACAAAGCAGGTGGGGTTCCGGTGCTCTTCATTGGGACATCATCAGCCACATGGATGTTCTGAGACAACAAGCTTAAGAACAAAGACTTTGATGTGCCTCTGGCTGGTGCTTAAATCAAAGATCCAAATCCTAAATGTGCGAGGGGAATGGACTTAGCCTGAAAATGCCAGCTGAAATGAAATTGAGAGAAATATAGAGTCCAGATAGAAAAACTCTTGCAAAAGAAAGACTGAAGCCAAGGGCCCCTTGTCAATTTGCAGAGTTACAGCCCAGTCAGGCAGCACATGTGGGAGCTCAATTGAGAAAACACAGCCAAATCAAATTGACCATCTTCATGATCCTGAAATCGTTCCTTGTAAGGGAAGATGTACTCTCTGTTGGGGAATCTGAAAGTGACAAGTCAATTGGATATGGTCAGGAGACATTCCACTGCTTGACAAAGTGAATTTTTTACTTTTAAGCCATTTTGGCATTGGGTAGGAAAAAAACCATAGAATTGCCTGAGTGGGACACATTTTCTGAGACTCCACGCTCAGCCCACTATTGGAAAATGATGGAAGAAGGGAATCTGTATCTGTCTCTCTCACCCTTGTCTTCCACTTTTCTCATCAACTTTCATGAAAGTCCCTTAATGCAGGGGCAAGATTTAACTGGAAGACCCAGACCCATACCAGCAGCTCTCAGCCCTCAGTTTACTTAGCTTGGTCACTTTCATCAGTCACTGTGGTGTGGTCTTCTTCCCTGGAATGGGTGTGCAGCTAGATCCCATGAACCAACCAGCCCAGTGCCTTCCTGGGCTCAGCAGCTGACTTGGGAAGGACAGAAGATGGATGTTAACAGGCAACCATGGACCATAAGAATCCTCACCAGAGCCACAGGATCAGGGAGTGGGACGTCAGGGGATCAAAGGAGATATACTGGGTATTTGATCAACTCTGGGCTGCCTTCCAGGAGAGGGTGCACACTAGAAATGGATCATCTAACTGCAGATCTGGAGTGGGTTCAAGGGAAACCTAAGAAATGGTCAGAAACAACCAAAAATTTAAGAATCTTTTTAATGAGCTATAGGAAACCATCCCTGACTCATGTCTGGAGACAGCAGAGTTGCTACCTGAGCTTCAGGATCAGAGTTCTTTGACAAACCCCACGAGTGGGGTGACAGTTAGGCCCTGCCTTGGCAAAGAAAATCTAATTGTAAAGGCTGCAGAAATCTTCCTATGGATGGCTGCATTTCCACCATACTACATTTGTGCATTTCTGCTTTTGGCCTTATGGTTTCCATTTCTTTTTTCTTTTTTAACAAATGGAAACAACAACTGCCACACATCCCTTTGGCATCTTCTCTTCTTCGAGCTAACATATGAAACAAGTCAGTGTAATATGTTGTAAAAATATTCATGTAATGCTCCCAAATGTATATTTCCAACATATTCTCCTTCAGAGCACTTTGCCTTGGCAGACAAGCATTACCTTTTCATGCTTTGGCTCTTTATATACCAGGCACATCTGTAGCCAAGTTGGTTTTGCTTTTGCTCATGTTCACTGTGACATTATCTCTCAGTTATAGGAACATGGAGCCCTTCTAAGTGCCATTTAGTCATTCAGCCAAAAATAAAATAAAATAAAATAAAATAAAATCCTGTATTGAACACCCATTGCTACTAGGTACGGAACATAAAAAAATAAAAAAGTTTTGGTCCCTCCATCAAGGAACTTACAATATAGCAAGTAAGCAGGCAAGTCAGCAAGTAGCTTACATAGCATATGACATATCCTATGTACTGGAAACCATGATGTTCATTAGGAGCTTGAAACAGGGTTTTAAGGATCTGTTGTGAGAGTGGATTTTGTAGTATGTCTTGGAATTCACGAGGAAGACTACAGTGCAGAAAAGTGTTCTTTCCAGGAAAGAAAGCATATGCAGAGGGGGCAGTGACCCGAAGCATCATGGTGGACTGGAGGGAACTGCAAGCAACAGCGTGTGCCTAGCTCAGGGAGCATGTATGAGGAGGGACTGGGGGCACAGGCAGAATGAGCCCATCAAGGTCTTTGTATCCCTTGTTAGGAGCTTGTACTTGGTTATCTCATTAGCTGGGGTAGCCAACCATTGCAAAATGGTAAGAAAGGAAGTGACATCATCATGTGTGATTTACCAGGATGATTCTGACATAAGTGAGAAGAATGACTGATTTGTAGAGGGTCGAGCCAGAAGCAAGGAAACCAGATAGATTTGGATTCAATTGTTGATAGTCCAGGTAAACTCTGTAAGAGTCTGAACTACAGCAGTGTAGTGGTTTAGAGGAAAGGATATATGGAAGAGGTGTCTACGGAGAAGTGACAGAATGTCCTTACTGGGAAGGGGATGGAGTGCGTGTGGGGGTGGGTATGATGGAGAAGGTGTTTCCCAGGAGTCTGGCGTAGGCGTCTGGCTAGATAGCGACACCATTAAGAAGGCAAGTTTGGGAAAGATAAGAGATGAGTTTGGTTAGAGGTGGACTTTCGGGTGGAAATATAAAGTGGACAGTTGTCTGTATGAATCTAGGGCTAAGAAGAAAGGCTTGGGTAGACATGTAAACTTGGGGGTGTGTCTTGAGTGTGCAGGTGACAATGAGGGTAATGCAGAGGAGATGATCACAGGAAAGAACGGAAGGAGCACAGGTTTATCACCAGATCTGGTTGGAGTCCTGGCTCTAACACTGTGCTAGCTATGTGACGTTGGGAAAGTTCTTTAAACACGTTGAGCTTTACTTTTCTCATATATTAAATGGGGGTAAGTGGATCTACCTTAAGGCATTATTTGGTTATTTAGTCATTGATTCAATAAATATTTACTGAGTATGTGCTCAGACCTAAGAATACAAATGTGAAGAAAACAGCCATGGTCCATGCTCTGAGTTAATTTCAGTCTTTCTTTTGTAGGGGGACAGACATTAAAAAACAATTGCCTGAACAATTATTGTTAGGGTAATGGCTGACAAGAATTGCATGAGATAATGAATTTAAGACACCTGGCACAATGGTGTAGCACAGAGTAGGTCCTCAAACAGTACCAGCATGAGTAGTAATACTTGTTACACTTTTCATGGAATGATGGGAATAGACTCCAGTTTCCAGTGAGTTGAACAAATGGAGAGGTTAGAAATTGGCAATAATAAACAAAAATTACTATTTCGAAAGTTTGGCTTTTAAGAGAAATAATGATTTAGAGGGCTAGATAGAGAAGAATAGTGGTTGAGGAAAGTTTGGGGTTTTCAAGGTGGAAGACTTGACTGGTTTGACATGCTGAGGGGAAAGAGCTGGTAAAGAGGATGGAGTTATAGAAAAGAGGGACAGTGATCTCTCAAAAGATAGGCAGATGGAAAAAACTGCACCTTTTCTGAGCTAGCAAAAGAAGTATGGTAAAACAATTAAATGAGATAATGCTTGGCACAGTGGATGGTACATGGTGGGTACTTTAAAAATTGTGTTTGTTGATTACATCTGTGAGCATGTACACACACATGCTTATACATGAATATGTAGATGTGTGTGTATATATCTACCTCCCCCACACACACACACACACACAGCTAAAAGCTTTAATTGTTGGGATAAAAGAGGGAAATTGAAGTTCATGCCTGGTGGCCTCACTTTTCTTTGTAGAGAAGGAGGTAAGGCATCTGCTGAGAGATGGGGCAGAATTGTAGGTCAAGAGGAAAAGCAATGGTTTAAACTGCCACTATGGGAATTAAAGAATGAAGAAAGTTGACCTAGAGAAGGAACACTGAATGATGCTGAGGGTCCATTGAAGATTGGAGATCATATGTTGTAGACAATTAGGGCAGGGAAATTTCCTCCAGCAATCCCCATTATCTCTGTACTGGATTATTTAAACCCTTGGGGTTGGCCGTGCAGCTGTAGTGTAACAGTAGGCAGATGAGAGAGTAAAGGATGCTAGCAGGACGGTAAGTGAGGTGTTGGACTGCAGGGTTTGACTGAATAAGAAACAAAAAAAGCGGAGCCAAATGGAACCCAAAGTGGGTGACACTAGATGGCTCAGTAAGACCCAAGAGTATAGGGGATACTACTAAGTGTATAGAGGAACTGGAAGAAGAGAGGTCATTAGAGAGTCGTGTACTGGAATTTCAATTCTCTAAAGAAAAGCAGTCTTAGAATGTGACCTAGATAAGGAATCGCTGAAGGAGAACAGAAGTGATGGTCACAGGGAGTCAAGAACTTAGAGGCTGATCCTTCACCCACACTAATGAACTGGAACTTCTTCCTCCAAGGGCACTGTGATCTTTAATTGCCAAATTAAATGTCCTTTGCTTCATTTTCAAAATCCGTGACTTCTTTAGTATTTTTTGCTGGTGACCTCTTCCTTCCTCATACTCTCTCATTGGATGTCTGGTACATGTACTTTCATTCTCCTTCTCCCCTTCTCACCCTGTACTGACTCACTCTCATCTCCCAGCTTGCTGATGGACACCTTCTCTTAAGACTCCTTTGAGAGTCACTCCCTAATAAAGGTGTACACAAACAACTAGTGAGGGAAGGAGAAGAGGCAAGAAGATCCATTACAAACTGGTTCTGAAGTTTGAGCAAGTGACACATGGGCCTGAAACAGGGAAGTGGTATTGGGAAAAGAGAGAAGAGATGGATGTGAGAAGTATTTCGGAGATTATGACAAAAGTCAACAGGACTTGACAACTAGGAGAAACACATACATGAAATGGATAACAGAGGATTGGAATGCTGGGGCTTACTGAGAGGAAAATATTAACAGAAAGAGGGGACATGGAAGGAGGGGAGAAGGGAGATGATGAGTTTTGTGTGGAGCATATTGAGCTTAGGGTGCCAGCTCTCCATTTGGGTGAGACGTATCAAACATAGAAATTGAAAATGGTACTTTAAAGAGAGACAGAGACATACTAGAAATACATATTTGAGAGTTAATCGCAGTTAGTTGTGCAGATGTCGTGCTGTAGGAGAGAAAGATCAGGACAACTGAGAGCAAGTAGGAAGAGAGGAGAACCAAGCCGAGAACCTTGGGAACATCTGTATGTGTCAAAGAGGTGGGAGGAAAAAAGCCCTCAGAAATAGAGGCTTGCCACGACGTGGGCAGGAGGAAACAAAGACACTGAAAGGAAAAGAGAAAGCGGTATCTTGAGGTCTAGGGAAGACTTTTTAGAAAGGAAAGACTAGAATATTTGTGGCTCCGTGGAAGGAGAAAATAGGGAAGAGAAAGAGAAAATACAAAGATCTGCTCATTGGATTAAGTGGGGATCCAAAAAGAGCCCAGCCTTGCATCCTTATCTTCCTGAGAATAAGAGAAGATGGCAGAGAATGAGTGAGGAACGTAGATGAAGAGGGAAATACTGAGGTGCAGAAACATGGCAGTCTGGTGGTCTTCAGTGTTCTTGGGAAGAAAGAAGCAGTCAACTCCAGAGAGAGCCGGTGGAAGGCGTAGAGTAGATGTTATGAGAATGGGAAAGGGTGTCAGTCAGACATGGAAGAAGTGGGATGACCAAATATGTCCTTGTTTGTCCAGGACAGTCATGATTTGTGCCTATTGTTCTGGAATAATTATTTTAATTGTACCCCTTTTCACATTTAATAGGTCCAGTTTAGAAGACATATTGCAAGGTTACCCTAGAGAGAAGCAATGAAGACTTAAAGACAAAAGAGGATTCCCTAATCAGGAAAACAAACAAAACAAGACCCAGTTACATATTCTGCTAAAATCCTGAAGGGTACAGCATTTTAATTTGCTCTTTTGGGTCCTCCAGAGCAATGCTTGGCTCAAAAGACTAGATCACCTAAAGTATTTGAAATTTAGTTAATTAATACTTGATTGCCGAGCAGATGCCCACACCCAAATTGAAAATGTTCCAAGTTTTAAGTTTCACATCAAACAAACCAAGTAAATGACAATTTTGTATTTGTATTGGTTATAGTTGGAGCAGTTGCCCATGCAGTCTTGCATCCTATTTCCTCCTGCTTTCTTGGTACACAATACTCTTACTAGTGAGGCGCTTAGTGGTTTTGTTGTTTGGAAGTCTGCTTTTTGCATTTTTTTTTTTTTTTTTTTGCTTTTTTTTTCAACCACTGTCTAGGTCATCAGCTCTTAGTCTTATTGGTCTCAGGTTCCCTTACACTCCTAAAATTTATTACACTCCCTAAAGCTCTTTTATATTAGCTATATGAATCAATGTTTATGGTAATAAAAATAAAATTGAAAAAAATTAAATAGTTAACCCATTTAAAAATAGTTATAATGTTTTATGAAAAATAACTAAATTTAAAAAAAAATTGAGAAGAGCAGCATTGTTTTAAACTTTGCAAATCTCTTTAATGTCTGCCTTAATAAAAGACAGCTGGACGCTCATGACTGCTTTTGCATTCAATCTGTTGTTGAAGTATATGAAGAAAATCCAGCCTCGCAGATAAGTAGGGAGTGTTTTAACAGACTTTTAAGATAATTGTGATATTCTTTAGCACTATACCAGAACTTGACAAATGACAGCTGCTTAAAGTTAGTTGCAGTGTGGAATCTGTAATCATAAAAATTAGCTTTCTGTTCTCTGTTAATTAAAATCCATTGGTTTGTCTAGTACTTTGAATGTACGTTTACTCATGCATGATTTTGTAATATCTAATTGGGCATTTAGAAAATATTGGCTCACTGAGTTACGCAGACTTTCCCAATATTGACCCTTTTAATTATATAAAGTCTAAAAATTGTATATGTTGATATCACCAGGATTTCATCAGAAAGGACTTTAAGTATTAGAAAGCTGTTAAACTCATGTTGGTGGATACAGGTTTTCCAAAATGTTAATTTTCACTTGAAAGCTTGAATTTAATTGTTGGTCACAAATGCTGCCAAATATTTTCCTTACAATGGCAGGCTCACTTCATTCATTTTTGAGAAAATGTCTTCCAAACACCCAAGTCTGAATAACCTCAGTTGTGTGTCTGTCAGTAGTTATTTCAAATGAAAATGAGGATTCATGAAAAATATGGCTAGTAGAGCCCACAACTCAGCTGCACAACTGTTTTTTCCTCAAGCAGCCATCCTACTCAGTACACAGCAAAAAGGCTTTCTACACTCCTTCCATCCTGTCGCACAGAATGTTAGGAAGCTGTGAAGTGTTATTCCATTCTTCTCTCCCGTGTCCCTATCTTTATCCCTACTGTAATAAGGCTCTCCATTTGTACACTACATTACCTTGGTTGCTTTTGGAAAGGATCTCTTTAAGTCAGTTCTACTAGCCAAACTATGAAGTCCTCCGGGGGCCACAAGTCAGACTTCTCATCCCTTCTCAGCACTTAGTACGTGGTGCCTAGATGTATGGTAAACACAGAGTACATAGTTGTTGAGAGAACATTAGATGAATGAAGTTGATTAGAGCCTCTCCTATTCTTTGGTTTAACTGTGGTCATTCGGGGCATATTTTTGCTGAGTTGACTTATTAGGACAAGCAACATCACCCCAAACAGTAAACATCTTAATGGCTCTATTTACCTAAAACAGCAAGCTTGTATTTGGAGTATGTTCTTCAATAACAAGTAGTAATATGCTGTTCTAACAATAGTTATTTCTAGAGATCTACGCTGCCGATTGAAAACTAAAACTCAGCATCTCTTTTAATGCAAGATGGGATTTTTTAGGTAGAGCATGGGCCTCTGTTGGATAGAGTGATTTATTTAATCCTTCTAAATTGTATATAGATGCCTGTAGAAGCTCCATGAGATTAGGGCTCTGATATAATAACGGCTTGTTTTAGCTTATTCATAAAACGTAGCAAGATCACTTTTAAAAACTTACATTAGTATGTTTTCTCAAGTTTGACGGTCGGGAGTATTGCAGTTTATAATTAGAAGTTACAGTCTACATTTCACATATTTAAATTTGATATATCTGTTAAGTTAAATGTTTATGTAATTTAATAGTTCACTTCTTATGTGTGTAGGCATCAATTAGAAATAAAATGATACTTGATAATTGGAAAATATCCAATTACAGAAATGTTTAGGGTAGCACGTGTCTGTTTGCAACTCACCCATCCAGTACCACTCTCCTGAGCATCCACACACATCTGGATGAAATGTACTAGATGCTAGGAAGAAAACAGAAAAGTCTCCAGTATGACCTTATAATTAAACATGTAACTGTCCTTTCAGACTACATGCAAACATATACAGAGGGAGTCAAAAAATGTATACACATTTTAAGAAAGGAAAACTGTATTAAAATTGTAATACTCAATATATACCAATACCAAAAGATGAATACATGTCACGTTTGACTGCTGCAATTACAAGAGGTGCTCAAAGTGGTTACCATCAGCCTCCAGACACTTCTGATTACAGCAAATTACTGCTTGAGCAACGATGACCAAAGTGTCCACATGTATACATTTTTTTGGCAATCCCGGTATATTCTAAAAAGAGAATTATTTTTACTAAATCATTTTTTAAAGGGAAGGTCTAGTTGAAGTTTTTAGCAATCTGATTTTTTAAATATTTTTCAATGCCTCCCAAAGCAATCAGTTGTTATTCATGACTGTATGTAGCCCCCTCCTCCCCACTGAAACATGCTCCATTTGTACCGACCGCCTGATACAATGTAGACAGAGCCATGAGTGTCCAATGCCTGGGGAGACTGTGGCCAGCAAGAAAGCTCTGGTTTGCAGCTGATCTTATTTCTATCAGCCTGGAGGTCACACACGGGGGCAGACCCTGCTGAGTTCCCTCAGGCAGCCTTTGAACAAGTTTAGGAACTGCAGCCTTGGACAATCTCTCACCACATTGGAGCTGACAGTATGAATGTGGTCATGGAGCTAAATGGTGTTTTGGAGAATGAGATTGTACGTCCTCTTTAGTTCTGCTGCGCTCCAGGTTACCAGCCGCCCCAGTTTCCATGGGACTATTCCATTTGTGACACATGAAGTTCAAGGGCCCCTTTGATGTTGCCCAATTTTTCTGGCACTGGTGCAATATCCCAAATCTTGCACAGTGGGAGTGAACTCAGAACTGTAGAGTTTTGCAGGAATTATGAAAGAATCAGGCACAACTGGTGTCAGTGATCTTCAATGAAGAGAAACTCCAGAGCATTTCTTCTCCTGAACTGGTTTTATTTTCTTCCAAAAGCAGCCCATGCAAAACCTCAACCACAGCTGGCATTCAGCATTTTTTGTTGTTGTTGGAAAGTGCTCGTGTTATTGTGCCAGTGGTTACCCGAGGTGTTCATCATGAGCTCTTAAAATGATTGCTTTTGCAGTGGCAGATGGCTCCAAACAAAGAGGGTCAGAGAGGGTTCTGCTTATCTGGTGCGGTTGCTAGAAAGGAATCCACTACAGATTGTACAATGAAGCACACTGAACTCTGCTCACCCAGGGATTTTTTTACAAGGTTAAATCAACCATAAATTCTGTCTGGGCCTTGTCTGCTTTCCTGATACTTGCTTTAAGGGCTTCTCTGAGAGTTTGGATTCAACTATATGTTCTTCTCCACTGAGATATGCAACTCCCATGCCTGATGTATGCATCTGGGCAAGAGCCATTGCTGGAATACATAGGGAATCTGGCAGGTGTGCTCTGACTCACTTTCAACTCGCAGAGAAGAGAGTTGAGGGATAATACCATTGAATTACACTTGATCTTGGTCTACACAGACAGTCCATGTTAGAAAATGAAAATCTATGCTACCAATGAGAAAAGAGGGCAGGGAGTCAAAACAGCCCCCAAATGGATGATTACTTTCATCTTCTAAAATGAAAATTATATACCAAACAAAGGGGCTTCTTTGTCAATTTTTAAAATCTTATTTCAAAATGTCTTATTTCTTGCCTCAGACTGTTTCATTCCTTCCCTTTATCCTTACACAGCATTTTTAAGTGGGTGGACATCATGCTTTGGATCCAGAATCCCTCGTTTTTGTTGCTGTTGTCACTGAGCACTATGCCACTGAAAGAGATCCAGGTATCATAAGAGGTTGCTGGAGTGTGTTCTTACTGCCAAATCTGTGGTTGCTAAGTTATCAAAAATATCTGAGCTTCCTTATCTTGATTCTGTTATCATCCCTAGACAGCTCACTTCTGAGACTGATCAATCTTGTAATCAGGTTAAAGCTCTTTTTAAAAAAAGATGTAGTGCATTTATCATAGATGAACATACGTAAAATCCATCTTCCTATTGTGTGTGGTCAGTATGTGAGGCCACCACAGTTCCTGTTAAGCATGAGGATATAAAGAAACTCCTATTGTTTGGCTTTCTTCCCCCCCTCGTCTCTTGCCCATCATCCAGCAGAAACTGGAGTCTCTGGTTTTAGGTGGATTGTGGCAGAATGGAAGGAGAGGAGGATAGAAAAGTAGGCCTGTGGTTGGGCTCCATACAGTAGACTGGGTGTGTGCAATCGGCTATGCCAGGAGCAGCGGGTCCTATTCATCCATCCATCCCCTGAACTGGTCTTTTCCCTGAAACCTTGCCTTGGATTGTTTCCTGCAAACAGTATGAAATCTGCATGTGTGCCAGGTGAACTGCTGTTCAAGATATTTTTAGAATTCAGGGCTGTTATGCTAGGAAATCAGTATCATCTAAGTAAAACAAACAAACAAGCAGTTGTCGGTTTTATTTCAGTATGATCTGTAATTTGGAGGTGCAGTTCCTCGGGGAAGAGGAGCAGCCTGAGACGGTTATGAGGTGTTACAAGGCAGTTGCTAAAGGAATGGGCCCAAATGCTTATTGCAATTTAACCTTTGCAAACAGAGCTAAAAATATCAAAACAGGACGCTATAGCAACCCCTTTGTCTACTAGGTTTGCAGTCATTTGCAGCATAGCCCTTGTCTTGTCATTTATTTGTTAAAAAGCAAAAATCCCTGCTCAGGCTTGAATCCTGTGTACTGCTACCCAGGAGCAGCCGGCGGCCCTGTGGAAGCAAGACCAAGGTGTTTGCTGTGTTATCTGAAGAGATTGTTTTCGCCATGCCCGTCCTAGACTAATAACTACTACTGAGGCTGAAAATGGAAGAATCCATTTTCCTTTTTCAAATTACAGAAAAAGCGGGCCCATGACATCGTCCTCCTCGAACAAATAACACT
Source organism: Rhinolophus sinicus (assembly GCF_036562045.2). NCBI lineage: Eukaryota > Metazoa > Chordata > Mammalia > Chiroptera > Rhinolophidae > Rhinolophus > Rhinolophus sinicus. The sequence continues at coordinate 86,473,962 of NC_133756.1, read as the reverse complement.
GAAAAAAAAAAATGTTCTGATGGCTTTTCAAAATAAAGATGAATTGCTGTGCAGCAATAGCCGTGATTTGATGGGAAAAGGAAAAAAATGAATGTGGGACTGTCCAAATGTTTGTCTCCACCAGAAATGTTATTGGATTCTGCCCTGTTTGTTCTTCCTTTGTTGTTACAGTCACAGGACATATTCTCCGCGGGCAGCAGCACGCAGGCTGAGGCAATGGAGACATAATCTCATTAATGATTCAACACGACACTCTAGTGGCCACTCGAGCACACAATCCACGTGTAGATTTGAAATGGACATTCAGTTCATTGCCTTGGCTCTCAGGGAAAGATGCTCTTAACCTGGGCTGCATGTGAAAATCACCTGGGGACATGAGCAATTACTAACCCCCTCCCAACCCTGCATACTTGGACTCCACTGGCCAGAGGTAGGGCCCAGGCATCAGCATTTTCCAAGCTCCCTGTGTGGTTCTAACACAGGGTAGAGAACCACTGCTTTGGAAGAAATTGTGTGCAGCCTCATCCTGTAACCTCACACCTCTGCCTGCCTTCTCCTGCTGTAGAGAAGTCTTCTTGCTCCCAGAAGAAAAGCAGAAGAGACCCCTGGGGACTGAAGTCATGGATGTAATTTTCTTAGTCTGTGGTGTATCTTTTTCTTTCTGTAAAATAAATACCGCAAAAGTACTGGAAGAGTCTGAAGAAAACCACTCATGCTGCTGTTTCACATTATTATTGGCTCAGCAGCCAGGCCAGCAACGCAGACTTAATGCTTTTGTTTTTACCAAGACGGTCCTCTTCCCCCACAAGGATAGGGTGTCACACTTTTGACCTCTGTGGATTTCTCTATTGCATTGGTACTCAAAGCCAGAATGTTCAGAGCTGGGTCTAAGGTTCTGCCTTTGGAAACTGTCAGCAGCTTTACGGAAAGTAACCTGTCCAAGGCAAGGTGTCTCTCCTGCAAGAGGCAGTATTCTGAAAGGGAGGAAGGTTGTGGCCTGGAGAGACCAGTAGGCAGTGCCCCTTGCTTGCTGAGAGGGGAGGCCATATTGAGCATTCTGCTTGTTGCGGGTCACAGGCTGGATCAGAAATGAAAACAGTGAATGAAGGAAAAGTTTGGCTCAATCCTGGCTAAGTTTTTTGTTTGTTTGTTTGTTTTTTACGATTTTATTGGGGAAGGGGAACAGGACTTTATTGGGGAACAGTGTGTACTTCCAGGACTTTTTTCCAAGTCAAGTTGTCCTTTCAGTCTTAGTTGTGGAGGGCACAGCTCAGCTCCAGGTCCAGTTGCCGTTTTCTAGTTGCAAGGGGCACAGCCCACCATCCCTTGTGGGAGTCGAACCGGCAACCTTGTGGTTGAGAGGACGCACTCCAACCAACTGAGCCATCTGGGAGCTCAGCGGTAGCTCAGCTCAAGGTGCTGTGTTCAATCTTAGTTGCAGGGGGCGCTGCCCACCATCCCTTGCGGGAGTCGAGGAGTTGAACTGGCAACCTTGTGGTCGAGAGCCCACTGGCCCATGTGGGAATTGAACTGGCAGCCTTCAGAGTTAGGAGCGTGGAGCTCTAACCGCCTGAGCCACCGGGCCGGCCCCTGGCTAAGATTTAAGGAAGAAAATATCAGGGTTCAGTTGCCCTAAAATCAGAAGTTCCGCTAATACGAGTATTCCAGGCACTGTGCCAAGTACTGGGGACACAAAGCGGTGCAAAAGAGAGCTTAATCTCCTAGTGTACAGCCAAGCAGAGAAGACAGAGGATAAGTGAAAAGAAGTGTGAGAACTGTTTCCAAAGCGAAGTGCAGGGTCCTATGGCAAGAGACACCTGTAGGACCCCCCCATTGGCATGTTTCCAGATGGCCCCTGAATAAGCTCACAGAGCACCCACTGCACCGTGGGGCCATCATGGACCTGATATTGATTATGGTAGGCCTCCTTATCGAGGTCAGCAGAATGGGTGTGGTATCTCCCAAAGTTGAATGCAGCACTAATTATTCCGCAAGTGGAGATATTGTTACATTAGACCAGACACCTCAGATGTGTCAGATTTGCGGTCTGCACTTAGCACCTGCTCTGTGAATTAATGGTGGAGAAGGGGACCCACTGCTTACTCATTGGCAACAAGGGCCAAGTGTGGCAGTGGAAGTGTCTCAGGAGAGAACAGAAGCTAAAGAAAGGCAGCTGTGAAATAGCCCCTACCATTGTCAGCCCCACCTTAACACTGCGAGGGACTTTCCTGCCACATGACTGAGAGACTTAGAAATAAGAGGACCAGATTGACAATGAGATATGTAGAAATAACTAAATAAACAAAAACTCATCAGTGGAAAAGCCTAAGACATTTAGAGATGAAAGTGAGTTTGGCAGTCATGAAGGATTTATGTAGAAAAATTGAGTCAGAAAGATTATATATAGCCAGACTAAAGAAGGTCTGGGAATTTACAGGGCTTTATTTTTACTTATTTGTTTGTTTATTTACTTACTTAAAGGAAGAATAAAGGCAGTGAGGGATAACAGGTAATTATTAGATGGAAGACCAACGTGGTTTCTCATAATGATGAATGCCACAGGCATGTAACACAGAGTAAAGGAGAAGAAACCAGACACGGGAAGACCAGCTGGACAGCCATTAAAATGTGCACACCCAAGATTATTAGGGCCTGAGATAGGATATTTATTTCCTTATAATTTAAAATATCCTTTCATTTATCCTTCGTCAGCAAATAAATGCAAATGGCAGTAATTTCTTTACTGTTGCTTACTGTATTTTTTCTTACCATTCCTAAAATTTATACATTTGATCTTTCACAAAATAACCACCAGTAACTTGTGTATTCCCTTTAAATATAAACAGAGAAGCTAGTTTTAAATTCTACCATCATATTGAGGTGGAGGGAGGAGGAGGAAAAAAAAACAAAAGAGAGGAAGCCTGAATCAATAGAAAATAAACAGAATTAGATATTAAAGTAGAATGATAAGCAGTAATTTATGATTTTACCTTGTTTTAAAAAAGAAAGAAAGAAGAGGAAAGTTAAGCAAAACCAATTCTATCCACCTAGATGGATTTGGGTAAAGCCAATAGCTTTCAGAAGCCCCAGTTCAGAGAGAGACTTTCTAAGGTCCCTTTTACAGCTAAGATCCAGAATCTCATATGTGGTCTCTGGGTTCCCAGTAGGTTCATTTACTGCATTTTGACTCAGCCCCAGGTCCTCTACCTGTCTTACAAGCAGTGGAGACTGGGAAGTACTAAGAATCACCACTTTTCAGACGAGGTAATGACCTGTAGTTAATTTTAAAATGAAGTTTAAACTCCTGAGACATCTGATCAGAGCTGGGATCTGTGTAGTCTTCGTCTCCCCTCTGATGAGACTGTTATCTATTTGGAATGTTTTCCCACACCCTCATGAGGTTGTCATCCACCACTGCGTCAATAAGGTAGCCTCTGGTTTCCCCAGTTGAGGGGTGCCCCTGATGTCAGCTTCCTCTGTGGTCGCCTGGTTCCAGGGTGGAGAAGACCATCATTGCTATACTGGCTGCTTGCCTGCTCCCCTGCTTCTGTTGCTCCTAAGTAGCAAAATTGACTGATTCAGTTCCATGCCTTTTCCTATTCCCCGCCTTCTCCCTGGGAGAGGTATTAATAATAATGACCAGAAAAAGAGCAAAAAGGCAGCAGCAGGAGGAAGGGGAGGAACACATGGCCTGGACCACAGCCATGGTCCTAGCCTTCCAAAGCCTTGCAGCTTGGTTGCTAGGGGCAAGATATGTCAGAGGAATTTGCCGATGAGGACCCTGGAAAACCATACAAAAACACAGTAATAGAATAAAGCACCCACCAATGGGTACTGCGTATCTCCACATCAGTGAGCCAGCTGACGTGTTGCTTATACAATTGCAAATCCAGTGGAATAGCTGCATGATCTTGGGTGGGTCATTTTAACCTTTCTTAACCTCTATTTCCTCACCTGTAAATCAGGTGTCTTTTTCCTCGGGGACAGATTGTTTTAAGGGTTTTGTGATATAATACATACCCCAGATTATGACAAAATACAAGGAAAAATATAAGTATCGGTGGAGGTTGTTATTATGTCTATACTTTACGAAATGATGATAACAAAAAAAGGACAGAGCCTTCCAGATCCTCAGATTTCATGGCAGATAACTTGGCATAGAAGGAAATCTGGAGCTCGCCCTCCAACAAATACAGTCATCATCAGGCAAAAATAATTGACTCTATTCTACTTACTGTATACAAACTTTACAATTCGTAACTCCAGATAGGCAAAAAAGGAATATAAATATAATCATTTTAAGTACTTTTAAATAATATACAAATTCAGCTGGTTTACATCAGATTTCAAATTTAAAAGTGGCTTTTTATAGGATTTACTCACTCATTAACTCCTTCATTTAGTCAACACAAATTTGATTTCTGGCTCTTTGGAATTTGATGTCATGTATTTTGACTTGCATTTAAAGAAGGATGAAGTATTGACTTGAAGAACTCATAGGGCATGCCAAATGCAGTCTTGACCTTTCTGTAGTCTGAGGCGCTGTAAAGGAACACAGACTATCAGTGTAAAGAAGCCGGAACCCTGGGCTTCGCCTGTTGATCACTGGCCTCAGATTTGCCTCACTTCTGGAAAATGCTCAAATACCCTTTGTATGTATATCTATCTTTCTAACTAAGTTCCCTCACTCTAATCTCGGAAAAAATACGTGTTTTCTAAATGGTTTACGAGCAGCATTATAGAGCCTTTCAGGCTGGTGTGCTATGAGGGGAACCACCTTCTAGGATCTGCTCCCCCAAATCCCCTGATATGGGGTTGACCTCCATTGCACAAAGTGGCTCACGCCACTTCCCCACAGGCCTCTCTGCAAGGCTGGGTGCCAAAAAATGGTTTCACCAAACCCATACTTAGTATTCATTCAGCAGTTACTCCAAAGCCTCAATGCAAACTTCGCAGCTGGAGCCAGGCCCCTAGGGATGTGAGGGCTGAGTTAGTGGACTGCAGGCAGCTCCCTGAGGAGGAGGCTGGGTCCACCTCTAACCTGGAGCAGGCGGGTGGTCCATGCAAGCTCAGTACGTTGGAAGCAATTTCTGCCCAGGGTTCACATGACTTGAGCTCAAATTGTGAGTGGAACTTAATTCTTGACACTCTGCCAGGTTTATAAGAAGACTTTCTAGAACTGATCTAGTGTGACTAGTTTGTTGTGGTTTCATAATATAGCATGATAGCTAGTGTGTGTGTGTGTGTGTGTGTGTTTATTCAACAGTATGTGGTTTTTTTTTTGAAAAGTTGAACCAGATCTTATGGCACCTGTTACATAACTCTTTTGAAAACAGTATCGATCAATTAGATTGTGACTAAACTATGAAATCAGAATTTCACTGTACACATTTTTCCATATCTAAAAAGAAATGAAGTTGAATTCAGAATTATTTAAAATTGAATTGAACAAGTAAAGTTTCTTCCAGGTTAGGCTGGATAATTGAGTTAATTCAAATCTATTTGAAGGACTTTCTTTGGAAAATGTTGACTTCTGTGAAGGTGCTATATACACAAGGCATTGGTCTGCATTTTAAGTACAAAAATCTCATGGTCTGGGTTCTGTTTGTATTTGGTATCTTGTTCTTTTGCCCAGTTTACCTCTATTGCTTTTGTAAACACAGGTTTAAAATTCCAACTCACAACTGTTATTCTGAGACACTGGATTCCCTGTTGTGGCAGCCTTCCTGCCGGCAGCGATCATAACTAGCTCATCTCTGAGGCTTAGTGTATTCCCACATACTGGTAGTTGCCCCCTTATCCGCGGTTTCACTTTCCGCAGTTTCATTTACCTGTGGTCAACCATGGCCCAAAAATATTAAATGGAAAATTCCAGAAGTAAACAATTCATAAGTGTTAAATTGTGCACCATTCTGAGTAGTGTAATGAAATCTTGAGCCGTCCCGCTCCGTCCCTCCTGGGACACGACGCGTCCCTTCGTTCAGCCTGTACAGTGTTGATTCCGTACCCACCCGTTAGTCCCTTACTAGCCTCTCGGTTATCAGGTCCATTGTCTCGGTGTCACAGTGATTGTGTTCAAACAACCCTTATCTTACTTAATAAGACCACATTCACATAACTTCATTACAGTTTGTTGTTCTAATTGTTCTATTTTGTTATAATTATTGTTGTTCATCTCTTATTGTGCCTAATTTATAAATGACTCTTCATCATAGGTTTATATGTGTAGGAAAAGACAGCATAGATAGGGTTGGGTTTTATCTGAGGTTTCAGGCGTGCACTAGGGGATTGGAATGTATCCCCTGAGGATAAGGAGGTGGGTGCTCCCAGTACACATGCCTCATGAAAAATGTAGGGACAGCGTGCATTCTCCAGGATTGGTTTACACCCTGCATCACTTAAGCATGTGCAATTGTAGTTAGTTGCACTGTTGATATCCGTTACCTCGAAATTAATGTACTTTCCCCCACTTCAGTTTGAGATGTGTTATTAACTTCTCAGATCTGTCCTGCTGCTCCTGGTTTAGTCTGCGTACAGTGGGAAGAAATCCTGTTTCTTACCAAAAATTGCAGAGCAATTTGATCCAGTTTCTTTTGTTGACATGCTGAGTTAATTATATTTAGCCATGAATGATAATAAAGTTGCACTAACAGCGTTTTTTAATCAATGGGAAGTGTTTAGCTTGTGTGAGGTAGGGAGTTGGGACTCCAAATGGGGGGAGGCCAGGGAACCTATTCCACATGAAAACGTTAACTGTGTGATTAAGCATAAGCTTTTTAATGGAGTTATTATGGGATGCTTAAATGGCCTTTATTACATGAACTTGGAGGCAGAATGTAAATTTGCTTGTGTGCCTATTACAGAGGAGAGCAAAGATTACCTCTCGTTTTGGGTGGTTTTTTTTTAATTTATTTTCTATTTTTATTTTTTGGCTTTTGCCCATTTCCAGATTGCTTTGCAGAAATAACAACCAGCTTGGGAAACCCAGGAGAAGATTGACCTAGTTGTTACCAACCATACACCAAAAACAGAAACTGGGGGCAATTGTTTATGTGGTTTAATGGGCAACTAGACAGACCTGTTTACCCACGTTACGATGATAGCCGATCATTTCAACTTGCTTTCATTGGTGGAACAATTAGGGTTGAACTCTCCCCAGTGTAAAATCAGTGGTGCAGATTGGCTCCACATTAATATGCAGAGAGAAAAGCTGTTTGCATGGAAAAAGCTAGAACTTACCTTCTCCTGTTCCCATGGCAGCTCCTCAAAAGTATATTGCTTTGAGTTTTACCTCACATGTATTTTCACTTGTCCTAAGTTCCCTGATTTTTGTTTGTGCTCTTGAATGTAAGATGACTGTCGTTTGACTGAAGTCTCTTCATGACTATGAAGAGATTGGCCCTGGTCATTCTACATGGCTGTTCAGAGTACGTTGTGAAAAGTATTCCCCAACCTTATTTCATTAATTTGTTTGTTTGATTGATTTTTTTTGCAAGAGACATGAAATAACGTCTAAGAACCTTTCTCTGATTTTTCCAAGTGTCTTCATTCTTTATGTGTCTCCATTCCTTCATCTTTTCTGTAGATCAAAAGCTATTTTTTTTCTAGGAAATTATATTTTTGTGGTGCTTTTCAAAGCATCTGAATATTTGCTATCCTTTTGGGAACTCATAGCAGCTTGCAACTAGGAAGGGCAGATGCTAGCATTGTCCTTTCAGGGAAGAGGACACTGAGGTTGGAAAGATTTACCCAACACTCCATGGCCAACTTGGGAAGAGAGGGCCAGACCTCACATCATGTCCACTGCCTCTAAGCCCCAACCGTTTCCCAGTGAGGCTCACAGCAGTTTATTCTTAAGTTTGTTTTTGTCAAATGACTTCTCACTGCTATTAAAACTCTGTCCACTCTTAAAATAGGACTGCTGTTCTTTGGCCAGGCCCATGCTCTCTGATGTTTTGTGACAGAAGTGTGCAATACATGTATGACAATGAGTGAGGGGAAAAAAATCAGAAGGGAGAGAGGACACATTATGTTCTCCTTCCATCACATCTAGGACACCTCTGAACCCCCAAATTGTAATGCATGTTTCATCCACAGAGATATTTCTGCAAGTGATATTGAAATAAATATCTAATACTTATTTTGCCTTAAAGGGTGCAATATAAGAAAATCACTGACAAGCTGTTAAAAGAACATAAAAATATGCAATGTTATATTCTCACTATATGAAATAAATATCCAAGGATCAAAAAATAATGTGAAGAATCATTTTGAGTAATTAGTTTGGAGGGAGGGAGGACAGTGGGGGAAGGATAGGGTTATTTTTGTACTTATTTTTGTTTTGTTTTGCTTTGTTTTACCTTTTGGACTGCTTCTATAAGTTTCGGTTTTATGTCTTCCTAGCCTATTTACTTATAAAAGAGAGGGACTAGGAAAACTAAGGGTGAATGAAGGCATTTTTCTTTCATACTGCATTGAATAGACATTGGAAGACATGAATTAGAGCTCTCTTGGGTGGAAAAACAAAATCATTAATCTTGTCTTCCAACATTGCTAAAACTAATTGCATTAAAATAATTATTTATGCTGAAAATAAGGGCCAGGTAATCTGAGCTGATGTTCATGTTGCATGATATTTGTCTTTAGAAAATCTGCAGTAGTATAATCAAAAGTAAAGTACAGTGACTTGATTTTCAGATGCCTTGCTTTCTGTAGGAGGTGCAGGGTTCAAGAGAAAAGCAGGGGAGGGACAAGGGGAGGTGAATTAATGAGTACTGGTTGCCCCCATATGTCATAATAGGTTACCCTTGCTTTAGTTATGTTATGTCATGTACCCTCCATTACAAAGCTGTCAGGAAACAGATGTTCAGAGAGGTTAAATAGTTTTCCCGAAGCACACAGCTCTTAAGTAACAGAGTTACAATTTGAACCCCAGTCTCTCTAGCTGCAAAGACCATGCTCAGTCTCCTCCACCCACCTGCTGTTTCCCAACAGTTTGGGAAGGCATATAGCTTGAGATACATCATGAAAAGGGATAACTTAACTGTCCTCCCTGAGCTAATAGTGAATAGAATTTAATAATCACTTACTGTCCAATTAGTAATTTATCTTTTTGTACATGTTATGGGTTGAATCGTGTACCCCCCAAAATTCATATGTTGGAGTCCAACCCCCAGTACCTCAGACCCTCTTCAGAAATGGGGTCAGAAATAGACTCATTGTAGATGTAATTAGTTCAGTTAAAATGAGACCGTACTGGAATATGGTGGACCCCTAATCCAATATGACTGGTGTCCTTATAAAAAGGGGAAATTTGGAGACAGACATGAATACAAGTACATGCCATAAGAAGACTGGGATTATGCTGCCAGAAGCCAGGGAACTGCCCAAAACAAGCAGATAGGGCTGGAACAGATCCTTCCCTAGCACCTTCAGAGGGAGCATGGTCCCCCTGACACCTTCATCTTGGACTTCTAGCCTCCAGGGCTGTGAGACAGTACATTTCTGTTGTTTAAACCACTCAGTTTGTGATACTTTGTTTTGGTAGCACTAGCAAACTAGTACCGTACTTCTCTTATTTCTGTTAGGTGCTTGGTCCCATCCCCATCAGTCCAGGCTGGGCTGTTGGTACTTCTTCCAAGCAGTCTTCACAGACTTATGGCAGATTCTAGAAGCTGTCATCAAAGCCATTTTATCTCATGCACTGCATAAAGCTCATCCCCTCTGCATTCCAAATAAGTGTCCTCACCTGTGCTCCCAGCAGTGCCCCTCCTCAACAGCCTGTCCTCATTGTGTTCTGGAATTATTATTTTCCGTGCCACAATGGGTTTTGTAAGTAAGTACTCCTTGGTGAGATGTCAGGTGTTATAGCTTGAGGATTGATCTCGGTATGTTCTTTTGTCTGGGTCTTTTATTTTGCCTTATATTGTTTATTCACAGATTTTAGAAGATTACACATTTTGTTTAATTATGTTGCAGACAGACTGGCAGTTTAGCTGTTACAGTCTGTGAGAGAAGGTTGATAGCAAAAATTATATGGAGTTTAAATTGTGTTTGGTGAAGGAAGTGGAAATGAATAAAGCTGTTTTACCATGAAAAGTAGGTATTTTGCCCTGGATCTTGGAATGGATTTTTTTTTTCCTTCTTAGCTGGAAATGTTCTAAGCACTGCATTGTCTATTTTGTTTGCCTTTTACAAGTCTGACTGTTATAAAAAGGAAATTTGTGTCTGTATTTGCAACTTTGAGCCAGGCAGCTGTGTTTGAAGGCTTAATCTGGGATCGAACTGAGATGCAAAGGATGTCGAATAATTTCCTTTGATGTTGTCAAGTTTTAGTTTTTAAAAATACTGCTTGTGGCAGCTCCAGCCTCTGCATAGGATCTATTGAGTTTTAGATTTTTAAGTAATCGGCAAGTTTAAAATGATGTTAAGTTGGGTAAGCAGTGGCTTCTGAAGTTGCAGCTTCCCTTCTTTGCTCATGCATAACCACCGTCAGCATGGACAGAGGACCTTCCCCGCTCTTATTACATTAGCCATGTTTTTGATTAGTTGGGAAGAAAAATTCCCTCACAAAACCACAAAGCTTTTTGTCTCCTGTGTCTGTCAAAATGTGGCTGATTTAATTTGAATGAAACTTTAATTAGAAAAATTCTGCCAAGATCCCTGATTTGAATATTTATAACTATGGTAAGAATCTCCATAAACCTGTGGTCTAATTTGAATTGCTTCCTTGGACCTCCGCTCTAGTAGTACAATAAGAAGGGACTACATAATAGTGAAAATTGCCCACACGGGGGGCTGGAATGGGAATCTGGATGGGAAGCTGCTACGTACATGGCCCCCACTGTGTTCATAGCGGCAGTTCGTCCAGATCCATTTTCCAGGCTTGTGAGCACTTGGTGATAGGGTTGAAAATGCATGACTGATATTAGCACATTTATTGGAACATAGACATTTTAAGGGCAGCATGATATGCTGGAAAAACTATGGGGGGAGGAAGCAAAATCTCTATCTCCAGGTTCATTCTTTCGTTTGAGGCTTGTGTTCTTGCGTTTAACTTTCAGAACCTGCCCTCCTTTATCTCTAGGGTAGGGGAAATAGGATGCGCAGGCCTGTGGGAGGAACCTGTCAGCCCTGGGGTGAGCGCTGCAGCACTGCTTTTGGTCAGGGAGCTCTGTGGGTTCTGGGGAGACATGGTGCACTTGGTGAGGCGCGGAAGGGTCAGTCTCTGCACTTGGACGGACGTTAGTTGCCTCTGGCCAGCTCAATGCCAGAGGTCATTTTTCCCACATCATCCCTTATGCCCTGTGAATGTGCTTGATGTTAAAAAAAATCCTCTCTGCAGTGTCACCTTTGTCAGTGGGTGTGCAGTGTGAATGCTGTGTGCCCTGTGCGGCAGACAATGCCCTTAACTAGACAATGGAGTCTTTATAATGGTCTGCTTTGATCTAGGAGACCAGAAATTGAAAACTCTAAATATATATAAATATAAATGTATATCCCCTTCTGAAGATTTCCTGGCAACCCCATCCTTTGTCAACATAGCCAGAGCAACTGAGAAGACCCCAACAGGGAGATTTAGTTTCCTCGCAGTGGTTCTGCAGATGCACAGCCCCCTCAGCACTGCCTAACTGACTGCTGTGTTTCACACTAACTGAGATTTCTCCTTCAAAGTAAGACTCCATTTCTCCATCAAACACCAGGTATTTCTAAACCACCTCAGGTTTGTTTAGTAATGTTTATGCAAAGGAACCCAAGTTGTACAGAAAAGTTATTTGCATTTAAAAATAAATTTGTGGGGTTTGCATGGAAATAAGAAAAAAGAAAGAAAACATCTGTGGTAGTGATTTGCTCTAGCAAATGTTTTCAACAGGTATGGCTGTGACATGGAGATCTCAACATGCACAGGAGCCTTGGTTCCCCACCTAATGATGCAGCCTGCCTGGTCCTCCTGAGCCCAGAGGCGTGGAACAATCTCCGCCTGGCTCTTCTAACTACACTTACCTAGCACAGATTTTAAAGATTTGGGAAGCTGAAAAATGTCATATTCAGCTTAGTATTTTTTCCACTTGCATAGGGAAAACCATAAAGAAACTTGGTCCTGTTCATATTTTCACTAAAGTAAAGAAATAGCAATAAGGTAAAGAAGTGAGGTGAGGAGAAGGAAGCAATATGGAAGATGGATTAGGGTAGGGGGAATCCCAGCAAGATTGTGGAGCGGGGCAACACACCTGCGATGTTTGCATATCACTTGGGGTCCTTAAGGATTCTCCTTCCAGCCCCTAAAAAATAAAAGTCTCCAGAGGTGCCTTGACAACTGAGGTTGCTAGGTGATGTCATGCCTTTGGGGGAGAGCTGTAATTCTCAGATTGACTGAAGCCTTTGAATACTAACTTTGATGTGCTATGTTAACCATCTGGAGACATTTTACAGTGTTGTCAAAAGGTTGACTGAGGTCTCTAATGCAACATGAGGAGTTGATGGAAGCTTAATAGAGTTTACCAGTTGCACTGATTTGTGAATGACAGCACCACAATAACCTTTGGCCCAAGAGATGGAGGCTGTGTGTACTGTTTGAGTGAAGGTGGCAAGGAGTAGAATGTGAGTCGTGCATTTTGTAACAATTTGGAAAACACTCAAATTGTGTACATCAAGCCTAGTTGGGAAACTTCGCTTTCCTGGTCACATGTATGTCATTGATTTATTCACCATCTATTCACCTTGTAGAAAGCTCTTTCGATTTAGGAGTTTTGCACAGCAGTCCCATTCCTCAATAAGAGGTGATATATTTCAATATGCCACATGTGTAATTTGGTTTTAGACCTCAGTCAAACCTAAGGTTCTAGAGAGTTAACCTAGATTCCAAGGTCTATGGCTAGGGTCTTACGGCTACGGCTACAACTGTCTATTGAGGCAGTTGTTTCACTGAAAAGAGTAAATCCTTGAGCTTTTCTCTTTGTCTTCATATGGAGAAGGAATAAAATATCTTTGTTTTTATGTTTTTCATACCATTCACTGTTTTGAAAAACATCAGTCATACTTCTTACACATCTGTACATATATTTATGTCCCTGTATTTAAAACTCAACACATTTATGCATGTATATAAATATGCATATGTAAAAACACAAGAGAGGAAAAGAAGTAACAGGCAAGAATAATGAAAATGAGAATGCTATTTAAGTAAATTGGAGGCAATGCAGAAGTTGGTGAGTGGGTAGAAGAGGAAATGATGAATGAGTAAAGAAAAAAAGATGATAAGAATATGGGTGGTTGGTCAAACACAGATGCTGTGTTTTTTATAAGTAATATGACTTAGTAGAACAGGATTTAATCATAAGAGATTCTAATGGCAAGAACACAGAGCTGGGAATCCAGAGATCACAGTGGGTTCATTCAAGTCCCTTTATCAATTGTGTGTATCCCATCTGTGTGCCAAGAATGGGGCTGGTCCAGGGTACGCAGAGATCAAAGACTGAGCTAGCCCTTGAGAGGCTTATAGGTTTTAGAGCGGTGTTTGATAGTCTTCTAAAAGCAATGGTGTTTGGTAAAAATTCCTTATGTTGCTCTAAATTGGATTCTGCTTTGATTGTGCTGAAGAGTTAGTATAAGGAAGTAGCCCAAGGTCAGAAATGATGTGAGGTGTCCTACAGCTCATCAAAGCTGTTTCATCCACAATCGATTGAATTGTTATATTTTACAGGAGATTAGGTGAAGCCCTATTTGACCTACATCCGATACTCTAACATCTTGAAAAACCATCTGGTCCATTCTAAGGTCACATCCCCACCGCACCTCTGAGAACACCCACTGATCTGGGAAGGATAAACACAAAACACTCCCTGGTTTTCAAGGGAGGTGTTACGGGTTTTTGCAGAGATTAGTTTTCTTTCTGATTTATATCTTAAGATTTGAGACATCTGTAAATCGCCCATTGTTTGTTTTTCGTATATTTAATTTATGTGGGTTTTCTCTGTGGTCATTGGGATGGGGCCAGATTTAGTTTAACAAATTCCTAAAGGCAGATACAACAAATGCTTTCCAAATGTTTCCACTGTACCATTAAAAAAATACACCACTTATTTTCTAGCCTGCGGAGGAAAGCTTGTCCGCCAATTTCTTTTGAGGCTTGCGTCCTCGATGAAAAATTAACATGCGGAAGGGTGCCAACATGATATGCTGCATTGGGTTCACCGGAAATGAGAAACATGGCTGTGGAAGGTTGGAATTTATAGTCCTACCTCATCTTCTCCAAACTTCTCAGTAGACGATGTGGTTGGGGGTCATTGGCAAAATCACAAAATGTTATCTCAAGCATGTCCAGGGATGTGTTTTCCTGGCTGCATTAGAATCACGGGTTAAATATTTAAATGTCACCAGTTGGAATGTTTATGACGCTGGTGTTTAGCTCACTCATGGGTGGAGTAAGCGACTACATGTGAGGCGGCTTGAAGGGCAGCTCTTCAGGCTTCTGTCTTTCCCAGGACCACCTTACATGGTCTGAATTCCAGTGGGAAGTCACACAGGATACATTGTCCTCAAAAAGCTGCAGTGAAAAGTCAACTGGGAGAGGAGCGTCACGTTTTTCTTGTAGTTTGTAACTGAACACAAGCCTGAGGGAAGCAGGGAAAGTGCAGGTCAGACCCTGTGGTCAGGATGAAGGGAGCCAGTGTCAGTGGGTAGATTAGGCTGATAGGGAAATGCGGAGCCTCCATGGACACAGCCTCAGGATTAAAAGGCATTCAGGGACAACCAAGATGTGACTGCCCCACCGTCTCTCCATTTCTACTGTTTTTTTCTCTTTTATCTGTCTGTCTGTCTGTTACCTTCGTATTCTCCTTCCTATGGGCCCTCCCCTCACTCCCTCAAATAGCAGGCCTACAGCAACAGGGAAAGAAGACTCTGCTACATGGAGTGGATGGGATCAATTCTGTTTTGGAAAAGTAACTACAGAAATGGGGGACTGAGCTCTAAAAAGAAGTTCCTTAAACACTGTGTGGGATTTAAAATCCAAGAAACAAGCATAAGATAGACTGTACAGATGAAATAAATGCAAATACAGGCCTTGCCTTACAAATGTCCTTCTTTCTTCTTCATCCATTCTCTCTCTGCCTCCATCTTAGAAGAGAAAAGTGAAGGAGAAGAGACAAAGAAGACCTGAGAGCAGAGTAGAGTCTGGGAGACAGACAAGAGGAGAGAGAAAGGCATAGGAGAAGAGTAAAATAAGTCAGCACAGGAGAGCCTCAGATCCTACCACATACCTAGTGAATCAATATATTGACTTAAATAGGGCTACAGGGCTCATCTCCCAACACCAGGCCTAGCTTATTGCTCTTAGAAATGAGTTGGAGTTCCAATGTACAGTTGCCCCTTAAACAACACAGGTTTGAACTATGCAGGTCCGCTTATATGTGGACTTTTTTCAATGAATATAGAGTTGGCCCTTTGTACCCTGGGTTTTGCATTTGCAGATTTAACCAACACAGTATTTAACCACGACTGGATATGGGCAATGTGGAGGCCCAACTAACTGTATGCATTGCACTGCACCATTTTATATAAAGGACTTGAGCATCCACCAGTTTTGGTATCCGCAGAGCGTCCTGGAACCAATCCTCCAGATACTGAGGGATGACTGTAGTTAAGGGGAGTCAAAAGTTATACATGTATTTTCAACTTCTCAGAGTTCAGTTCCCCTAACTCCCATGTTGTTCAAGGGTCAACTATATATTTCATTATCAAGATGATAAAACTTGGGGGAGTAAGCCTGAAAATGCAGCAGTGCATCCAGCCTGGTTCAGCCTCATATCCATGGGGCTCTGATGAAGCAGCCCCATCCCAGGGTCCAATTAGCAAACTTTTGAATATTCTGCTTTTCTGCGAGTTCCTGATAAACAACCTGATTTTTGGTAGATGCTGGATAACCAAAGCAAGTCTGTCTGCTAGTATCAGAAGGAAGAGCTCAGCTAAAAAGAAAGAAGGCTAATTTCTTCCTGAGTAAAAGGCACATAGCTCCCTAGTTAACCTCAGGACAGAAAATGTTTTCTGGGTTTCTGAAGACTGAAGAACCTGGAGGTAGAGTCTAGAGAGTGATGGCTACATGGTAGATTACAGGGAGATCTCAGTGTTCCAGGCTTGCTGACCTCTGAAGAGCTGAAGTGCATTTAGTCGAATTTGCCTCATCTCACTAATCTGCTGCTAATGCTGGGCTGGAAGAAGTGGACTCTGGGTGACTCACTCTAGTAGCCCAGGATCAGGGCTTGAATGTCAGACAAGACAGTAGTACGCCGAAGCTGTCCCACTGGCTCTCTAATTGTATGTATCTCTTTCAAACTCGCATTCAGAAACATCACATTGGTAGCTTGGAATTTCATGGTGGGAGTATTTACACCACAGAAATTGGCAATGCTACAAATTCTGCTCCCCCTCCACCAAGAGTGACCTGATAAATATTTACCAGCGCGCCACTGGGCTGGAGGTCAGTGTGATGAAAGTGCATCATACACATTTAAGTTATATATAATTACCCATTTTAATGGTTTTAAAGTCTAGTCTTTTCTATGTGAGTGTATGTGTGTACCCCCCCCCAACTTGATTCCTAAGTAACAAATTCACTATCTTTTAGCTATGAAGTAAAGTGAGAACACATTTCCGTTTTCAAGGTTTGTTTAAGAATTTTGCAACAAGTTGAAGGAAATCACGTCTACTCAGCTAAGCAATTTGGTGTCTGTTGATAGCCAAACAGCCTGGAAAATTATCTTTGCCTCACCTCACCCACTGTGCAAGGGAATGGTGCTGACAAGCTGGCTGCTTCCAAAAGCCTATTGTGTGGGGCTCTGCAGCACAGTGGCGAGGGACAGGCAGCATATGATTTAGCCGTCTTTTGCTCTGTCTGCTGTGCTTAATAAGAATGCTGCCAGACAGTCTTTGTGTGGCTTTTCTATCAACACTTGGGTCATTTCTTCTCTCTCATCCCTTGGGGGATATGATAGAGTATAGATAATCACCAGTAAGATTTCAGAAAGAGCTGCTAATAAACCACATGGAAATTGCTAGAAATATGAGGATGTCTGAAACCTCCTGGAGCATAAAATGCTGAAGTTTTCTTTGCTTTTAAATTGTGTCTTTTAAATATGGAGACACATAGCTTTTGTGACAGTGTGTCTTTAAGCAACATCTTGGAAAACAGGAGAAAGTATTAGGTTGGCGCAAAAGTAATTGCGGTTTAAAAGGTTAAAAATAATTGCATAAACCGCAATTACTTTTGCACCACCCTAATAGATAGGGAGGAATCCAACTCTTTCATATTCTAGAGTCAAAGAATGTTCACAGTCAATCTCTATGATCTGATAAATAAAGTAGGGAGACCTAGAGGTTATGTGACTTTCCCACGTTCAGCACGTAAAAAGGGCCTCAAATTCCTGAAGGAGCAGCAGGAACATCTGCTGTCACCGTTGTCCCTCTCCTCTCACTCCCACTGCTTGTGGGCCGCTGACTATGCAGGCGCTGTGCTGAGCATTCTGTGTGGTTCTCACTTCATCTGATGTGCGTTGAACATCTGCTGGGCTCAGGTACAGCTGAGCACTTGAAGGATGGAAAGAACAAGAAGATGTTGCCCCCATCCTGAAGAAGCTTACCCTGTCACTTCACAGATAAAAAATACCCCAATAAAAAGAGTATGTTAAGTGCTTTGGAGTTGAAAGACTAGAGACAATATATTTGGTTGAGGCATGGTGTCATCCCCAAGATTCCTTCTTTGGGAAGCATTAGCTAAAGGAAGAAAATCAACCTCTACAGGTAAAGGCTGTAGGGTAAACTTTACCTATAACCTTTGATAAGATTTGGCACTAAAAGAATTACAAGGCATTTTCTGGAATGATCTTTCAAAAAGCCCTGTGTGTGGACACTAACCCTGGGCAGTGAATGCTTAAGGAAAACAATGCTTATCTCTGGGAAGTGTGGGCATGATCTGTGAATGCACATTGTGGTGGACACACTTTCTGTAGCATTTACGTTTGCTTTGTTCTCTCTACCCCTAAGAATAAACAGCAAGGACCTGTGCTAAAAATAGAAAAGGTAGAAGAAATCAGTCTCCCATTTGAGGCCATACTGTATTACTGAAGGTATCATGATATAAGACAAATCTATTACTATAAGCAAGTCTTGATTATCTGACTTAATCAAGAGGAGCAGGAATAAATATTAAAGAATTAAAAGAAAAAGAAAAAGGAAATGGACTTTGGAGCAGAACAACCCTGAGTTCTCAAATCCTAGCGACCCATCTATTAGCTGTGTAATGTTGGGCAACTCACTTACCCTTTCAGAGCCTCAGTTTCCTCATCTGTAAAATGGGATTACAGTAGCCTCCCATGGAGGGTGGATATGAGGTTCAGTCACTCAGTCAGTGACTGTGTAGGGATGATGGAAATCCCAGCGATGACATTTGTAAAGCTTCCAGCCCAGAGTTAAAGAGTTGGTTGCTGATGTGAGTGTTGTATGTAGGGTAGGGGCTTCATTCACAGTGCAGTTTCACTTTACTTCTTGGTACAGTTTCAAACAAGAATAAAAATATCCCTGATCTGGAACAGCAATACTAATTGTTCTGCTGGGACTTCCGTATCGTTTTCTCAGTTTCACTAATACTGGAAACGTGAGTTCCTACAGCCTAGGCCAGGAGACTATGCTCAGAGGGATTTGTGAGATCTGGTGTGAGCATGCGTAGTGTGGGAGAGGCCTGGGCTCTCAGGCACTGTCAGCCTCATGGTTCCAAGATGCCCACTCTCCTGCTGCCCAGGTCAGCGTGGCATCCTGAGCTCTATCTGGTGGGATTTAGACGTCTGGCCTTGGCAGGCTCAGGTTCTGAGGCTCAAGTACCTGCTTTGAATATGAATATGCTTACAGTGATATGGCCAATTTTTCCTTAGGAAAGGGTCTACCAGGTTGTTTTAATCCAGGTGGCCTTCCTTCTCACCAGAAACAGGACTGGACCTTGAAGCAACTGGGGCTCTGGTGGTATTTGGCTGATCTAGCCTCTCTGTTTCTCTCATGAATTCATTGCGTTGACAAATAGCCGCCTGGGTTTAGACTGAGGGACTGCACTCCATTTTTGACATACTGGCCTCCAGAGCTTAAAAATTCTTTGAACAAGACCACTTAGCCACTTTAGTTTCAAAAAGTATTTCTTAAAATAGGTCCCAGGGGTACATCTGGAATACACATGTCTAAGAAGCTTACTGCTGCGTAAACCCAAGAAGAAGATAAAAAGACAAATGAAGACAGCAGTTTCTTTCTAGCTGTTGGTTTCCTTATAGCCTTTGTTGTAATGATGTTATTTAGCAAAACTCAACTTACTGTCCTCAGAGTTATTCATATCGCTTCTCTTAAGTCCACAGGGACTGCCTAACACTTAAAGAAACATCAAGCTTTTTTGACTCTACCCCAAGGGGAGTAAAAGCTTTGATAGAAGAATAGTGTGTCTTGTTCTCTGTTTCTCCAACTCACTCTCCTGCCAGACGGTCCTAGGTCCAGGGACGATTGGAAATGTATTCGAGCAGCGCGCTAAGCTAAGCTTGTAGAGCGCTCAGTGTCAGTCAAGCAAAAGGTGCGGGAAGTGAGTCTGCTCATTCTCCTCACCTGTCAGTCACCCATCAGCTGGCCCTGATGCTTTTTATAATTTTTTTTATTGGGGAATATTGGAGAACACTGTGTTTTTCCAGGGCCCATCAGCTCCAAGTCGTTGTCCTTCAATCTAGTTGTGGAGGGGCAGCTCACTCGCCCATGTGGGAATCGAACTGGCAACTCTGTTGTTAAGAGCTTGCGCTCTAACCTACTGTGACACCCAGCTGCCCCTGATGCTTCTTTTCTGGGCTCGCATGGTGTAATTAACAGCTATGTGGCACTTGCTATTATGGTTGTTAATAGTGATGATCGTTACCATTTGTAGAGTGCCTGCTACATACTAAGCACTTCACGTGTCATTCGCTTGCTCTTCACCACCACCACTCTGTGGTGCAGACAGTAGCACCATCTCTGTTTCACCAAAGGAAAGGAACCAGGAGCGACTGAGTGGGAGCAGTGGCAGCAGGAGCTTGGAGCAGGAGCATATTCCCAACCCAGTGAGTGGCAGCATTGTGTGCTGTGTGGTCTGTCTGGTTTGGAAGGGCACTTCAGTCAGGAGCAGAGTCCAAGGACCAAGGCCCTACCTGGGGAGGGGGCTGGCAAGAGGTCAGCACCTGCTAGGCACTCCAGGATGCCAGGCTGAAGATAGCAACACTGGCTTTAGACCTCCTGCCCAGGTCGAGTGGGGGCTTCTGTAAGCTTCCAGGATTAGTGAGGATTGGCTCAGGAGCTAGGTGGGCTTGTGCCTGCAGGTTTAAGCCTCTCCACCCCACCTGACAGAACTGGGACAAACCAACCTTGCAATAAAGATGGGAAGAGTAGGAACCCTCTTGATGAATGCAACTTGGCCTCAGTCATATGACTGTAGAGGTGGAGTGGACCGTAAAAAGCAGTTAGTCCAACCCCGTCCTTTCTAAATGAATAAACTGAGACCTGGCAAGATAAAATGACTTGCTCAAATCTTGTGGGTGTTTTAGAGGCCAGGCCAGAACAAAAACCTAGGGGACTTTTTTGGGGGGGTTTCTTTTCATCTGCTTTTCCCACTTTGCCATTTTCTGCCTCTACTTTTATCCAAATTTTACAGTTGGGGCACCAGTGCCACAGCACAGGTGAGGCTATTAGAATCAGAATCCTGATCTCCTGCCACGTGGGCACAGTGATCATCCTTCCACCAGACCTCAGGGCTCATTATTAGGGACTAACCTAGGCATTTCCACTGAAAGTAACTTTAAAATGCATTTTTTTAAACAAGTAGTTTAAGGAATAGTATTCACCCCAGGACATGAAACATAAGCAGAGAGCATTTATTGAAACTTGCTGCATATAAAACCAAGTGCAAGGTGCTTTGAAATTACAGAAAAGACCTGATCTCGATAACTTGTAGGATAACATTGAGGAACAAGTTATGCTGCAGAGCTTCCCTGGGATCAAATTGAAGCCAGTTTGCAGAGTTGTAAGACTTTTAAAAATATGTTCTGACAACACACCCAAATGGCTGACTGGGTAGGCGCCAAAGCCTCACTAACACAAGTTCTGCACCCTTGTACAACAGCTCCTCCACTGTAGTGATGTCCAGTACTCCCAACCAATCAGCCTGAGGGTCAATCCTTGCCACTGATATGCAAACAGCAACCAAGGCTCAACTATAACAGGTAATCACACACAACCCACACAAGGGACACACCAGGAGCAGCTTTGGTGACCATGGAGACTGCTCCCTGGGCCCCACAGGACACCTACTACATAAAGCCACTCTACTAAGATTGGGAGACATAACAGCCCTGCCTAATACATAGAAACAAACACAGGAGGCAGCCAAAATGGGGAGACCAAGAGAAAGAACAGAACAAAGCTCTAGAAAAAGAGCTTAACAAAATGGAGACAAGCAATCTACCAGATGCAGAGTTCCAAACACTGATTATAAGGATGCTCAGTGATCTAAAGGAGAACTTCCACAAACAGATGGGAAACATAAAAATGGATATAGAAACCATAAGACAGGAACCAGTCAGAAATGAAGACTACAATAATTGAAATAAAGAATACATTAGAAGGAATTAAGAGTACATCAAATGCAGCAGAGGATCGAATCAGTAATTTGAATGATAAGGTAGCAGAAAGCACCCAATCAGAGCAGCAAAAAGAAAAAAGTCCAAAAAATGAGAATAATTTAAGGGGTGTCTAGGACAACATCAAGCATACCAACATTCACATCATAGGGGTACCAGAAAGAGGAGAGAGAGAACAAGGAATTGAAAACCTATTTGAAAAAATGACTGGAAACTTTCCTTACCTGGCAAAGGAAATAGACATATAAGCCCAGGAAGCACAGAGAGTCCCAAACAAGATGAACCTAAAGAGGCCCACACCAATACACATCATAAAATGCTAAAGGTTAAAGACAAAGAGAATATTAAAAGCAACAAGAGGAAAGCAGTTAGTTACCTGCAAGGGAGCTCCCATAAGATTGTTGGCTGATTTCTCAACAGAAACTTTGCAGGCCAGAAGGAATTGGTATGAAATATTCAAAGTGATGAAAAACAAAGACCTACAACCAAGCTTACTCTATCCAGCAAAGCTATCATGTAGAATCACAAAACACATAAAGAGCTTCCATACTAGAAAAAGCTAAAGGAGTTCATCAACACCAAACCAGCATTACAAGAAGTGGTAAAGGGACTTCTTTAAAAATAAGAAGAAAAATAAAAAATATGAATAATAAAATGGCAACAATCTATGTTCATAGCTACAATCTACGAACAGTTACTTTAAATGTGAATGGATTAAATGCTTCAGTCAAAAGATGTAGGGTGGCTGAATGGACAAGAAAACAAGACTCCTACATATGCTGCCTACAAGAGACTCACTTCAGATTGGAAAACACACAGACTGAAAGTAAAGGATGGAAAAAGTTATTTCATGAAAATGGAAATGAAAAAAACAGCTGGGGCAGTGATACTTATATCAGACAAAATAGACTTTAAAACAAGAGAAAAAGAAAGTCCAGTAATTCCACTTCTGGGTATCTACCCAAAGAAACCTAAAACATTACTTCTAAGGGACATGTGCATCCATATGTTCATTGCAGCATTATTTACAATGGCCAAGATATGGAGGCAACGTGGGTGTCCGTCAGTGGGTGAATGGATAGGGGGTACATAGAAGAGGTGGTACATATATGCAATGGAATATTATTCAGCCATAAAAACATAAAACTTTGCCATCTGCAAAAACATGAATTAACCTAGAATGTATTGCACTGCGTGGAGTACGTCAGACAAGGAAAGACAAATATCATATAATGTCTATTATATATACATTCTAAAGAATAAAATAAATGAACGAACAAAATAGAAAGAAGCTCATAGATAGAACATTTTGGTGGTTGCCAGACGGGAAGGGGGATGGATGGAAAGGGGGAAGGGATTAAGAAATACAAATTGGTAGTTACAAAACAGTCATGGGGATGGAAAATATAAGGAATATAGCCAATAATACTGTAATAACCATATGGTGTCATCGACGTGATCACTTTGTAAGTGATATAAATGTCTAATCACTATGTTGTACACCTGGAACTAAAATAATATTGTATGTCAACTGTAGTTGAAAAATAAAAAATCGTTTATAAAAGAAAAAAATAAATTAAAAAATAAATGAAATTAAAAGGAAAAAAGATCTGACCTCATTCTAGGTAGCTTATAGTGTAGCTACTAGGTGTGATCCTCTTATTCTCCTCTTTTCCTCCAATTTGTTACTTCAGTCATCTCTTAAATAATGTTATCAGTTTCTAATTTTAAGACCAAGAAACATTCAAGTACAGATTATTTAACCAGCCAGCAGTTGGTATTGGAGGCAATCCTGTGCTCAGGTGCACCAGCCACTTGAAAGCCACATGAGGTCCCCACATGGTGCAAGGGGTGTCCTTTTGGGTCCTGTGATCAATGTCCTCAGAAGAGGGACCTGTGGTGAGCAACTTCTGAGTAATTATTCAAATTTCACTTGGTAGTTTAAAATAGAGGAAACAAAAGAGTTTATAAGAAAATGTATTTATAAACTCTCCTGTATTTCCTATGTGTAGGTCATTTGTAGGGAGTATGTAACATCATATTGAATGGTCAGAAAGATCTCTATCTTTGGTGGAAAAGACATTTGCATTTGTGCAGTGGTTATGAATTCCCACATTCAGGGAAGAGTTAATGAATCACTAAATGACTTTTTCTTTTAAAGTGAGGTATATATTGTAGGGGAGGGGTGGTAAATCAATGAGCAAGCACGGAAATATTAAGAATAAATAATAATCTTTTACGTATAAGAGGAACATTTGTCATTGGTACTCTGCAGCTCTGAAAGCAAGATGAATTCAACTAGGAATTGTTGGAAACAATTGGGAATTTTCTTTTATCAGTTTCAGCAGGGGATTGAGAGGCCTGGTTAATGTTCCTGTAGAGGTTTGAAATTCATCAATATAACAGAATAAATGTAAGAGGCAGGTAGTTCCTTATACCATGTACCAGAAAGCTTTCTAGGCTACAGGACTGCCATTTAGCTCCGGGTATCCTTTTTAACTGCCAATTTGAAGAGACTATAGCAGTCATTCATCTTGTTTTACGATTTATAGCTAATTCAGAATTTCTAAAGACTTTTTATTTCAGAACACAAAAGTCACATTTTAGGAAGATAGTGTCTGGTGCCTCCTGCATCCCCTTACTTTGCTTTTCTCTTCCGATTAACAGGGATGTGCACTGAGTCCAGAATAGATTTCTCACACCACATCCATGTCAGGACCATCACATTCATCTGTGGGAGGTTTAAACATGGCCTATACCAGCTGACCTACTTAGCAAAGCAAGAGCTAGATTGCTGAACTGATCAACTGACACTTACTGAGAACTTCCATTTGTAGCATACGAGTTGGGCTGGATGGACCAAGGATGTCAAGCTGCGTGTTAAGGGCAGTGGTGCCTCGTAACTTTCTGTCCTTTGTATTATACCCATTTTGATTGCAGAGCATATCTGCTTTTAGAAAAATGTGCTGTTTGCATGTATATGGGTTTTGAGTGGAGGAGTATAGTTCCTAAAGTACTGATGTGACCAACTTGAAAACAAATTCATGAAATAGGAGTTTCTGAAGGGCTGCATCACGTTGCTAATATGATAAATGTCCAAACAGCAGGTGACATAAGAATGACTGTAAAAATAAAAACTTCAGGCAGGGACTTGAAGAGTTTAAATGAGAGTGATACTGTTTGCAATTCTTCACTTATCCCTGGTAGGCCAGTGACCCATAACTTGGCTGCATGTGAAAATCATCTGAGAAGCATTTTAAAATTAGAATCACAGGCCTCCACTGCAGAGGTACTAAATCAGAATCTTCAGGGGTGCCATAAGGATGTCTCTTTTTCATAAGCTCACTAGGTAATTCTTAAGCAGGCACCTGATACTATTCCGGGGCCTGCACCCATGTATCCCCTGCATTCGGGAACCAGTAGACTGGTGTGAACCTCAGAAAAGAATAGTCAGAAAAGGATGTTGAGGTTAATTCAGCACATATCTCTCAGGGCAGAGTTTGTGCCGAGCACTATGCTGAGCATTGAGGCTGCGAAGTTCAGTCATTTAAGCAGATGTAAATACATTATATCCTAACACGGTGGTGCAAGCTAATTGCTACGGAGGCGTAGAAGAGGGAGTGACCTTCAGACCCTTTACCCCTGAATCCCTTCCTGTTGTGGGTTCCACGGCCTTAGAGGATCCTCGGGTCAGATTGTAACAGTTCAGACCAGGAGATAGTCCCAGATCAGCCCTGCAGTGGTCCTGGTTTACTCTCCGTGAAAGAAGGAATCCAGAAGCATCACTTTTTGAAAACTGTAATTAAACATCCTGCACTCTGTCCAGTCTCGTCTGTGCCAGCCCTCGTTGCACACGGTCCAGGTCTCATGGAAGGCCCCAGCAAAGCCTGAGTCTAGATCAAACAACAGGAGGGAAGAGGCTGTTCACACATAGCATGGGAGTGATGCTATTGTTGGTGGTTTCTGGAAGGCTGTGAGAAATTGCAGAATTAGTATCTAGGGTGGTTTCTTACTGAGGCTCTTTAGAGGCCATCAGTCGCACTATACTACTATGTCATCCAGTTAGTTCCATCTCTTTTCTTTACCATAATGGCACTTTCCTTCTAGACTCCAGTTCTCAACTCTTTCATGACCCATTACCCCCTTTTCAGGCTTGCCTCTTGCAACTGGTATGTAGGGGAGTTCTGCACTCTGAGCGGAGGTCGCATCTCTGAGTTAGTTGTACAGAGGCCTTTCACTAAGAGGCAAGAATAAGTCAAACTCTGTTTTGACTCCCGCAGATTTTGCTCTGTGGGGAAACCTCTTGACTGCAGGTTTTAGTCTCTGGGTCATTCTCTTTTGTGATTTACAAAAGGATCTTGGTCCACGACAAGGGCCAACTGGAGATTTGAGCCCATTTTGGTCATTTAATAGCCTTGCCTGAAGGGGAAAAGTACAGGACACAGAGGGTAAGAAGTCTTTAATGGAGTAGTTGTTGGTTTGTTTCAGCTTTATCACCTAGAAGTTTAGGAAAAGCTCAGGTTTTGTCATCACCTCTCCTTACCTAGGAAGCAGACCCATAACTCACAGTCCAGTGACATTTGGGACCGACATTGTACAGACTGGGATCTTAGTGTGTGTGAGTGTTTTTGGGTAACATCAATGTAGGCTATTCAAAGTATGTCATCTTGCCTGAATGGACTCAGTGAGAAATGTTTCATGAAATGTAAATCCATGTGTAGACCTCATGATGAAAAAGAGGAAGAGTAATGACTTGTACCTCCAGAGAGAAGGATGAAATGCAGACAGAGTCGTTGACCCGAGGGAGTATAAGGGCCACTGCTGGGATTGTGTCCTCTTTTTTCTCTAGTCATTTACTCTGGCAATTCTGGCCCTTTAGTAGACTTGGTCATTAGGTTGTCACTGTTTAATAGCTTTCTATAAGATACTGACATCTTTAAAGGCCACGTCGTGATGCTGACAGCTATGACTTGTTTGTAGAAATAAAGGCAGCTTGCCTTGTTACAAAATAAGGTAATGAATGAATGGGGGCGGGGTGTTCATATGTATCAGAGGTTTTTCTTTTTGGCCAAAGTTTGTTGCTGTTGTTGTTGGGTGGAATGCTGTCTGCCTGTCTCATGGAAGTATTCAGAAGGCCAAAGCAGAATTGTGGCAGGTGGAGCAGGGAAAGAGTGGACTGAAGGGGAATAGAGGCAGGGACTCTGTTAGCCAAAAGACAGGCCTGTGGGGGTGATCCTGGCCCATGGGAAATGAGTGCCCTTTCTGTCACTATCTATGCTTCAGAGAGATGTGCTGAGTTACCCCCAGGATGACATAGGCACCCCGATAGCAGACAGATGTATTGCTTCTTCTAAGGCAGCAGCAAGTGCAGCATTGGCTGTCTGCATTATTAAAGCCATGCAGCATGCAGTTTGGGGAGTTTCTTATGGAGATAGAAGAGAACTGAAAGTTAAATGCAGCACAAATTACCATCATCGTGTGTGAGCGCCACTCATTTAAATTTGTTCAGATGGCTGCTAGTCTTGGGACTTCTCGTTTTGTAGCTGTCGTTCCAGTTTGGAATAGAAACTAGCTATTGCATTCCCAAGTTTTGCTACTGTTGAGGCTTATTCTATTGTTTTTAAAGAAGGAAAATTCAGTGACCTGAGTTCTTTTTAAGGAATCCAGTTTTGCCTAGTCACTGTGACTTGACACCGTTTTGAAAGTTCAAAAGTTAATTCCCAGAGGGGAATTCATTGTCCAGGGAGACAGGGTGAGAAAGGAGTGTGTGTGTGTGTGTGTGTGTGTGTGTGTGTGTGTGTGTGTCCCACCCAAGTCCCTTATTTAGACTTAGTGCTGGAACTGCCAGGTAGGATCACAGTGGACTCTGTAAACTTCCATTGCCAGGAAAGGGGTTGGTCTCCAGAAATAGGAAGTTTCCCACAAATCTTCCCTAAAGTGAGAATTTGTCTCTTGGCAGCATTTTCCTTCTTATTGAGATAAGTATCCAGGAATAAGAAAGTTTAGTTACTTGGTTTTGAAGTTGCTCATAACTAGATTTTGTCACCTTGAGGGGGAAGTAAAGGAGCATGGCCTCTGTGTATGAAATCCTTCCTAAAAGAAGACTCTGCCACCATCAGATGTGTTTAGTTTGTGTGTGTTTCTCACGGGTGAGCCTCGTAGCTGCCCTTGACCCTTGAATTGGCTCCTCGGGATCCCATTCATTTTAGTCCTTGAACATCAAAGCCCATTATTACATGGTGCCATAGGAGATGCTCTTTAATGTTTCTGTCTTTGATTTCACAGTCTGGGGTTCCAAGGCTGTCCTGCCTATTGGATAAAGCAAAGTGAGCTTGTCAAGGACAATTGGATTTGGATTGGGGGAGGAAAGGAGTCTACGTGAATAATGACAGAACTAAGTAATGGTTGCTTAAATAAACATCCTACTACAAAAACAAAACCCAAACAGAAAACTATAAAGGCTATCATAAGAATCTCATCTCATATTCAACCTTTATGACTTTATTAGCATGTCTTTAAGGTTGTAGTATTATTCTGGGCAAGAAAGGAGCATAATTATCACAGGGGAGAGGTCCCAGGTTTTAAGATGAGGGTGAACATTGTGCATTTGCTTGTTTTCTCCCAACCTCCTTACTCCTACCCAGTGGACCATTTTCCCCAGACCTCATAACAAACTCTACCCAAATCTTTGACTCATTATAAATCTGAAAGACTGATAGCAACATAGAGTAAAGCAAGGAGCCCTTGCTGTTATCAGGCGTATAAATCATAAGGTAAAAGAACCAAGATGGAGTGTCAGTAACCAGCCTGGGGCTAGGGAAATGCTTGTGGGGCTCTTCTGGGTCCCTGAAATCACACTGAGTGAAGATAGAAGGAGACCATAAATGTAACCAGAGGATGTTTCACTGAGAATCGGGAAGTAATGTTATGGGTAATTCTATGGATGGATGGATCATAAGGTTGACAGATGCAGTACCACAGATTCAGAGTGGGGATGTACTTCGGATGTGCTAGGACCACTGCATGGCACCCGTATGTTGCTGCCCTTCTCTTCACCACCCTATCTGGGCTGTGGCTGCTCTGTTCCAAGTTCCTGATAAGCCATAGTGATAGGTATGGCATTTTAGCTCTTACCCTAATGAGTGGTACCAGAGACAGCGTTCTTATTTGTTCCCTAATTCAAGAAAGCAATACAGTTATTTCCCAGAATAATGGGTGTACTATTTGTAAAATTATTATTGTTTAAATAGCTGGGTTTTCTTCCATTCTATCCCCTTCAAAATTTTGTATAATGTGGTTCTATGTATTATCCAAAAGGTCAGGCACCATCTGATAGGGATGGTGGTGTCTAAGGGAGTAGGGAATGGACTCTCCATCCAAGAGAAAACAGTATGACCTCTTAACAGGCATTTCTTTACCATGGACACTCTACAGATGGCATCTTAAGGAAAAGGACTGCTCTCACAGAACACTAATTGAGTAGTGACATGAATAAGCCATTTCAAATGCACACCCTGCAGAGCGAAGAACCAGTCACAACTTAGGTGTCACCAAAGAATAATTTTAATACAGACATTAATAACGGATGATATGGTTTAGCCAGAATCCAAATTGGCAGGGGTTGGGGTGGGGTGGGGAGAGATCAGGAGTAACCCATAAATGGGAAAATCTAACAGCCTCTCTCTCTCTCTCTCTCTCTCTCTCTCTCTATATATATATATATATATATATATATATATATATATATATTCATTTGAGAATGTGAATTTTTTACTTGACAGAAACCAAATTTAACAATTCTTTGCACTGGTTTTGAGAGATTATAAGCTTTTGTAGCTTCAATAGCCCAGATGTGCTTAAAGCTACGAACACATAAGGACATTTTTGAAAGATGGGCAGGATCTAAAATTCTCAGGATGAAGTTGCATGCTAGCATTCTCTAAATTCCTATTTTCTGGGTGTAAAGAATACAACATCTGCAAACAACAGCTGGACAAATATTGAAAGATATAATTCTAGCTTCTTGCCATGTCGGCAAAAGCTGTTGGGAGGGAGGAGAATGATTCTCCTTGTATCAGTACCTTTTTATGGCTGAAAGAAAAGAAGTTCGATGAGTCATTTTGTCAATCCAAGGTTTCAGGGGAGCAAACCTAAGAAAACATTGTCAGAGGCATGCTGGAAGCAATCAGATAACATGCAGCAATTTACTAAGAAAGCCTGGGTTATTGGGGCAGATTGATAGATTTTACGTTGTTTATCTCGAAAACCTTAGCTGAGTTCCAAATATCTATTTGCTTCCTTGCCCTGCATTTCAGTAATTCAGCTTCATGCAAAGTGTGTCCTCCCATCAGGGTCTGCCCGGCAAGGGGAAACAACAGGAAAGACAGTCTGAAAAGGAAGCAGAGAACCTGAGCTGCTGTTAAAAAGTGATGCTGGTGTTGGAAGCACTGACATTTTAAACAGCTTTAGGTCAGGACTAGTAGAGCGCCTGCCGTTTGTCCAGCTTTCCTCACTACACTTAACAGAATGAGTCTCTTCATCTGATTACTCTTGTTCTTTTAGGACAGAGGGGAGACTAGGGCAAACTGGGTAAGAGAAAACAGTTGGTGACATAGCTACTGAAGACACACAAGAAAAAGAGACACAGAAGCAAGAAGAGGCCTCAGATCAGGGGGCAGCACCTGGGGCCCTGTGGCTCCCAGACTTTGCTGCAGGGACCCTAGACTTCTGTTTCTGGCATGCCCCATCTGGACAGTGAAGGGGTTGGAGACTGTGTCAGGTCCTTTCCAGCTCTCACCTTCTTTGGTAATAATGGCTCTTCAGTCTTGGCCATGAATCAATGTAGCAGAAGACTGAGAAGTTGTGGTGTCACTAAACCACGTTTGCCACCTCTTGGCACACACGCATGCCCTCGGCTGTGTGCTCCCCATTGGGAAGGCCTGTGGAACATTCCTGCCTTCCCCCTGTGAGGACTGCATGAGCCCACTCGAAAAGGATTTCACCCCTGGCCTGAAATCGGGCCCTTTTGATACCCTGTGGGGATACTTTTGACTTTTTGCTGCTTTGAAAACAAAAATACAATGTATTCGTCAGTGCATCTCCTTTCTTTATGATCCTCTATTAAACAAACAATCAAGCTCTTTTTCATCAGAGCCCAGCTGGCTGTCCCCCTGTGTCTGACCTGTGGATGTGGTGAGGGACTTGTTTGGGTCATGGCCCTGCTCAGTATCCTTTCAGTCATTTCTTCTGACTGCCCATCAAAGGTGCTCCAGAGTCTCCTACTAGTAAGAACTGTGAACTTTCTTGGGGACAGCGGCTGGCGATGGGAATGAGGGCTGGGGAACAGCACGGATCTCTTACTTCTGCGCAGTTTAAAACAACGTGTGGGTCTTGTTGCCCTATAACCAGAAGCACAGGACACTCTGCAATGTGACATTAGTTAAGTCTTCTAGGTTCTTGGTGGTTTGTGGGGACAACAACCATGGTTTGAAACCACTGACTTTTTATAAAACTAAATTATCTGATCAGACCTAATAACATGCTAATATGACCCAGGGAACTTAGGAAGTGAAGAGAGCTGAAGCTGTTGTCTGCTGAGGCTCTGCGTTCTGATTTGAAGCCAGCCCCATGGAACAGCCCAATTATTCCTGATTCCCAGCAGCTCATGTAATTTATTACGCTAACAAATAGGGCCTCCTGCTTCCGGCAAGTTGGTTTCTGTTGTTTGGCTACCAGAATTCTGTAGGGTAGAATAAATATATGGGGTAATAGGGCATATCAGATTAATCACCTAGGCCTCAGTTGTGATGCTCAATACTTTTTCTTCCTTACTATAATATTATAATACCAATTATAATACCAATTATAATATCACAGCATAGAAAGCTGAAGAATCTGAAGCCATATTCAACTTCTCCATACCCCCCCGTCAAATCCCCCACCATCACTCTATTTGGAAGAGTCACGGGTTTTGAGAAGGTTAAAGATAATTTTCACCAGGACTACTTACTGCATCACTTTTGTAATGAAACCTTGTCCAGTTTGGGTGGCTTTATTAGAAGGAAAGACTTGAGGAACCTGCTTGGTATATGAGCCCAGCATCTTTTTCAAGTGAGTGTGGCTTAGAAATGTCTGTATACTATCTGCAACTTGTCTATATGGTTTGTCTTCATATAGGAAGCTCTGGCTTCTCCATTCTGATGGCATAAAGCTAAACCCAACACCACCACCAAGAGTCCTCTTTCCGTCCTCCTCCAGTCTTGAATGCTGCTCTCGCACATCGTGTACTAGTGTTGTCCATCAGGAATGACCCCAGCTTTCTTTAGGGCTTCCGTCTCGGGCTGGCTCACCTATTGGAGGAAGCCAGAAGTCCAGGATCCTATGGGGACTTCACACAGAGGGTTTCCCAAGGGTTTGCTTATAAACTCATCTCCAATGGCTTGGAAACCCCAGCTAGGTTTATCCTGGGTGCTTAGGTATAGATGGGAATTAGAATTCTCAGCATTTACGTAGATGGGGCCGTAACTAAGCTGACCATAGGATTGGCAGCCCTCGGTATGACTTCTAGATGATTTCAGTTGCTGCTGTGGGCCAACTTTAAGCAATGAGGATGCTTCCACTGGCGATTTGAATATGTTCTGCAATTGTGATGCCATTTTACAGAACCTGAAGCCAAAATCTGTAAGAACACATATTTAATAGTTCTTTTAAAATCACATCTAGCTTTGGCTTGATATTTGAATATAAAACAGTCTACCTCATTTTCTTCTACCCAATTGCTGTCAACAGTAACTCAAGCCAGAATGGTAGGACTCATGGCCAGTATAGATGAGACTCTTTTGTCATCCCTAATAATTCATTTTTTTTCCTCCAAAACTGAGGTAAATTTACCTATGTCCAGCTGCTTCTTGCAACGGTAGCAATCTGAGAAGTTGCATTATTATGTACATACACACACACACACACACCTTAATAGATTTTGGACAGGTTGAATCCAGTAGTCTAAAGAAGTTCCTGCTGTCTCAATCTCATTATAAGCATGATTGGGGATTTTGATTGGTGTGTGTGTTTGTGTGTATGTGTGTGTAAGTTCAAAGTACTATCATATAAAAACCAGCCAACACAGCCTGACCTTAGTTTGGAAACTTGACCTTACTAAATCACCTCAGAGTCCCTGTGAGACCGACAGGGTTGTCATGTTCATTTACAGATGTGGAACACAGGCTATGAGAGTCTGCTGAGAATCCAGAGTTAGTAAGTGTTGGAGCTGGAGTTTGGACTCCAGATCCTGACTATTTCCCTACAACTTAATTTGCATGGCAATCCAACCACATGAATTCGGTTTTATTATCATCCTCATTTTACAAACAAAAAAACTGAGACCAAGGTGAAGTGACGTGCCTAGAATGCCTACAGTATTGTTTTTATATTTTGATTGAATTCAGTTATCATTTATACCAATAAAGTTTTGACTGGCCAGTAAAATTTCTTAAATTAATGAAGAGTGGAATCAGGCCACCTGACCACCTGTTGGATCATTAGGGAAGGGTACTGTATTTTGTCATGTATAATGCGCTCCTGTGTATAATGCGAACCCAACAATTTTGGCCCAAACTTTCAGGGAGAAAACCTTTCGTTTTAATTTTTTAATTCTAATTTTTATTTGTTTACTGTTAGGTACTTGTTTTTTGTATTATAAAGGAATTTTAGCATTTAATTTTTAACATATTATGATACAAGACATTTTATGTAACAAGTAATTACAAAACACAATAACCGATACAAGGTATGAGAAATTTTATGTACCAGTCACAAATTTACAATATTTACTCAATGTAGAAGGCCAAGAACTCTTGGTCATTGCAAGTTCTTTGTAAGTTCAACAAAACCAATTATCGTACTCCAGAGCATTATTTTGCACTCAGATATCATTACTGATTTCTAGAGTTACACTTTTAACTCATAAGCATAAATAAAAGAATTAAAAACATTTATATAGATACAGAATTAGTACTACCCATGTATAATGTGCATCCTTTTTTTGCCTCACAAATTTAGGCACAAAAAGTACGCATTATACATGGCAAAATATGGTACTTTATTTTAAGCTATAAACGGAAACATTGCTTCCCTCAAAAATAGTAACCAAATGATTTCTTTGGGAAGGGCTGTTGATATAAGTTTATTAAGAATAATAATAAACAAAAGTATAAAGTGTTTATTATGTGCCAGACACTATTCTAAGTGACTTTATGTATGCTAACTCATTTAATCTTTCCAACAGCCCTATACTATAGAGGATTCTGTTCTTCCCCATTTTACAGATTGTAACACAAGCACCAGGAAATTAAATAACTTGGCCAAGATTGCACAGCTAGTACGTGGTACAGCTGAGATTCAAACTCAGTGGTCTGGCCCAGAGTGCTTAGCCTTAACCACTCTGCAGTACTGCCATGATAGTCTGGGTTTTGTGGCTTTAGCAGTGAAGTTGCCCTTTATTTTCCCTTGCGGATTTTGTTAATAATGAGAGCAACTGTTGCAGGCAGGTGCGGGTGCCTTAGTTATTACGCTCCTGGTTCAAACATCTGGATTGCCCACAGGTATGTCAAATGAAAGAGACTTTAGCATTCAGTTATACTTTGAAAAATAAAAAGGAACTGTCCATTAAATGGTTAAGTATAGTGATATTTAAGGCTCATTTCTAGAACAATAGCTAACAAAATTAAGGTATAGTGACACTTTGATGCCTTTTTCAAAAATCCTTAGCAGTTAATAAATAGGTTCTAGAAAATTCCCTCATCTGATGCATAGTCACCGATCAGATTAATCCTCTGTAGTTCACCCATCTCTTCAACTGATGACCAGGGCATCTTCCTCGGGCGGGCCTGTCTTGGCCCTGGGCCTGCTGCACATCTGCTGTCTTCCTTAGAAACAGTGTCTTTCTAACCATTTAACAAGAAAGTATTTTCAGTTAGCCACGAGACAGACCAGGCTTCACTTTCTGCTCTCAGTTCCTACCTCATCAGCGACATTAGAATCTACAAAGAACACCAGTAAAATTAAACTGCTGCAAGAAGTTCCTGATTCAAGTGAAATCTATAAACTACTTTTTGAAATCAGAATAATTTTTCTCTGTTGCTTTGCCTTCGAAAGATTCCCACCCATTCTTAGCATCTTTTATGAACTGAAATGTTAATTCCCGTTTCTTTAGCAACTAAAACTTTATAGCTTGCTTCTGCTAGGGTGTTGGGAGTTACAAAACTTCTATCTACACCTGAAGCTATTTGCTAGTAGACAAGTTAGCATATCTTTCAGAATATAGCATCTATTTTTTTTCAAAGACGTTTAAACCAAAAACACATTTTAAAACATATAAATTTCCCACAGGGTTATTTTATTTTCTAAATGAGACAAGGAAAAGGGGAATCATTCCATTCTCAAGATAAACATTTTTCTGTCTGTTCACAAGGGATAAAATAGTATGGGGGAAATGGCTGGGCCTTTGGTCTCTGTTCAACCTTGGTACTATAATTTTGGCTCTGAGCCTCCACTTCCCCACCTGTAAAATGAGAACTATAATGCTACGAGTATGATTATCGATGAACAAAGAGGCCTGTTATAGTTAAGCAGGGTCGAAATGATAGCAGCAACTTGATTATAAGATGTCTGTACACTCTGCTCTTTCTAGCCCATAATTTGGAAAGAGAGCAAATGGTAACTAATAGGTAATAACAAGCCTGTTGGGAAGCCAACAGAAAGTTAGTGGCAGCTGTGCAGTGTAGGAGAAGAGCTAACGCCTTAGAATCAAATGACTTTTAATCTTGACTTTACTAGTCATTAGCTGGGTTACCAAGCAAGTTATTTCATTTCTCTGAACTTTAATTTCCTCTTTTATAGAATAAGGACAATATTGGCCTTTTTATAGCTCAGAAATATTGTGAGCATCAGATTAATAAGGAAGTGTCTTATAAACCGGAAAGTGTGAAGTGGCTGCAAGAGGCTTTGGAGGATGAGTCCTTATTGAAGGACAGTGAACACACGAAATGGAGGGGTTCTCGGCCCTGCCTGGGGTCCTACCCAGGTCCAAACACCTATATTTAGAAGATGTATTTTTAGATGCATATATGATGAAGTAGATATAATACAGTGTTTATGAAGAGTGTTTATGCAAAGCAGGAGATGAAATATTTTTTCTGGGAGAAATGGTTTCGTAAGTTTCTTTATTTGTACGAGTTATGCCTGGTTAGGAAATCTCACTTACTTATGAAACTGGAGGAAGGTGCAAGTTGAGGTAAGAATTTTTATTGGAAACAGTAAAAGGACTAATAGAGTAAGAAAGAAAAGGGTACCAGGAAGTGGAGGGAAAAAGTTTGGAGCTTAAGCAGGAGTTCCACTTACTATTATTAAACCTAATAATTCAAGGTTTAACATTTGCGGAAGAGGAACCAGCCATTGTGCTACAGTAGAAAACATCCAGGCATCTGGGGTTCCTTTGGCCCAGCTTTGACTCTACTGTTTTGAAGGAAGAATCTCACTATCTTTTCCATATGTGCAAAAGGTCAGGATTGTCAATGGGTCTCTCTTCTTTATGAAAGGTTGGTGATGGCCAGTGTGTGCACAGGATCTGGTTAAGTGGGAATTCCTTTGAAATTCTCATTTCTCTCCACAGCCCAGAGGTAGATACTGGCCACATTTGGGTATGAAAACTCTTCAGCCTTGCTGTGTTCTCCTGCCCCTTGAGAGTCGTGTTCTGTTTGAAAAGAGCTAAGAAAATGAAGGCTGTTTTTTCACTTGGAATAAGAATACCCTTCTCGAAGCAGTACGGGCTCGGTGAGAGTAACAGGATCCAGATGTTGAAGCTGCTGCTGATGCTCAGCATATGGCCTGTGAACTTCGCAGGCAGAGCTAGGCCTCTACTTCTCTAAAGAATGGCCCAGTTAACTCCAGAAAGGTGACGGGTGCCCTAAGCACAGCTTCTGGGCTTCACAGGCCCCTTGTTCCTTGGAATTTGAGCCACAGAAAGGGATAGGAAAGGTCCTGGTTGGCCTTATGATGGATGGCACTGTAGCCCTCTCTATAAGGCCCCACGGCCCCCAAAATACTGTGGGCCCTATCAGCTCTGGGCCACTCTTGTCTGTTAGGGGATGGTGAGTCTAAGATTGCTTCTCTGGTTGGCCAGATTGTTTGTTAAACTGAATGAAAACATTTTATTCTCTACTTGCAGAGGCAGCATTGCATAATGGAAAGAACATTTACCTGGAAGCCAGGTGACCTGGGCTCTGGGACCACCCTGGCCCCCAACTAGAAGTGACCATAGGGAAGTCACTTTACCTCCCTTTTCTCATCCAGAAAGAGAGGTGGGACATGGTGATGGCTGAGACTGCTTCCGGCTCCCTCAGTGTAGAATTGAGTGGTACCAAACTCCATCATGAGGAGAGTGATGGGAGAAGCAGCCACAGCCAGTCACATCTGTGCCATGGGTGAAGTGGCTCTTGTCCAGTATTGTATTCCACTGCAGCTCTGGGTGCTATGGACAAAACGCATACAAGGTGCAGGGAGACTTTCCATTGATCTCAGGAAGAATTCAGTCTTTGGCCTCAAATGCGTAATCAGCAGCTAACCAAGTGAGGGAGAGAACAAGTGTCCCTCAGCTACTATAATAT
The DNA here is from genome assembly GCF_036562045.2 of Rhinolophus sinicus. Taxonomy (NCBI): domain Eukaryota; kingdom Metazoa; phylum Chordata; class Mammalia; order Chiroptera; family Rhinolophidae; genus Rhinolophus; species Rhinolophus sinicus. The sequence goes on along the minus strand of NC_133756.1, from coordinate 86,436,614 downwards.
TTCTCCCAAATGAGCATTCGGAAATCTCTGAGTTTCTGCCTCTTATTCTCATCATGGAGTGTTCAGCATCCTCTCCTGGCCTGGACCCTGTGCTGGATTCCTACCCCTACCCCGGCTGCTTCTCTTGTCAATTCCTGTCTTTCCCAAGTCATCTCTTTCTCTCTGCAGCCTCTGCTGGGTTTTTCTATGATGTGCTTTGTCTGTTGGTAGGATGGTTAGGACGGCTGTGTCCCCCTCCCTCGCAATAGCTGAAGTGCCGCAACGCTCCCCCTTCCCAACCACGTGCAGGCCTTTTGATCCCTCTGTTCTGCTGAGGACAACTGTGGTCCCTTCATCAAATGAGCACAGACTGAGACCTGCAGCAGCTCAGCCTGCAAGTCAGTCACCATGGCAACCAGCATTCCCTCTGTTCTACTGTGAAGAGAAAATGGCTGTTATGAGGAAGGGCTCACTGAGTCTATTACCGGGCTGTTTTGTCTAGGCCCCTCCTTCATACTGGCTTGATGAAGCTACATGCATTGAACCAAACGTCCATTAGCCGTTAGCCTTCAGATTTACTTTACCTAGAGGAGAGGCAGAAGGAAGTTGAATCCAAATGAATAAAAGCATTTTTTTCTACCCTAAAACTGTATTTTGGTGAGGAACCATTATCTATTCTGAGCAGACAAACAAGGAACTGAGTGCATACAGGAATCTGTGAGATCCAGAGCAATGTAGTTTGTCTTATCTGTGGAGTGGAATGACAGAGCAGGTGGGTATTCAAATAAAAATTCAGTGCAAGTAGCCAAGGGACCCGGGGAATTCTGTAGGGCATGGATTCACTAGAGCATTTCAGAAGTGTCTGACTAACGGGGGTGATAATGCTGGCTCCTGTTATGGAAAGAGATATATTGGTCCTACAGTCATCAGGGAAGGTGAGCATTCGGAATCCCCTGCTTCAAAATCCATTTGGACCATCACGTTGAATCCTCCTCTGCAGTTATGAAGCACAGTGATATAGCAGATTGGCAGGAGACGCCTGTGCAGTTCCAGAGTGGCGGGCTTCCCTCGTAACAGCTGCGAAGACACTTCAGGTTGATTTCCAGAAGTAACTACTTGGGCTACTAATTCCTGTGCATCTCAGAAGTGCTGCTGATTGGAGCAGGACCGTAGCTTTCTCAAGGGGTCAGAACATTTAGGGTAGAGGTCACCCCAAATCTCCCAAAGGACATTGCACTATCTGGTAGAGGATAGCAGTTCCACAGGTAGTGGTCTGGACTGTGTCCACTCCCAGCTTCAGTGCAAGAACCTGTGGATTCGTTTGTGGTAACAAGATCTTAAAACCCAAACAAATTGCTTCCCTTCACTCTTTCTTAAAGTGAGCAGGAGACCCTGATTTTGAATGAAAGCTCTGGGTTTCGTTCACAAAAATTCGAATGTGTGCTTAAACTGGACTTTGTCTTTTTCAGTTTCTCTGCAAGTGGATATTGTTCCCAGTCAAGGGGAAATCAGCGTTGGAGAGTCCAAGTTCTTCCTATGCCAAGGCAAGTGCCCCGGGCCCCAGTGCATTTCAGGACAGCCTCCCAGCAGAGCAGGAGCCAGTGAGTGGGCTGTGTGTGCTGCGCTGATCGCGCTGCACCTAGGATTCTTGGCATTGCTTTGCTGCAGGATCAACAGTGTGACTTGAGAGCCAGGGTAGTTCTCGGGCCCTCTTCCTTTCCCTCAAAGGGCTGCCCTAACACAGTGAAATGTGTCCGCTGGACTTCTGCTCCATGGTGAGGAGCTCCAGGGATTGCCTTAGGAAAGTCAGCAAAACTCCCAGAAGCGTGAATCACCCCGGTCCCCTACTCTGTACACATCCAGAGTTCTGTAAATGACAACGGAGAACAGAAATGATGCTTCAGTGGGTCAGTATAAGGCTTATTTCTCAGAATCCCCCAGAACAGGAAAATCAAAGATCTAAAACTTGCCTGCAAGAAAAGTGAGTACTGGCATCTCGTTTGCTGTGAGGACATGTGTCCTGGGTTTCCAAGTCTATTGTGAATACCAATATCGGGTCCGTTGTCCCCACAAGATCTCGGGGATTTATCAGACCTGGTGTCCTTGTTTTTCCTTTAGAAATTATGGTTTATTTCAACAGCTCAGATAATTATGTCCTGTGGAGGAAAAGTCTTCATTTTAGGCTTTGGATTTTTCGATATGTAATATGACTGAGATTTGGCACATGGGAGAACCAGGAAAGAGCTGAGCTAGATGTAAACTGTGACATTTAGCAAGCAGCTTTTAGCAGGGGGGTCTTGAAATGCTATCATGATTTGCATTGGATGAGGTGGCTTGTGGTCGCCGGATGTGCTCACTCCAGCTTTGGCTTCATTACAGCAATTTAGATGATCTGGAGATGCAGCCATGGAGCCCGCAGCACATCTTGCAAATAGCGATATTTATTGAAAACATGATGGGCCCTGAAAGGAAGACTGCTTCATTTTCACACGAAGCATCTGTGCAGGGCTGGGTGGTGTGGGTCTGGGAAGGGCTCTGTACAGAGAGGCAGGGCAAAGCCGCATCCCCAGGTCCAAGAGCCCTTACTCCAGTTCAGTGTCCACGACAGCTAAGCAGCAGTGTCTGCCTCTCCAAGGTGCCTGGGGAAAGGAAGCCTGGGTGATTCTGTCTATCGTCTTCACAGCATTTGTGGAGATGAATTTGTCTGTCTCAGGCAGGGGGTGCTGAAATGACAGTCATGACAGTTGATGCAGGCAGATGCTAGAATAAAAGTGGTTGGAGTCCGCACTTCTAGACTAGCTGGTGTCTCTTCTTCTGCTCTGGAGACCATAATCTAAGCCCTTGGAAAACAAGCTGATCAGTTGGCTCAAACCAGCTAGGCCCTTGAGCTCAAACCCTAGATATACTAACTCCCTTCCCCGCCCCCATTCTGTGAGGCTAGATTGTAAGCTCCTTCCCCTAGAAGCCTCCTGAGTGCTTGGCACACAGTAGGTCCTCAACAAATATCTCTTCTCTTCCCTCATTAAGGATAGGACCACCATGAGAAATATTGACGCAAGGTATTGTTGAGTTCTTCCCAAATACTATAAGTGGTGTTATGTATGTAACAATTAAATACAGAAGCCAGAATGACATTCTAATGTAAGTGGCCACCCCTCCCTGATCATCAAGCCTGGTGATCTCTTGTTCAGTAGCTCTGCCTGAGTACCCACTGTCACCCTGGAGGGGATTTTGTCTTTTCCACTTCTGTGGTTTGAAAATAATCTCTTCCCCTTTAGTGGCAGGAGATGCCAAAGACAAAGACATCTCCTGGTTCTCCCCCAACGGAGAAAAGCTCACCCCGAACCAGCAGCGGATCTCAGTGGTATGGAATGATGACTCTTCTTCCACCCTCACCATCTACAATGCCAACATTGATGACGCTGGCATTTACAAGTGTGTGGTCACTGGCGAGGATGGCAGTGAGTCAGAGGCCACGGTCAACGTGAAGATCTTTCGTAAGAGCCTCCTCCTCCTTCTCCTTCTATATCCTTGTCCTCTTCTTCTGCCGGGAAGACACATGAGCAACAGACAGAGGGGGATGGCAGTAAAGGACCAATTGATAGCTTGGCAGGGCCCCTTTCCTCCTTTCCTCACCCTGAGTATTTTCTAAATTGAGCTAAGAGCTCCAATATGTTCTTAAATGATTCTTGGCCAACTCAGAACTCACAGCCTGGGTTCATGCTGATCACAGCTATGTCCCATTGGCCTCCATTCTCTAAATTCAAATTACATAGTTCCCAGAGGTCTATTTTGGGTTCCCTTATTTCTTCCCCATGTGTTGACTGACTATTGTACAATTCAGATTTTCCCCTCCTGCTTCACTCTCCCCTGCTTGTAATGGAGTCCAAAGGCACAGTGGGGTGTGGGGGATTATTATTTGAACAGTCTGTGCCACTCAGAGCAAGCAGTTCCCATTGCCACTAAAACCTGGTCTTGAGGTGGTATCGCATTACCTTGTTATCATGCATCTGTCCCATTGGCCAGTGTAATGGTGGGTGACAGCTAATGGAATGGTGTTGATTGCCACAGTATTTACTGCCACTAAGCCTGCTTTTCTTCTGTACTGTTCTTCACAATTCTCTATGTGTAGGAAAGTTGGGGTTGGGGTGCCAAACAGAGTGGGAGACAGAGAAGGGATTGATGACTCCTATTCTTTATTGTGGAATAGGTGTTCTACCAATTCATTCTACCTATGCATTGTGTCTCAATGGCACCATCCCACGTGGCAAGGGACACTTGGTAAAGACACTCCTTTCCTTCCATAGACCCTTTTCTGTACAAAGTGTGAAAATTTAGCACTCAGTGAATAGATGTTGATTGCCAAACTTTGACAGTATATTCCCCTACTGCGCCAGCCGCTCCACCTGACATCTTTGGCCAAGCACTGGGTGGGACCCTTTCTTGTACCACTGTATATATGGATTGAGAGTTGCCTGCAACTCGAATCCAGGCAATATGGGTCCAGTGAAAAGGGATCATTGTGGGAGAACCAACTGTTTTCCCTCACTCGTCTCTTGCTTATTTTCCAGAGAAGCTCATGTTTAAGAATGCCCCAACCCCTCAGGAGTTCAGAGAGGGGGAAGATGCCGTGATTGTGTGTGATGTCGTCAGCTCCCTCCCCCCAACCATCATCTGGAAACACAAAGGTCGTGATGTCATCCTGAAAAAAGATGGTGAGACCTAAATTCCTTGGCAGCTGCCTTTTCCCCTGACTATTGTACAATTCAGATACAAAGTCCCCTAGGGTTTCCACCTCTACCAGCATCTGAGACATTCCAACCCAAACTCAGATTCCAGTGTCTCAGAACCACATGCAGTTTCCAGGTCCTGAATGGATGTATGTCTATAGCTTGTATATTCAGGCTCTTAACTTTCCCTCCAAAGAAAAAGACAAATTTTAATTTCCAGTCAAGATAGTAGAGTAAACACTGTGCTTACCTTCGCTCATGACTGCGTCAAAATTACAACTAAACTACAAAACAACCATCATTGAGAATTGCTCCAAATCTTGCTGAACTGAAGCCCTACAACTAAGGACATGCAGAAGAAGCCACCTTGAGACTGGTAATAGGGGCTGGTCCCACACCCAATTTTTGATGGTGTGACTATCAAAAATTGGGAGGGATATCTTGGATGTGGAGGTCCCCGCAGAGGAGCATGGGATCCCAGCCCCTCCCCAGCCCAGGATTCCAGTGCTGGGGAGAGAAATCTCCATAATTTCTGGTTGTGAAAACCAGTAGAGGCTATGACTGAGTGAGACAGAGGGCAGCTGTACTCACAGGCGCTCCTCTTAAAAGTATCATGCAAGGACTTACCCACCAACAGAATCACTGGCTCTAAGCTCTAGTGCTGGGGCAGCAGCTGGAGAGACAGCAGGGACATATGGGAGTAACTGAGTTGTCTAGCTTGGGATGGGGCTAGAGGGGCAGCTTTTTCCTGGAGGGAGGAGGTGGCAGAGGCCATTTTTCTCTGTTGAGCCCTTCTCCTTCTCAGCTGCCATGTCTGAGTCTCCATCGAATTGGCAAATGTTGTTGGTTCACTACTCCCTGGTAATTTGAGACCCTGCCCCCCACCCAAGTAGCTTCCAGTGGCTTTGGCATACAAAATGCCTTCATTGGCTCATGCTGCAGACTTTCCTAGGGTCTCTCAAAGTTTCGAGGAATGCAGACAAGCAGCATCTGGCTTGAGTGTGCCCTGTACCTCTGGCTGAGCAGCCCTAAGCCTGGCAGTAATGGCAGCCAGCCTTGGTTCAGGGCTTGGCCTTTCAAGGCACTTCCACACATGGCAATGGTGGTGGCCATCTGCCCCAGTTGGGGCACAGGCTGCAGCTGAACTTGACCTGCAGCAGGCCCCCTCCCAGGTGGCCCTAGGACTGGCACTCCTAGTGACCATCCTCCAAACAAGCTGGAGCATTACCCAGCTACCTCCAAGTATGACACACCCAACGGGCGGATTGGGAAGTCCCCAGAGCTCTGCTGAGGCAGATCCTGCTCTATAGGGTCAGCCCCTGCACCACAACAATTCCACTGTAGTCAAGCCCATTCCTCACAACAAATATCCCGAGGGTCAGTCCTTTCCATTGATGTGCAAATAGCAACCAAGGCTCAACTACAATACCATGTTTCCCCAAAAATAAGACCTAGCCGAGCAATCAGCTCTAATGCGTCTTTTGGAGCAAAACTTAATATAAGACCCAGTATTATATTTTAGTATAGTATAGTATAGTATGTTATGTTATGTTATGTTATGTTATGTTATGTTATGTTATGTTACGTTATATTACATTATATTATATTATTATATTATTATATAATATATCATATCATATCATATCACATTATATTATATGGGACCCAGTCTTATATTATAGTAAAATAAGACTGGGTCTTATATTAATTTTTGCTCCAAAAGATGCATTAGAGCTGATTGTTTGGCTAGGTCTTATTTTCGGGGAAATACGATAAGAGGGCACACACAACCCACACAAGAGACACACCTGGAGGCTCAAGTGACCAGGTGATTGCGTCACTGAGCCCCACAGCACACTTACAACATACGGCCACTATACTAAGACCAGAAGACATAGCAGCCCTACCTAATACATAGAAACAAACACAGGGAGGCAGCCAAAATGGGGAGGCAAAGAAACATGTCCCAAATAAAAGAATAGAACAAAGCTCCAGAAAAAAGAAACTAAACAAAATGGAGAAAAATAATCTACCAGACTCAGAGTTTCAAACACTGGTTGTAAGGATGCTCAATGATCTCAGGGAGAACTTCAACAAAGAGATAGGAAACATAAAAATTGAGATATAAAATATGAAAAAGAACCAGCCAAAAATGAAGAATACACTAACAGAAATGAAGAATACATTACAGGGAATCAACAGTAGATTAGATGAAGCAGAGGATCAAATCAGTGATTTAGAAGATAAGATAGCAGAAAACACCCAATCAGAACAGCAAAAAGAAAAAGTCCAAAAAATGAGCATAGTTTAAGGGGGTCTGTAGGAGAACATCAAGCGTATACCAACATTTGCATTATACAGGTACCAGAAGGAGAAGAGAGAGCAAGGAATTGAAAATTTATTTGAAGAATTAATGACAAAAAACTTTCCTAACCTGGTGAGGAAAATAGATATACAAGCTCAGGAACCACAGAGAGTCCCAAACAAGATGAACCCACACAGGCCAACACCAAGGTACATCATAATTAAAATGCCAAAGGTTAATAGCAAAGAGAGAATCTTAAAAGCAGCAAGAGAAATACAGTTAGTTACCTACAAGAGAGCTCCCATAAGACTGTCAGCTGATCTCTCAACAGAAACTTTGTAGGCCAGAAGGGATTGGCACAAAATGTGATGAAAAGCAAGGACCTACAACCCAGATTACTCTACCCAGCAAGCTATCATTTAGAATCAAAGATAAAGAGCTTCCCAGACAAGAAAAAGCTAAAGAAGCTCATGACCACCAAACCAGTATTATAAGGAATCTTAGAGGGACTTCTTTAAGATGAAAAAAGAAAAAAAATATATGAATAATAAAATGGCAATAACTATATACCTATCAACAATTAGTTTCAATGAAAATGGATTAAATGCTCCAATCAAAAGATAGTGGAGCTGAATGGATAAGAAAACAAGACCCTTACATATGCTGCTTACAAGAGACTCACTTTAGATCAGAAGGCACACAGACTGAAAATAAAGGGATAGAAAAAGATATTTCATGAAAAGGGAAACAAACAAACAAACAAACAAGCAAAAAAGCTAGGGTAGCAATACTTATACCAGACAAAATAGACTTTAAAGCAGACTATAACAAGAGACAAAGAAGGACCTAGTAATCCCACTTCTGAGTATTTATCCGAACAAACCCAAAATGGTACTTTGAGAGGCGTGTTCATCCATATGTTCTTTGCAGCATTATTAACAATGGCCAAGATATGAAGGCAATCTGGGTGTCCCTAAATGGATGAATGGATAAAGAAGAGGTAGTACATACATACAATGGAATATTACTCAGCTCAGCCGTAAAAAAGAATGAAATCTTGGCATCTTCAACAACATGGGTGGACCTAGAGGTTATTGTGTTGAGTGTAATGCGTCAGAGAGCAAAAGACAAATGTCATATGATTTCACTTATAAGTAGAATCTAAAGAACAAAGTTAACAAACAAAATGGAAACCAACTCCTAGCCACAGAGAACATTTTAATGGTTGCCAAATGGAAGGGGGTTAGGGGTAGATAAAAAGGGGAAGGGATTAAGAAGTACAAATTGGTTGTTACACAGTAGTCATGGGTATGTGGGGTGTAGCATATGGAATATAGTTAATAATACTGTAATAATTATATATGGTGTCAAATGGGTACTAGACCTATCGAAGTGATAGATAGGAGGGGGTTGGGGGCAGGGTAAAAGCAGTGAAGCAATTAAGATACAAATTGGTAGTTACAAAATAGTCATGAGGATGTGAAGTATAGGGAATATAATCTAATATACTAATAATACGGTAATAACTATGAATAGTACCAGGTGGGTACTAGTCAGAGGGATCACTTCCTAAATTATATAAATGTCTAACAACTATGCTGTACACCTGAAACTAATGCAAAATAATGTTGAATATCAACTCTAATTGAAAAATTAAAAAGGAGGATAAAAGATAAAGAAGAATAAGAGGTTCAAAGTTCCAGGTATAAAACAAATAAGTCTTGGTGATGTAATGTACAGCATAGAAATATAGTCAATAGTATTATGATAGCGTGGTACAGTGTCAGATGGTTGCTGGACTTATCATGGTGATCACTTCTTTAGCATAGGGAATATAATCAATAATGTGGTAATAACTCTGTATAGTGCCAGGTGTGTTGTGTTAAATAACTATGATGTACACCTTAAACTAGTATAATATTGTATTTTAGCTATATTTTAATTAAAAAAAAAAAAGAAAAGAAAAATGTCCAGTATACATTTTCTCTTGGCTGTGTGTGAGAGCCAGGGACACATTTTCTAACTTCAGCTTAAAGACTGAAGCTGGGTCAAGGAAAGTCTCAGGGACCTGCCTACAGACGGGAGTTTCTAACTGATCCTTGGATGAACCTACCTCTTATCTCTTCTAGTCCGATTCATAGTCCTGTCCAACAACTACCTGCAGATCCGGGGCATCAAGAAAACAGATGAGGGCACTTACCGCTGTGAGGGCAGGATTCTGGCGCGGGGGGAGATCAACTTCAAGGACATTCAGGTCATTGTGAATGGTGAGCTGATCCGTTCTTCCTGCTCTCTTCAGTGCTACAGCTGTGGTCCCCAAAATCATCCTCTTTAACTTCCTCTTTGATCTATAAAATATATCCTGTGCTGACTCACTCGTCTATCTCAGTTGAACCCGCCCCCCCTCCCGGTAGCCTCTGGCTTGGTTTTGTTTGGTTTGTTGTGGTTGTTGATGTACTTTCTTTCCTTTTGGATGTCCCTCAACTATGGGGACTTCTAGTGAAGTTTTTGCATGTCCTTCATTGTCTTGAAGCACTAGAAACTTTCTTCATGCTTATTAGTAAATTCTTAATCATCCTTCATTGTCCTTGATGTTACCGTAATTGCGAAGTTAGTCCGCTGGTTCAATGTTCAAAGAAAATATTATAATCAACTCAGGCCTTAGAATAGTCAGGATCATAGTCCATGGGCTTATTAATCTTAATTTGCAATGTCAAATAAATACACCCATGGAATCGATCTGACATTTACAGGATGTTTACAGGAAATTATAATGTCAGTACTAAGAAAATAAGTAAATCACGGTTGAATTGTTTTGGGTATTGATTATATTTTTTGCCAAACTCTCCCCCTCTCATTCCTTCAGTAAAACAGTTTGTGCACAAGGTTGTTTATGACAATCTCAGAGAAATGTCACTCTGGTGAGCTGGTGTATTTTGAATGGATATTAACCATTTAACCAGTGGGAACAGGAGTTTTCAACTTTTTCCAGTATCAACAGCGCCCTTTGGAGCACCAGCTTCCACTAGCAGCTTCCACCAGCTGTGGTAGTTGTAAGTTGAGTACGCATTGGTTGAGAAAATATATATGTGCATTGGATTCCTTCCTTTTCAGTTTGCGGGCCAGAGGGCATGGCCTTGGAGGCCCTCTTTGGAAGGTTGGTGGATGATAAAGAGCTACTATAAACTAAATACCATTTTGAAATGAATAAAACGTATTAATATAGCTTCTAAAGCTATATTATTGAAAAACAATATCATATAGTGTTATAAAACACTAATGTGTGTCATGGGTGAATTATTTTCAGTTTACAGTAATGATTTAGTACACGCCTGAATTCAGATCCCTTACACTAACGGCACAGCTGCCCGGGACTCTTGCCCCCAGACAGTGACCCTCTGACCTGGACACCCTGGAAGTACCTCTTCTCCAGGCCACTGGGTTCTTCCAAGTTGTCACAACCTCCCCTGACAGTCCTTCTCTCCTTCAGTGCCACCCACTGTCCAGGCCAGGCAGAGCATAGTGAATGCCACCGCCAACCTTGGCCAGTCTGTCACCCTGGTGTGTGATGCTGAAGGCTTCCCGGAGCCCACCATGAGCTGGACAAAGTAAGGCACATGCTTTTCATTGGGGTCTAGTGGAGAAGGGGACAGCATAGGGCCTGCTCCATGTTGGCTTTGCAATGGAACAGGAATGGACTGCTTGGAAATATATCAACTCTAGGGGCACAATGGACTGTATGGTTCTCCTGCCTTGTGCATTGGATTCCTTCCTTTTCAGTTTGTGTGCCAGAGGGCATGGCCTTGGAGGCCCTCTTTGGAAGGTTGGTGGCTGCACCTTACAGCCCTTGGACAGAATCAGAGGTTTGGGTGGAGGAATCAAAGGTATACGTGGAAATATATTTGCCATCTGAACTTTCTGTGAAGACTGAGTCTTTCCCATGGACTAGGACTGCATTTTTATGAAAATGAATTAAAAATAAATATCTTACCTCTGTGGTCAAAATCATGGTACTTTGCATTTCTGTACTCTGTAGGGATGGAGAACAGATAGAGAATGAGGAAGACGAGAAGTACCTCTTCAGCGACGACAGTTCGGAGCTGACCATCAGGAAGGTGGATAAGAATGATGAGGCTGAGTACGTCTGCATTGCCGAGAACAAGGCTGGAGAGCAGGATGCGTCCATTCACCTCAAAGTGTTTGGTAAGGACCGTGGGGGTCAAGGTCACTGCTCTGCCACAATTCCTCTTACCCTATGCTCTCAATCCATCAGCAAGAGCCTGTCAATTCTGTCTCAGAAGCTATCCCAAATGCAGCCCTTCTTGCCAGCTCCACCATCAATACCCTAGACCAAGCCATCCTCCACCTCTCCTGGTCAATGAGACAGCCTCCTATCTGGTCTCCCTGCCAGCTATCGGTCCCCTTCAGCCCCGCCTACACACACTAGCAAGAATGACCTTAAATGCCACTCCTCTGTTTAAAATCCTCCCATGGCTTCCTATTGCGACCAGAATAAAATCCAGAGTCCCTCCCATGGCCCATAGGACTAAACTTGAGCTAGCCCACCTTTCTTTCTGACCTCATCTTTCCTCCACTTTGTTCCACATTTAAAACTCTTCAACCTCTCCGGCCTCCTTTCTGTCCCTCAGACACATCAAGCTTGTTCCCTGCCTCAGGGACATTGCACTTGATGTTTTTTCTGCTTGGAATATCATTCCCCAGATCTGCTTCCAGCTGCCTTCTTCTCATCCATCATTCAGATCTCCACTCAACCACCTTCTCAGTGAATTCTCCCCTCACTGTGCTGCCTAATGCAGCCCCCTTATCACCACAAGTCCCACCCACCTCCAGTAACCTCTTGCATTAATCTTACTATGTCTTTGTCACGCACTCATCAGTACCAGCACTGACCTCATTTACATATTTGTTTTGGGGATTGTTTGTCTCCCGCCTCCACTAAATGTGTAGACTCTTAAGATGGCAGAGTGCTTGCCGGCTGTCTTATACATTGCTTTATTTCTGACACTCCAAACAGCGCCAGACTCATAATAGGCCCTTGGTAAATATGAGTGACCAACTGGTTGCCGATGTCTCCCTTTGCTTCTATCCCTGGCCTGTTTGAAACAGTATCAAGAGAGTCATGAAAAGAGCCCCACATCTCTACTCGCTTGGTCTTTATAAATTCAGTAAACTTCATTCATTTAGAACTGAAATATATTTTGACCTGACCTTGGAAAAAGAATCTGCGGCAGAAAAATATTTAACCTAGTGGCCCTCAACTCTCTCTGTTCATCTTTTTAAAAACCACAGATATAAGCTCATCCACCGTCGATGGTGCTGCTAGAACAGACACCAGAGAGGAAGCTGGGGTGCATGCAGCTTCCGGGGTGTTACAATGTGCGCCTGTGAACCTGTCTGGGACCTGCTTGTTTAACCTGATTAGGAGAACTGATCTGTGTTTATGAACAGACACCTTTGAAAATCAAGTGTTTACGTGCAATTGGACTTGCTAATCACAGAGGAATTCTATTTATTCATTAATGACGATTCGGTTTAGAAACAGGTATCAGTGTGGTTCAGATTACCTGCATATCCTTGAGAGTGAAAGCTAAACTTCTTAGGAAATATTTTTGACGGTCTTTTCTCTAATTCTGACTAGTCTTCTCCAGTCATTCTGATGGTAAGTCTTTCCATATTATAGAGAAAGATGCATTTGTTCATTTATTCCTTCATTTAACAAATATACAGAGGGTGCCAAAACAATGTATACACATTTTAAGAAAGGAAAAAAACTGTATTAAAATTGTAATACTCAATATATACCAATAACAAAAGATGAATACAAGTCATGTGCATACATTGTTTTGGCACCCCCGGTATATTGAGCACCATTGCTGCTAGACAAAGGCACTCAGAGATATGGCCCTTTGACCCTGAGATGCACGAGAAAGGCAAACATATAAGCATATGAATTATAATAATAGTGTCCGCCAACAACAGTTGAGTCCAGCCATTGCCAAGATTACAAAGATGAATACATGCACTCTGTTCTCATCTGTGGGACCACAGGCTAATGGAGATTGCCAACGCTGACATTTCTAATGACAGTCCATTATCATGACTTCATGACAGCAATATGCACAGTGTTTTATAAGACAAGATCTCTGTCTGATCCTGCATGGCAGTAGCTAGAGAAGTCTTTGCAAACGATGAGCTATTTCACCAGCAGGCATTTCCCAGAAGAGGAAGGATGGGAGAGCATTTCAGGCCACACGTGCACAAGCAGAGGCAGGAAGGGTACACGGGCTGAATGCGAGCTCCTTGTGGACGGGGACTGTGTCCGTTCTACTGACAGATGTATCTCCAGTGCCTAGAACAGTGCTTGGCTTATACTAGGCTTTCGTATTTGAATAAATGAGGGAATATCAGTTAGTTTTATGCGAATGAAGCATAGTGTAGGTGGCAGACAGATAAGCCTAGAAATGGGTCATCACTTGTCTTCGGAAATTCTTTTAGATATTAGTCCCATAAAATACTAATAATAATAATATCAAACACAAAGTGAGCACTTACAGTGTGCCAAGCACTATGTGAAGTGCTTTCCATAAATTAGCTCTTTTAATCCTCAGGTTGATTGAATTATTATCCCCATGTTACACATGAGGAAACAGCAGAGAGGTTAGGTGCCCTACCCAAGGAACCAGACTTGAAATGCAGGCTTTTAAATCCATTCCTTGAGCTGGCAATGGTAGTTAGTACTCCATGAAACCCAATTTAACACATACTCTATCTGAATTACATATGGAATGATTGATAATACCAAAATTAGCGTACTCTCCCTTTACTACCATGGATAACATGGTTTCACTATGAAAGTACACTCAATTCTAACTCAACTGGTCAAGAACAGATCTTGGCTTCTCTTCAGGCCTCTCTAATGGAGAGCCTCTCTGGCTACCCCAAGAAGGAGGTGTGGGGAGTGAGTCAGGAGCCTTTTAGGGCTCATGTAGAGTGAACAGAGTGGGTAAGGTCAAGGGAAGGCGGTAACAAGGTAGGAAAAGAAGGTTGCAGGAACTGTGGCAAGGCAGGATTTGTCTTTCCATCCACCTCCCTCACCACACATCCCCTCATATCCCCTCCTGCATCTCTCTCTCTCTCTCTCTCTCTCTCTCTCTCTCTCTCTCTCTCTCTCTCTCTCTCACACACACACACACACACACACACACACACACACACTCCACTACCACAGTTTCTTTCCCAAGACTACAGCAGGGGTGATATACCTTGGACAGCCCAGTAGAGCAAACAAAGGAGAGGTGGCCAGACTCCTACAGAGACAGGTAAGAAAACCATAGGCTCGTAGGGTCCATGTCTAATGTAGCCCTCATCCAGAATGAGAATCCTCTTCCATCGTATCCAGAGGACAGTTCACATAGCCTCTTTGAAATAACCTGTACTCCATATACACACACTCTGTTCCTCCTCCATTTCACATTCTTAACCTCCTTTCTCTCTGCCACTTTTGGCATCCCCCATTGGTTTAGGAGATTGATACTAGGGCCCGATGGGAAGGGGCCAACTAGCCAGGCCTTCATCTTTCTTCCATCCTTTCTCTCCATCTCCTCTGGTTTACCAGCACTAGGGGGAGAAATGGGGCAGGTTTCCCAGTAGCAGCAGAGTCTGCAGCAGTGAGGTAGGAGAGCAAAGAAACCTGTCGCTTAGCTAGTAAAGAAGTGCTCAGAGGGGGCCGGCCGGGTGGCTCAGGCGGTTAGAGCTCCATGCTCCTAACTCCGAAGGCTGCCGGTTCGATTCCCACATGGGCCAGTGGGCTCTCAACCACAGGTTGCCGGTTCAACTCCTCGAGTCCTGCAAGGGATGGTGGGCTCCGCCCCCTGCAACTAAGATTGAACACGGCACCTTGAGCTGAGCTGCCGCTGAGCTCCCAGATGGCTCAGTTGGTTGGAGTGCGTCCTCTCAACCACAAGGTTCGAGTCCTGCAAGGGATGGTGGGCTGCGCCCCCTGCAACTAGAAACGGGAATTGGACCTGGAGATCAGCTGCGCCCTCCACAACTAAGACTGAAAGGACAACAACTTGAAGCTGAACGACACCCTCCACAACTAAGATTGAAAGGACAACAACTTGACTTGGAAAAAAGGCCTGGAAGTACACACTGTTCCCCAATAAAGTCCTGTTCCCCTTCCCCAATAAAATCTTAAAAAAATAAAAAAGAGAAGAAGAAGAAGAAGAAGACGTGCTCAGAAATCCTGTGGCTTCAAGAAGGGATAGCAATTAATATGGAAGGGGCTTATCTAAATTCGGACTACTGTGATTGCACCTAACTGACATCAGTTTCTTCCTAACAAGGGGGCACATTCTAGCATGCATTGCTCTAGTTGTCAGCCAGATGCCCTTCTTACTAATTGCATCCTTTTTACTATTTGCATCCTATCTACCTTAAAATTTCCATTGCTCCTCTCCCTCGGGGAAGGTCTCCCTAGCTAACCCCTGAGGACCCTTGCGAGTTACAGCAAAGGACAAACAGGTCGGAAGGAAGGTGCACCTGGTCATATCCAACCTCTCAGTTCACAGAAGCAGAGCCCTGCAGCCCTTCTGGAGTTGCAGGAACCCACACTGGGGTGAGAGTAGACAAGGCTGGATCTCAGTGGCAGGGTGCAGAGCTGTGGACATGCTGGAAGAGGAGAGCAGGCATGCTTGGACAGCTGTGCTCACAGGGGCATCTGTGGGGAGAACTGCAATGAAACAATCGGAGACATCAGGCCCCATGGTGGCAGGTGGAGAATAGACCAGAGATCCAAAATCAAGGGCCCACAGCAGAGGTCAATTAAGATGTGCAAGTACCATCTGCACATGAAACCTGGACAGATTCTTCTAGATGAACCGCTCTATCAATGTTTTGTGTTTATTAAAGCAGAATCAAGGGCCCCAGTTTGGAGCATGGATACAATCATTAGTTTATTAGCCTACTTGGGGTTACTGTATAAATTTGAATATAAAGGAAATGCATTTCTTTCAAAAATTATGCATAATTCTGATTTATTTATTTTTTGTCTGTTTATCTAGCCTGGCCTCTTTTCTCTGTTAATGAAATAAGTTACATTCGTGCAGTGTTATCTTTTCTCTATGGAAGATTTAGCAATTTCAGAGTATAATTGTTTTAAATTGGGAAAATTCAATTTTCTCTAATGTTTTAGCATTTAGCTCTGCCTTGAATGCTTGTGTTTTCTTGCATTACCCAAAACATTTGGAAAATGAACTCATCTCAACTCATCTCCTTCCCATTCCCAGCCAACTCCACAACCCCAACCAGTTACTCGCCACATTTCCTTACTTGAGTTAATGCTAACACAACTTTTCTAGTCATGAAGAATCTCAGAGTCATTTGGCTCCTTCTTTTGTTTCTTGCCATCCCTGCTTGACCTCTGCTCACTTGCCACTTCCCATAAAACTTTTCTTTAGCATCTTCTGGAAGCTGTCCTTTCTGTTTCCCCTGAGACGACGTCATTCAGGACTGTGTTACATCACATCTGGGGCACTGCCAGAGCTTCCTAATTGGTTTTCCCACCACAAGGTTTTCTCCATGCTAAATCATCTTGAATTTTTTCTAGACTTACTCTCTTGTAATACAAACGATCATTTCATTCCTCTGATCAAACACTGTCAGTGGCCGTCTACCTACCACCGGATAAAATTCAAGCAAAAGCTTTAACGAGACAATCAAGACTTTCTCTGCCTGGGTCGAGCATTGTCTCCCTCTGCTTTGATACGCAAACACCTGACTCATGACATACGCTCTCTTCCCAATCCTCTCGTCACACATTCTGGCTTCCTTACTTTCTTTATTCAAGCAGTTTTCTATATGACTCCATCTCCATGCCAAAGTCTCACCTACTGAATGTCTTGTGGCCCGGCCCACAAGCTGTGTCCTCATGAAGACTCCCCCTCTGCTCCAGGGCCCCTGTACTCACTGCCCTTAGCGCTCTTAACATACAGGATGTTGTCATGTGTCTGCTTCATGGGAAGCTCCTTGGGGGTTCAGCCCTTTATTTCATACAACACCCAGAAAAGAGCCTTATACTTCGTAAGTAGATAACCTTTGTTGTATGGGTACATGATATCATTTAAACCTGGAAAGCGAAAAAAAAATCAGATGAACTTATAGGAATGTTTTGTCTTTTCAGCAAAACCCAAAATCACTTACGTAGAGAACCAGACTGCCATGGAACTGGAGGAACAAGTCACGCTTACCTGTGAAGCCTCAGGAGACCCTATTCCTTCTATCACCTGGAGAACTGCCACCCGAAACATCAGCAGCGAAGAAAAGGTATAATGTCACCCAAGAGTTTCAGGGCCGTGGAATGCAGACTCGAAGCCTCATGAGTCTGCCCCATGCCCAGTTCTCTTCGGTGAGCCAGAAGATGGGATGTGGCCTCCCTCCTCCAGCCCGCCTGGATGCAGCCTATTCAGCATCCCCTGGCAATGGAAGGGCACAGTTCCCTGCATAAATTTGCAGGGATGCGATATTAGTGGGTATGGTCCAGTTAGACATTCTGGGGAGGAAGGGGCTAGTGATCTTCAAACGCAGGGCTATGGGGCAGTGAGGAACAAGGCCAAACTACGGTCCTGGTGCTCCAGGTGGTTTCACCCTCATCTCAGGAGCACCTACGGAAATGTCTCCCAGAAATCATAGGGATCAGAATGAGCCCTTTTCCTTGTGTTTCGTTTCCTCACGCTATAAATGCACTATATGCACAAAAGCTTGGTTGCCCATGAGTCTGCCTGTATTCTTGGTCACATTTGTATATCATTTTGATTCAAAGGCAAAAATAATTAGCAGTTTCTACATGACGATGATTGCACTGGGCTCTACAACACAGTCTCTGAGAGTGTAAGAACAAAGCAGCAACCTTCTCGACAAATTTCAATGACTGGGAAGATTTAACTTTAAAGCATGTGGACATATAGGCCACCGGAAAACTCTCTTTATTATTGACAATATATAAAAATTGAGGTGACCCCACATCATGTAGCACTTTGCTATTGAGTGCGCCAAAAGCAGGAGGAGGAAGAAGCTTGGGTTTAAAGCAACTTAAACCGTCGTATGGCACTTCTCCAATCTCATCTCATATATCCTGTAGTAATGGGCTGCATTTCAGTTGGCCAAAGCTTTGTCACCTATTCAGAAGTAATGGACTTAGCTTTAAAGGATGTTTGTAATGGATTGCTTATTGACCAGATGTCAGAAATGATAGATATTCACTCTTCTGCCTGCCTAAAGGAAATCCCTAGAGAGGGTAAACTCAAAATAAAGCCCCAAAAAAAGATAGTGTGGGATACCAGAGCCAAATTTGGGATCTGCATTTAACGAACTGATTTCTGTCTCACTAATAGAAAACAAAACTAAATCAAAAGGAACAGAAATTACTGTTCCAAAACCCTACTACTTTTGTAAGTCTTACCTCCAGAGTTGAATTCAACTTAACAAAAGCTCAACCAAGGAACTGCTAAGTATTTTTGAAACTCACATACGCTGTTTGATATTGTGAAAACCAACTGGATTAAGAAATGTGGTGTTTACTTGGATACTTTCTTTATCAACGTTGGATTAAGCCCTCAGCTCAGTTTTCAGCTCTCATCGTGTGTGCTACATGGATTGAATGTACATTTCAGGGCTTAAAACACCGGGCTGCTTCTTGACAGACCTTTCTACATCAGGCTTCAGAGTAGATTTGTCCAGAATGACCTAGTGTATGTCTTTGACCTGCAGTGAAGGACAGAAATAATATCTATCCCAGATGAACAATGTTTTTAAATTCTATATCTTTTCTAGGAATAGCTCAACAGCCAAGCTAGACCCCGAAAGGTTATTAAGATTTGTGCCTACCGCAGGTCCTTTAATAGGTTGGCACTTCTGGCTTGTATCTGTGAATTCATTTTTATAGAATGAGAACAAATAACCAGGCACTAAAACAGACTCATATTTACCAAGTATTGAGACCCAAGGTGTCCAGCAGAGACCATATCAAGCCAAGTAGACTCTGTATAATTCAGTTATCAGTGTAGGTCATTTGTCTCAATCAGATAATTATTTAAGCCCAACCTCATAGGTTGTATTGTGGTTTCTTTTACTATGGACTGCCTTCAGGTTTACGTGAAGTAACATTACTGGAACATGAATGAATCGATGTTAGAACAAGCCCTCCAACTCAGCCAGTGATGTGACAACAAATTAACATATCTAAGTGAAACCCTGTATAGAAAAGTTGCCATTTCTATTACTAATTATATAGTTCATCTTATACTATGGATAACTAATAACTAGGAAAACAAAGCTGGCCTCCTCATGGGTGTGTTGGACTCCAGATAATAAATGTCAGTGTTACTTTGGCGGCTGTTCCTCATCTACTCCTCCAACTGAAGTAGCGTGATATATAATTAGATATCAAGATGATTAGAGTCACTTAATTGTAGGAGTGAAGAAAATGATTTTCTTTTTAAAATCAGGACGATATGCTAAGCAGATAAGAATAGACACTTGTATCTAATTGCTAAGGTAAGAAAGACTCCTGAGAATTACATCACATAAGATGCTAGAATCAGAGAAGGTTGGAAGGAAGGCCCCCTTTGAGATTTTCTAGTCTTACCCAGCACCCCTTCCTAGCATATCTGTGGAAAGTCACCCAGCCCCTGCCTGAAAGGTGTCAGTGCCAGTCTTCTGCAGGATAGCTGGCCAAGGCTGATGGTCAGGAAAGTCTGCTTCCTTCCCCTTCCACTTCTCAGTCTTCCTGCCTCCGCCACTCAGTCTTTACATGAGAGCCATTAAAGTAGCTGCTTGATTTTTCTTTAGTCAGTCTGTTCGTCTTCCCTCTAACTCACCCTTTACCTTACTACGTAATTGTCCTATACTAGTTCGTTAGTGCACCATTAACATTTTGTGGTGCCCAGTGTCACTACTGCAGACTTCCAGGGGGTTATTGCTCCCTTGATCTGGACACTGTAATGCAGTTAAATTTGCATTAGCCTTTAGCAGTTTCCTCATCCTGTTGCCTCATATTGAGCTTGCGGTCAACTAAAATGTTCAGGTCTTTTTTATGTGAACGGCATTTAAGCCACATATCCCCTATCCTGTTCTTATACAATTGATTTTTTAACCAATCATGCAGAATTTTATATTTATTTCTGTGAAAAATTGTGTTTTGTTGGTTGCAACCCAGTGTTTCTCACTGGGGTCACTATGACAATTTGGGAAGACTATTCCTTAGCCGGGATTGTCTTGTGCATTGCAAGATATTTAACACCCTCCTCCCCTTCTCCCTAAATGCCAGTAGCCACCTCTAATGCTTGTGATTACCAAAAATTCCACATGTACAGATGCTCCCTGGCTTGAGAACAACCATTTGAGTCCATCTTTCCGATAGTCAAGAGTGGTTTTCATCAGAACTGTCCTTTAGAGGTCTGTGGGTCCAGGGAATTTCAACCCACCCATACCCCACTATTGTGTATATATATACAGAGGGTGCCAAAAAAATGTATACACATTTTAAGAAAGGAAAACTGTATTAAAATTGTAATACTCAATATATACCAATAACAAAAGATGAATACAAGTCACATTTGACTTCTGCAATTACAAGAGGAGCTCAAAGTGGTTAACATCAGCGTCCAGACAGTTCTGATTACCGCGAACTACTGCTTGAGAACTGTTGACCAAAGTGTCCACTTGTATACATTTTTTGGCACCCCCCCGTATGTATATATAATGTATTTATTCATAAAGTAATGAGGTCTAACAGTCAATGGTGACCCCCTTCTAAGTTCAAGTCTTAATGGCAGGCAATGCAGTGGTCTTCCCCATGCAACTGTCATCTAGCATTTGTATTAGCTGTTGCTTTCAACCTTATATGAACACATACTTGAAATATCTTTGTCCAAGTCACTGGTAAAAACGTTGACTGGGACAGGGTCAAGTACAGAGCTCTTAGAATGCCACCAGAGCTTCCCTTTGGGCCACTGGCTCAGAAGACAGAATACCTAATGCCGTGGTGTTCTCTCATGATTTTGATGACTTTCATGGAAGGCTCAATGATACCTTTAATCAAGTTAGTTACAATATAAGCTAATTAAAACAATTTGGTCTTTTACTTCATTTAGTTGAATCTGGTATTACCCTTCTTAAGAGAAGAGGGGAAAAAAGGCTTTCAACCATAGATATGTAGTTAGTGACTTTCTAATGATATGCTGATGTTTTTCTTCATTAAAAAAAAAAGCAAACACCAGTACAGTGCCTGTCTGTCACACCTTATCTTTGACCGTGTCTCTAGGTTCAGTCCAATTATGCATTGGAGATTAATTATTATCAAGCTGCTAAGCTTTAGCTAGTGGAGTTGGTCGTGCTCAACAACTGATAATAGTTAGACTAAGTTTGGGTCATTAAGATCATTAGAATAGATCATCTGTCTGAAAGTTAATTCATTTATTAGTGGTCACTATTATGTTGACACAAAAAAACAAACATATTTGAACATCCCAGTGGGTCAGTTTGATCAATGTGTATGGAAGCCATTGTGATAACAAATGCAAAAAGTGTGTGCATGCACGTCATTTCATTAGTATTCCCACCCAGACTCCTTTTACCTATTGCCAGGTATGTAAGTGAGTGGTACTGAATTCCAGGTACCATTTGCATATTGAGTGAGACCTCTGGATGATGATTTGCATCATGTATCCCTGACAGAACAAATGCGTTGTGTGCTTATTTGAACTTGCCTTTGAAATGACTGGTAAAGAAAGGCATGTGAAGCCTTAGTGCTTAAGGAAAAGGAAAGGGGTGAAGAGTTGAGATCAAAAGAGATAAACAGAAAAAAAAAGAAAAGCATTTAATGAACCTTGAATCTTGAGCTGACCGAGTAGCCCACAAATAAGAGAAGCCTTTTGAAATCCTGGATTCTCTGCAAACTGGAGCTTTTTATCACCAGGAAGAATCCCTCACTCAATACAAATGAGGCGTCCACTTTAAACATTGGAGAAGGTACCTTCATTGAGCAATCAGAGTCTGGCTTATCCAGGTGTGGGCAAATGTCTAACAGGGAATACCTTAGAATAAATGGAGGGATGTTTCCCTTTAGTTTATATACATATTCCTGCAGACTTGTAAGATAATAAAACATGTGACTATGAAAAGAACCTGGAGCCAATAATTCTTGAAATAGTACTAACCAAATCTTAATTTATTTTGTGTGTGTATTTGCATATCAGGTTGTCTTAAAGTAGGCCACACAACCTCTATCAAATTATCAGGAGCAACGCATATTCTGTCATTACACCAGGCACAGATGGGGAGGTCAGGCTACTAGAAACATTGTGTTACTAGCAACTAATTTATCCCAAAAGCCACAAAACTACAAGGATTTGAGAGGGACACAAGAAAAATCAGATCTGAAAAACAACCCCATATGATACAGCCCGTAAAAAATGTTTGGTTCATGCAGCCCTGGCATGTGACAGACAAGCTTCTGAGTGATGTGGAATTGGCAACCACATTTGATATGTTGGCCCACTCTTACTTTGGTCTATGCATGTTCTTCTGTTCTCACTTTCTTCTTTATTCCGACATCATGTGATATAATTCAACATTTCCATCATATTTCTCAAGAGCTCCTTGCATTTAGTGGACTCTTACTAAATGTTTGCTAACTCATTTGCATTTCCTGGATTGCATTGCTGTGTCTCTGGCGTCTTTTCTATCCTTTTTCCATCTGAACATCAGGGACAATCAGGCAGTCATGACATCTAATAGAAAGAACAATGCAGGTATGACACTTTTGACTCCGGTATGAAAACAGAAAAACTGTAAGCAGAGTAGATTCCCAAATGCCAGATAAATAAAAAATCTAGATGTGGGTAGGAAAAACCCAACCTTTGTGTCCCTGAGTTGGGTCACTTTTTGTGACTGCCATGCTTGGTAAAGATGGTGCATGCTTGAGCCTGCATGCCATATGGCCATTCCCCTACCTCTAAGAACTGACTGGAGCCCTCACACAGCACTCAGAGTTCAGTATCCTCAAAGCTTCCTGACCCATAGTCTTAAGGATTTCATACTTCTCATTCCTAATGTGCCTCTCTGCTCCTTTTCCGTTCCTTTTTTTAAAAAATAAAAATAAAAACTTGATTTTTAATAGTATGCATGCAAAGAGTTATAAAATGCACGAGCACAAAATGGCATTAGTGTATTTGTGATAAGCTGTCTAATAAAATCCAAAGGAGGAAAATTATAAGTATCTCTACATTATGTGGTTAGAGCTGGTAATGTCACCAAATACTATGAGGAATATTCAAGACATTTTGGGATAGGAGCAGTCCAATATGTCTGCGGGGATACATATATATGTTTACCGAAACTCAGGAAAGCCTTTACCTTTGAATTATATCATCTCAATGTGCATAAGGTGGTGGGGGGGTGGAGCTGAATATAAGCTAAGTCCTACATTAAATTGGGTAATAAACACATCATTGAAAGTGGGCTTTGGAAAAAGTTCTGAATTAAAAAGAAGCTGCATGTGCACGAATGCAGTGTGATACATCAATTCTCTAAAGCAACATGTTGTAAAATTTTACTGCTTTCTTGTTGTGTTTTATATCTTGTTCTCTCCAGGCTTCGTGGACTCGACCAGAGAAGCAAGAGGTATAGCTTACCTGACCACTAGCCAGTCTTTAGTTTTGAAAGCATTGCAGTTTAACTCACCATTACAGTTTAATAACCAGGCATGCTGAACTAATTAGTACTTTAGTTAGATTAAAGAATAGGTCAATAGTGGTAGACGTTACTTAGCAATAGTGTCATTTTAGGATGAGCAAGCAAGCTGTGTTGGGAGTGGATGAACAACTCCTTATTATTTCCTAAAACTGGACCTTATGCTCTTGCTGGTGCTGGTAAAATCACATCCAGGTAATTATACTTGTAGAAGTAAATCGCCCCAATTCTCAGGCCAGGCGTTTTCCAATGGTGAAATTTTCTGACTCTGACCTGGTTGATGTGGCTTTGATCATAAAGTCACAGAGTTAGTGGTCTAAAAACCGACTCAGCCCTTTCCTTTCCAGCTCAACTCATCTTGTTGCTCACTTATTTTTAAATGATTGGTCTTAATAAATTATCACATCACATTTCACCTCGAAGCAATGCAAATGACATCTCTCGTTGGTTTTCCCAAATTGTTAAACATATCTATGTTACTTTCATAGAGCATTACATTTATTAGATTAGAATGATTTGGCACAAATGGTTTATGTTTTCTAAAAGTTGGTAGCATTTAGCCTTTGAAATTTCTCTGACTACTTGCTTCAGTTTGGGTAACAGGGGACTTATTTTGAAAATTGAAGGTAAATATTAATCTTTAGATTTTAATTTTACACCCCCAAGATCCTACTCACGATGATATCTATCATTTTTTACTTAATTTGTGTCATTAAGTAACAGATAGAGAAATAAAACCAGTATACTTTAGATGAGGTTCAAGGATCTAATCTATAAATGCTTTCTTTAAAAAATAACTGTCTCTTCTCCAGATGGAATTTTGATATAGTAATCTTATAAATGTAGGATATAACATAGACTGTGTATTATAATTAGATAAATCTATCCTCTTAGTCTTTCAGAAATGATAATTATTCAGAACACACAACTCATGTTCAGGTCATGGCTATAAATATTTAATGTTGTTTAATATTTAAAAGTTGACTGCCTGTCCGCAGGCACTGGTATGAGTTTCTGCACATGAACACTCTGCCATCACCAAATTTAGTTCATTATATGCTCTCTTTGCATCAGACCTTCCTCCATGTCATGGGACTATGGTTCAGGGCACTTCCTCACTGAAATACTTCCTTCCTGTGGCACAGGAATCTCTTAGTGCCATCAAAGCCTGGGTGTTTTATTGCCAAAGTCATGGACCCATTGGGACTCGGAAAGGGAGAGAAGGGTTAATTATCAGCCATCCTGAGCAGATACAGATCTTATTCTGCTTGGCCTTGTACATCTTCCCCCTGTCATTCTGATTTAGACCTGGCTAGAGGCGGAGCTGAGATTTATCAGGAGCAGTAAGGAGATGTTAAGAGAATTATTACCATAAGTGGAAGTAATAGGTTTACTCCCAGGAAAGCAGACGCGTCACTCCGTTTTCCAGAAGTGTCCTTATCTTCAGCATCTTACACTGGACATAATTGACTTTCAAATGACTGCCACCCCTGGGGCTCAGAAGTTCCATTCCCTCTTATTTGTCTCATTCAGAGATGAAAACCGTTAAGTCCAGAGGAGCTCAGAAGACGGCTTGGATTATGGCCAGTTTCATTCTGTTAGCTCTGAAAAGCCTTAACACTTTTACCTGGAAGAAAGGGGATGAAAAAGGTTTGATGAGAAGAATAATTATAATTACCCTTCATAGTCTTTTGCAAAACAGGGTCTTCTTGCCATAATGATCTCTTCGTTCTTGCCCAGAGTTCATCTGTTTCCTCCTCCAGAGCCTGAATTATCAACATGACTTTTGGTCTGGATGGCTTATACACAGCACTCCCTGACTTTGTCCCGGTGCCAGAGTAAAACATTTCTGAAACAGATAGTCCAGTCTCAGTGGAGTCTCTGCGTCCCCTCAGAGAGAGAATTGGGCATCTGGCAAATAATCCCATCATTAATCCTGTCATGAGCCGCTGCAAAATTAGAATTCTCTATAGAGAGCCGCCTACTGGTCTGTTGACATCGTTAAATGAGAAAAATTTCCACATAGAGAAATGTAGGAAAGAGACCAGATAGATGGGGGGAGGGGAAGTGTGGCTGTCAATACAACCACTTCCTGAGCTTCTCTTAACCATTTCCTAGATTGTTCTGAGTAAAGACTGCTCATGCCTTGCTTTGTTGTTACGTGTTAATGTCCTACTCTTACCTACATGACTTTCTTGGCATCTCATGCTGCAATATCTCCCTTATGGAGATGTTCTCTTGACTTCCCAAAGATTCTGGTCAGTTTTCTGTGTTTGTGTGTGATGGCCCCAGGACACGTCTGTGTGACAAAGAATCCTAGTTCAGTTGCTGGCTGTCATCACTGCCGGCTGAACCTGTGTTCTCACTGCCATAACCAGAAAGCCGGTGTGGACTTCAAATCTCTGCCTTTGTCCTACTGTCTTTGGGTCAAAGCAGGTAACAAGCCCTTCAGAGATATTTGCAGGAATGGCTTCACGCTCTCAATGCCACTAGTTTAGAGTGACGGGGAAAGATATTGCATGGTGCATGAAAATTGCCACTGAGCTCTACCGGCACAACCCTGTCAGCTCACAAGAACAGGGGCCCAGGATCCAATGTCTTCAACAAACTGGAGACTTTTGAGAGGAGGCTTTCTAGCCAAGTGCTCCACACCTGTCTGTTGCCTTGTCTCATTAATGTGTGGCGTCTCCTGGGGTGCAGCTTCTCAGCCAGTCAGCCTCACAGATGTACAAGTCAAATGGAGCCAAGAGCCACGGGCATTGGACACTCCTCTCAGAGAGAAGTGGCACGTGCAGCAGCAGCTGGGGATAATGTTGCTTGGCTCTTCTGTCTCCTTGCTGGAAGTTGTGTCCTAGCTTCCAGATGTGAAATGTGATATGGCTGAAATGGGTTAGGTCTATCAGTAATGGTATAGGGACTTCTTGTAATAGATCTGCTGAGACTTCTCACAAAGCTGGTGGAGGCTTGCTTTAGAGCTTCCCAAACAGGCTGCTGTTTGGGAAGTAGGACATTGCAGTTCTGAGTTTTGGGCTTCCAAACCAGTATATCAAGAGTCTGAAATCAGGTGTCCTTTCATTCTTTAAAGGCCCAAGCCCTTTATGTGGCAGGTGCCATATGCAGACCACTCACCTATCCATCCTTGCGGAATACCGTGTGCTGGAGATAGAGTGTGACCCAGCCTTTGAGGAGCAAACTCCTTCAGATTACCAGCTTTCTTGAGGACATGGACTTGAGCCACATGCCCAGACTTTTCCTAGGCTAGCAATCATTGTACTTAGAGTGTAAAGGGGTGGGGGTGGGGGGCACTTTGGAAATATTCTAGTACCCATTGCCTAGGGATCACATGCTTATTTCCTTTCTGACTAGTCACTGTAATTTGAGAGACTCAGAAAGCCAATTATAGGATCAAGGGCTAGAAAATGGTGGTGACTGGTGTCAAGGATGCCAGATCTGCCTGTACCCCTGTGCCTAGAGAGGGGACCAGTTACCCTCATCGCCAGCTCAGCAGCTCCTGAGTTCTTAATTATTGGGCTTTTTTTTTTAAATGAAATTATTTTACTTTAAGCATCCAGGAAAGCAAGACATCTGCATAAATACAAGTTTCTTACATAATTTCTTACATTTTAGCACATTTGGATTTCCCATTATGTGTGCATGCACTGTGAACCGGCAGATGGGCAGACTGCTGGAAGGAAAGGACAGGAGTGCAGGTTTCCAAGAATCTCATGAGGCAAGGCTGTTTCTGCTGGAATATCTGCTGGTCAGGGCTTTTGCTTCCATATTAGACACGCCAAGCAAAGTCATCTTGGGGGACCTTGGTTGTCCTTGCCCAAACCGATCTTGGCACATAGGCTAGGCTGCTTGACATAAATCCCATTTTCTGTTTTGGATACACCCAAGTTTCTATGGTGCTCTCTGCAGCCTCCCCCACTAGTTGGTACCTAAAGCAAGACGTAGACATTGGCAGAGAGAGGAGAGAGGATGTGAGACTGGTCACAGACGAGCGATGGCCTGGTCTCCTAGCTCCCGCCTTGTCCGGGCTCTGACGCTCTCCGTTCCCTCCCGGCAGACTCTGGACGGGCACATGGTGGTGCGCAGCCACGCCCGAGTGTCATCCCTGACCCTGAAGAGCATCCAGTACACAGACGCTGGGGAATACATCTGCACTGCCAGCAACACCATCGGCCAGGACTCCCAGTCCATGTACCTCGAAGTGCAATGTGAGGAATAACTGCGAAAAGGCACAGTGAGGGGAGGGACTGTGCAAGGTCGGGAAAAAGGGGGAAAATAGCAGCTAGGACCTGAGCTGCACCCTGTGAGCTCTGCCCGCCGTCTCTGTGGCAGTTGGCCCTAGGCCATTTCACAGCTGTGTCCCCAGCTTACCCCCCCGTACACCATCCCCAGGTTTCTTACAAGCCACATGCCCTCTGTCTTACCATGCAGCTCACAGGATTGCCGAAATGGCCTGACTTCTACTGTACCCTGGCACTAGCTGTGCTTTGGGGCGACTCGCCTCTCAGTGCCAGAAGACAGGATATGTGGGGCTCCACAATAGTGGCAGCCTTCCTAATAGTCACTTGCGTTCATTGCAGATGCCCCCAAGTTGCAGGGCCCTGTGGCTGTGTACACTTGGGAGGGGAACCAGGTAAACATCACCTGTGAGGTGTTTGCCTACCCCAGTGCCACAATCTCGTGGTTCCGAGATGGTCAGCTATTGCCAAGCTCCAACTACAGCAATATCAAGATCTACAACACCCCCTCCGCCAGCTACCTGGAGGTGAGTGGGGCGGGAGGAAAAGGCACAGTTTGGCTATGGGTAGGTTCCTGTATGCAGCTAAAATGTCTCTTGCTTCTCTGGCATGTCCTGAGCCAAGAGCCATTGGCTAGAGAAGCAACTGAGCCTCAGGCCAGCCCCTTTCTCTCCGTAGGCGAGATCAGGGCCTGGGACACAGAGTGTACCTCTCCCATGAGCCCCCGTCTGTTCTCTCTGGTGTAAGGCTGGACTAGAGCTAATGATTCCTGCTTTACTGGTTCTATTCTTTACTAATTTAATCTAATAAATAAGGATCTGAGGCTGCAACCATCCCATGAGACATGTAACCTAAGAGCTTCTCTTTTCTAAAGGTGACCCCAGACTCTGAAAATGATTTTGGAAACTACAACTGCACTGCAGTGAACCGCATTGGACAGGAGTCTTTGGAATTCATTCTCGTCCAAGCAGGTGAGTGCCTCTTATGGCTGCACCACACTTAAAACCCTTGCCGGCCCATTTTGTGTCCTTTGGCGATGTCAGGAGAGTGGGAAGAAGAGGGTCAGGCTCGGCAAAGCCAGGTGGTCAGGAAGCAGAGGGATAGAGGCTTGAGCATCTGGGCACAGGGCATGTTCGGAGAGAATCGTATGGTGAGGTGGGCTGGGAGGACATGATACAGGCAACAGGATTCCGAGAGTGAACAGGAGTAAGAGATGTGCTTCGTGATTGTGAGTTGTGACCTGGACCAAATCGGGCTCACCTGCATCTCCATATGTGCCCTCCCCACAGACACCCCATCTTCACCATCCATCGACCAGGTGGAGCCATACTCTAGCACAGCACAGGTGCAGTTTGATGAGCCAGAGGCCACAGGCGGAGTGCCCATCCTCAAATACAAGGCTGAGTGGAGAGCAATGGGCGAGGAAGTGTGGCACTTCAAGTGGTATGATGCCAAGGAAGGTGAGTGGGGAACGAAGTGTTGGGCACGCACTCACCCTCTGCGCTTACCAGATCCGGCACCCTGACTGCCCATTTGGGTGAGGTGGCCCACTGCTCTCACCTACTGGGGGAGGCCAGATGTCATCACCTGCCATCCTGTTCACGTTTCTGTGCTGCAGCACCATCACCGTCCCCCCAGAATTAGGGTACAGTCACATCTCATGCAGAGTTGTGGGCCCCCTGCCCCCCGGTCCTTCAGAACTTGGTTTCCATGCCCCCGCCAGGACGGATGAGGCCCCCTCCACCAAGCTGCAAGCAGAAGGCCTGCTTAGGTGCTGCGCATAAGCAGATGAGTGCAGTTCACTCCACTCTGCATGTGTGGGTCACGTGTGCTGCAGATTCCCTGCCATCACCCAGCCAGTCCTGCTTGGGTGTATTCAGGGACTGTCATATAATCGTGGTATTAACCAAATAAGCAGAACCAGCGAGACAAATCTGTTCTTAAATCAACCCCACGATACAGTTCCAACTCAAGATTTTTAAAATGACCCTTGGCAGACTGCAATTTGAAAATTCTGAGACCAGACCATCTTTTCCTAAGGATTGAGTATATTTACGTCTAACTCTTCCTTTGGGGTGAATTGGGATAACTCAGTGAAGTATGTTTTGTTTCTGTAGAAAATTTTAATCCTGGCAGGTAGTTGGTTATGAGAGTAGAGTTAGGACATGGTGTCATAGCTATTCAGAGGCATCTTCCAACCCAGTTTTACTGAGAATTCATTCCACCAGAAGCTTCCATCACTCTTCCAGCTTTGGGGAAGTGTGAGGGGGTTCTGGAAGGATTTTCTGTGTAATCAGGACTAGAACTACAAAAAAACAATCCCTTTACATCCTAACTTTCCTCTGAAACCTCACACCAACTTTGTGGAGTTGATTCCATATCACAATATGTCCCACAGGCTTCTTTTTGTAACATCACTTCTAGCTATTTTTTTTACTGTGGTAAAATGTGATACAACATAAAATGTACTATTTTAATGATTTTAAGTGTACAGTTCAGTGGCATTAAGTACAGTTACATTGTTGTGCAACCATCACCACTATGCATCCCAAACTCAGTTACCCATTAAACAATAACTCCCCATTCCCCCTGCCTAACTCTTGGCAACCATTTTCTGTCTCTATGTAGCTGACTATTCTAGGTACTTCATATAAGTGGAATAATACTGAATTTATCCTTTTGTGTCTGGTTTATCTCACTTAGCATGATGTCCTTAAGTTTCATCTATTTTGTAGCATGTGTCAGAATTTCATTCCTTTTTAAAGCTGAATAATAGTCCATTGCATGTGTATACCACATGTTTATCCATTCATGTGCCCATCAACACATGGGTTGTGTCCACCTGTTGGCTATTGTGAACAGTGCTGCTGTAAACATGGGTGTACGAATGAATATCTGTTCCAGTCCCTGCTTTCAGTTCTTTTGTGTATATGTCCAGAAGTGGAACTGCTGGATCAGATGATAATTCTATGTTTAAGTTTTTCAGAACTTGCCATACTGTTTTCCATAGCGGCTGCACCATTTTACCAATAGGCTTTTCATCCTTTGTTATCCTTCCCATATTCTCACAACAGCCAGCATGGAGGGCATCGTCACCATCATGGGGCTGAAGCCTGAGACGACGTACGCGGTACGACTGGCAGCCCTCAATGGCAAGGGTCTGGGCGAGATCAGCGCAGCCTCTGAGTTCAAGACGCAGCCAGTCCGTAAGTAAAGCCAGCTGCCCTGCCTCTTCTACCCGCCCACTCTCTTTTCGTGGGGTCAATGGGGGACCCTGAGCTGGTCCAGACCATTGTTCAGATGACAGCTTTTTGTCTTTCAGATCCCTCTGCTCCAGGTGGTCCCACCTCCTAGTTCTCTGGCCTTCAGTGATGGCTGATACCCAGTCCATTTATACTCTTTCTTAAAGGGCTTGGTGGCTCTGTCATAGTAGCTGATCCAGCTGATTAGAATAACAGCCAGGGAGGAAAACCACCGGCACATTATTAAAGGGAATGGGAAGAAACACAGCAAGGTGTTGTGGAGGGAATTGGGAGATTGGCTTTTTGGCACAGGTCACAAAGTCCCTAAGCAGCTTGTTACTTGAAGGAAGAGGGTAACGGCAGTGACAGTTCACATAATTAGTTGTGGGACCTTTGATGCAGCAGAGATATTAAGTTATAGAAAAGCGGAGACTGCTGTAGGATGTCGGAGCAGAAGCAACGTCCCAACAATGCAAAAGGCCTTGGACTTATCTGCCCCTCCTCCCTCCCACACCAGGAGCACACCCCAGGGTCTCCCTCCCTCACAGCCTCTTGGAAGAGCCACTTCTTCCTGATGCCATTCAGGGATGCATTTCTGTGTTCCTCCGTCATTCCATCTGCCCTTAAACTATGCCTGCCTTCCTTTCCCCTCCCGTCCCACAAATAGCCAGGCTCTGGCGAACCCTCCTCTAGTGAGATCCCTCCACAGAACTGAATCAGTGCCCTGGACGGCTCATGAGTCCATCCAGCTGAAGAAGATACTGTAGAACCAGACTCCTTGAGCGGTCCCAGAGCTCCCTGGGCCCTCTCTAATTCCTGGAGTTAAAAGGCACATGGGGGGATTCCTTTGCTTCCTTCTCTTTGAAGCCAGGGGCCTGCAAAGTGATCCCCTTACCTCTTCCCAG
This sequence comes from Rhinolophus sinicus, assembly GCF_036562045.2. Classification (NCBI taxonomy): domain Eukaryota; kingdom Metazoa; phylum Chordata; class Mammalia; order Chiroptera; family Rhinolophidae; genus Rhinolophus; species Rhinolophus sinicus. The sequence goes on along the minus strand of NC_133756.1, from coordinate 86,404,433 downwards.
AAGTAGAAAGCCTGTCTTATCTTCCTTCTACAGGAATTGCTTCTTTCTGGATTTGAAGTAATTTGATAATTTGAGTTTCCAGCACCATGCGTTCTGCCGACCCTATTCATTTCTTTTACGTCTTATTTTTTTTCTTGGGTCTGTCGCTTGTCTTTTCTTTTCGTCTGTGTTCCATCCATGGGAAATGCAGATAGCCCTCTTCCACGTAAGTGCCTCTTCATACTTCGTTACCTGTTTCTATAGTGTTAACATCTGCTAGTCCTAGTTCTTAATTTAGTTCCAGTCCTTTTTGTCCCCTAGAGGCTGAAGTAGATGACTGTCTGGGCCCTAACCGCACTGACCTTAGTTTAGTCTTGTTCATGTCCGTAGGTTACTCCGAGAGGCTAACACTCGTCCTGTTTTAGAGCATGCAACTTTTATGTCTTTGAAATTCTGTTTATTTATTAATATCTGTGTGTGACAGTTACCCTGTGACAATGATGCTTGCTGAGCCAAGTGCAGTGGGGTCTGCAGATGGTCTCTAATAACATACTATAGCACCACCTCACATTTAGCCAGAATGCCAGAAAAGTGACCACATCCTCACCAGGCCCCTATTCAAAATCCCTTCATGGGAAGAAAACCTGAAAGGATTTTCATATTTGCCTTTGGGAGATAAAAGAATTGAGCTCATTGTGCCTTCCCTTTAGTCTCTCAGAGTGGTAGCCGGAGGGCACTGGGAGGACTGGAGGAGAAGGCAGCAGCTGCGATTGTAAAGAGTAACACAAAGTTTCTAAGCTATGGGGACATCCTGCAGGCAGGATCCTGTCAACTCTGTTCTTTAGCACGAGGTACTTCCAACGTGCATTTCCATGTTTGGGAAAACTAACCAGCTACTTAGTAACTCTACTGCCAAGCATGTAGAGAGGGGTGATTCTCCACGGAGGGACCACCCCCCCAATCATATAAGCTGTAACTAGCAGACATAGGGAATAAGGGGAACAGGAAGCCGGCCTGCTATTCCAGGAGCAGAACTGTTCAGATACCCCCAAGCTTCACTTCCGCTAAGGCTTGGCTCCTTCCTCCTGTACTGAGGTCAGCGTGGTGGAGGGAAGTATTACCCAGAGAGACTTGGAAGAAAAGGTATTCAGAAAGCTGCACACTCTTTTCATAAAAAGCTCCTAGCTCCTGAAAGGCACTCGGGGAAGCTTATCTTTTACAAATGTATTCAGAAATATTGCAGCTACAGCAGAAACTAAGTAGCTCGGTGTAGGCGTTTTGAGATTTTGAGCAAGTCCTAAATTCACTATCTCAGCAGAGTTGGTTCCTGAATGAACCAGTTCAGGAAGAAATCAAAATGGGGGTGGGGGGTGGAGTTGTCAGGTAGGTCTGACAGCCATCTGCTCCTGGGCTGGCAGCGCTTCCGTGAGTGAATGCAGAAGGAACAGCTCTGGGTGTGAGAACGTCTTCCTCCTAGATCCTGAAGCTTGGTCTTTAGCTTGAGTCTTGTTTCCACTCTTCTAGAGGTTATCCGTACATGAATGCTGGCTTAGTTACGGTACGGAGAGAAAGGCTGTGGTGAAGCTTCCTTTGAGGTTCTAACCAGTAACAGGGGTTTGAGAACTGAATCAGAATAACTGGGTCTTGGACTTCAAAGATTGTAAGTGCTTTTCACTTCCTGGCAGCTCGGCCTTTGTACGGGTGAGAATTTCTATAGCAGTTGCTGTTTTAAAAGTCAATGTTTAATTTTTTAAAAAGAGAGGCCTCTAGGCCTTGTTTGTGGTCTGGTAGTATGAAAATGGGTAATTAACCAAGATTCCAAGAAGCCCTTTGGAAAATGGTAGGATCACCTCTCCATGCCGAGTAGATCATGAATAATATAGTAGCAGGTATTGTTACTGTTTTCTCAATCATTTAATAAAGTTGTGGTTTAAAGAATTAAAAAGTAAGCTTCTTTTAGATAAGGAGACCCATGGCATGGCTTTGGAATTGAGAGTGCCTTTTTCAAGAACTTGAACAGGATAATAGGTGCTACACATGTGGAAATAGGTGGGAACATCATAGTCCCACTAAAGTTGGTTATTATGGTCTCTTCTTGCACCATCATGGCCTTCCTAGAGTTGCTGAAGTGGGGGTCTAGCCCAGAGGGTATCGTGTTGTTCCCAGATCTATCCTGAAAGAGGATATAGTTGGGAGGAAGATGCCATCATTTACCACTGCCACTGACACCGTGCTTTTTGGGAAGATGACGGACTCCTGTCCAAAGACCACCTCCCAGAATGCCGGCATTCTGAATAAGCCTGCTTTTCTTTCCACCAACTATGTTTCTTAATTTTTAACTTTTGCAAGTGACAGGCAGCTGTACCTTAGCATGGTATCACCATGACAACATCCACTTACTGCTACTAGGAAGTGAGGACAAGTTTTGGAAAGGACCTTCTCTGAGTTCTTACTCCCAATACTTGGAAGGAACAAAAGTTATCTGAAATTAGGTAAACAAAATCAGCCATCATCAGCAGTTACAGCAGTTTAGCTGTGTGCTTATGCCAAGTCCAGGAAGCAGCCATGTGGGTTTCTTGACACTGGCTTATCTTGCCCACCAACAGTGCATTCCCCTCCTGTAATACCGGGGTACAGATGTACAGCCTGATCCTGTGACAGTGGCCTTCGGGAGAAAAGGTACAGGATCAGCGGAAGCTGGCATACTAGACAGCAAGTCGCTGCTGCCAGACACCTGGGTTGGGAGAGGCTAAGTGAGAGCCAGTGCATTTCACGTTAGCTCATCACTTGAAGTTTGTTGAGATGTCTCAATAATGGAGTTGCTTTCTTGGTCCCTTAATAGACTTCTCCACAAGCAGAGGGATGAGTGAGTGAAACTAGCCAAAGCCACAAACACCTCAAAGACTCCTGCTTCTGAGCTGCCAGATTAGAAAGCATGGTCACCTATTTGGAGGTTCATGTGTGCAGTTCATAAATGTGTGTGTGAAGGTAATAAGGAAGCTGTGACTCCAAACACATAGAACACCAACCTGGGAAAACGTCCCTGTGTCATGTATATTTAGGACGAATGTCTTCATGCTGTTGAGACACTCTTAGGTGGAAAGCTGAAAACCTGTGTGTGCCTTGGGAGGGGCTGTTTCCCTATCAGGGCTGCTGAGACCCTAAAAAGATGATGTCACAATTTATTATGAGTCTTTTCCTCATGACTGAGCCACACACCTTTAGAATTTCATTGCCTGGATATTGCCTCTTAATTGCTTCTGTAGCATGAAGTAAATGATTTCTTTCAGGGTATAAAGATTATGGATGAATGAGTTTCTATTTTTTAAAAGAGGCATCTTGAGATTTCTGTTTTCACATTTTGCCCCCTAGATGGCACACTGCAGGTCTAAGTGAAATGCTTTGTGATATATGGTGGTTAAAGCACATAAAACTCCATCCTTTGCCAAATAATACAGACAATTATGCAAACAACTCAAGTTAAAAAAATAAATGAGAGAGCTATATACTTTTACCTGAATTAGCCAGACCACCAAATCATGACACGTTAGTAGCCTATGCTGCTCTGATTCCAGTGACGTTGTATTTTCATTGTTTAGTGAGGTGCCATCTGGAAGGTATAAGGAAGACCAAACCATGAGTGTCAAGGCAATGTTGAAGAGATGGTGATGTTTTTCCAAATTTTCGTATAGCTCTGAAAGGGGCTTTGTCTTGTGATTGTGGTTGGGACAACTTTTTAGTGTTTGCCAGTGGAAAACTAAAGATCTGTCCAAATTGTCTTAGATGCACCATTTCTCCCCAAAGTTAGTTAGAGTTACCCATTTAGCAAGAATAACACTCAATATTATTTGCATCACTCTCCATACACACAGCAGTATCCAGAGAATTGCACTCTGTAGGGGTATTTTTGGAGGCAGCAGAGGTTGTATTATCATCCAGATGCCAAACAATCACGAACCTCACCCTGTAGTAAACATTAATAAATAGGATGGTGATTTCCATTTATTTGGATATTAAAATTAGGGGGTGAGATGTATAAGTTTTGTTACAAACATGTGCCATCAGTGTAAACATATGCCTATATACAAGCACATGTGGGATATCTAATGTGAAAAGCCAAAGTCGTCTTCTCCTTTACTTGTTCATCTTAAGCTGGGGTCCAGGTTCCCTTTCTTCCCGTACGTCTGACCCTGTGGAGACACCTGGTCCTGCTGAATTGGCTGTTTGTTTTCAGGCAGGGTTGAAGGTCTCTGCAATTCTTCCTGGCCCAGTCCCTTACCTGAACCACAGGTTGGCAGGTGCACAGGTTTATGGTGTGAAATCAGAGAGTCCTGCTTTCTACTGGTCTGCTGGCTACCTGTTCTTATGCACGGTGTCCTTCTTCCCTGCTTTAACTCGCTTCAGCTTCTTGTACTGACATCCCAAGGTTGGCTCTTCCACTTTTTCATGCAGTATCTGTGTATCTTGATGATCTTTTATCCCTTTTTTTTTCACCCTCATTTTTCTTTCCTCAGTGGCTCCTGCTAGCTCTTCCACCCTTGTTCCATTGTCTCATCCAGATAGTGAGTATCATTTTCTTCATCCATCTCTCTGCAGGTCGCTTTCCACCAGCCACAGTGGGTCTGCCTAATGTTATCTCCTTCACCAGGTGATAATTCAACTCTGTTGGCGGAAAGCAGTGCTGGGTTGTAGAGAAGAAAATATGAAGAGAAATAGGCACAGGGCCTCTTAGATTCGTGGGAGGCAGCACTCCCCTGAAGGGGAGGCAAGTGTAAAGCATGGCTCTGCACAGAAAACTCTGCGTTCAGGCTCCCCGAGGCTGTTGCAGCCCAGCCCTCTGCTGGGATTCTTGGTGAGCTGGACCAAAGCTGATATTTGGAGAAGCCAGAGGAATTCGCCAAGAAAAATTTCAGTTCTGCAGGGTCATAAGAAATGCTTTGGGGTGTTGTGTTTTCACCCTCATTTTAATTGGCACAGTTGATTTCAGACATTGAAATTAGCTAGTGAGGCCTATAGTTTTCTCTTTTTCCATAAATGCATACATTTCTCGTAAATATTTGTGGGAAAATAAACAGTATCAGCTTGCAGATGTGCCTGGAGGCAGGCGCCTAGGCAAATTATTTAACCCTTCACAAGCGAGCCTTGGTTTTCTCCTCTATAAAATAGGATGAGTGGTTGCCCTCCCCTTGGCCCCCTGCCCGAAAAACCCAACCAGCATTACAGCGTTTATTAAGCTGTGTTTGCCCACCTGGGAACAGTACCATCAAGCCCGACAATGACGTCCCCTGGTCAGTCTCAGCCTTTGTCGTCCTGCCGGAGCCCCGCTCACTAATAATCTTGTTTCATTTGGCTGTCCTGTCCTTTTGTTCCCCTGCATCCTCGGGAGTAGAGACCCCAGGCCTGCCACTGTTTGGAGTATTGAACCTATCTTTCTGGGAGGAAAGAACAAAGTGAGGCAGTAGCTGAGAGAGTTCCAGGGTGTCATGCAACCCATGCTCAGAGCAGCAGAAGGGTGCAGGCAGGCGGAGCCGTGCCGCTTGGCTGGCTGTGTTCTGCTTAGTACATCAGAAGTCCCCACCAGCCCTTTGGGAGCAGCCACAGGAGCAAACAGATACAATAGGGGCTTTTGAGCTTGACACAAGCCCCAAGCTCAGAAGCCCCCTATTGTATCTGTTTGACTTAGAAACAAGCCTACCAGCCCACCCAGTACTTTCCAGGCAGTGTACTGCAGCAGCAGGAGCTCAGGCTTGGGAAGCAGAAACAGCCCTAGGTTCAAATCCCAGTCCCGTTGCCTCTGCGTACGACTCGAGGATCTGGAATGAGTCACTCAGCCTCCCCAAACCTCAGATTTCTTATCTCACAAATACCTTGTGGGTGTCTGTGAAAATTAAATTCTCAAGTATGAAAAACACAAAACAATGCCCAGCATGTAGTAGCTGGAATTCATGGTAAGAACGAGGGTTATGTTATTTCTTAATGCGTGAGAGTAATTTGTCAGCAAAATCTCTGATAATCTCTTTAAAATATCTATATTTATATTGATAAATCAAGGAAGAAGGGAGTGGAGAATCTCCTACACCATCTCTGTTTTTTCTTTATAATAATGGCTTAAATATATATACACACATATTTAATTATGAATTTATCTCCATTCTCTCCCTCACCTTTCTGTGCCCTTTCTGTCCTTCATGTTTCCATAGCAACCTGGCCTCTTCCCGCCCTTACAACCACAGAATCATCTAGTGAGTACAGAGTTGAGCTGCTCTTGGCCAGATTGCTGCTTGTTGCAGAGCTGACTTCTGGGCCACAGCGCTGCCCGTGGTTTTCCCTTGTATTAAAGCAACAGTTGTGAATGCATGGCGGCCCCTCGCCTGGTGTGGTTTCCTAAGCATGCTGTCTGCTTGGCCAAGAGAGCAGACTCGGCATCACCAAAAGAACTGGGGTGATTATTTAAAGCATATTCTGTGCATGAGAAGACTTTTCCAAATTTACCCTCAAGTTAAAAATAGAAAAGGATTAGAAAAACGCTTGTAAGGCAAAAGAAACAGCATCTCTTCCCAGCTTTTGTTGGCCCTCCCCTGCCCTCCCCTTTCCTCCCCATGTGCACACACACACACACACACACACACACACACACACACACACAGATGCTCATATAGAAATAGCTGCAAGACTGAGAACAAGGAAAAGCATAGTAGAAAATGGCTGTTTGGGGGAAAGGTAGAGGGTGATACAAAGGACTAAGGACTCGCTGCTTCCTGACAGCCTGCCCTCCTTTGTCTGGCTGTAGAGTGGAGGAGGAGTGTACACAGAGCACATCTGGGTAGGAGACATCCTTCCATCCCCTCGCAGGCCTCAGTGCAAGAAAAATCATGGTCCGAAAAAGTATAGCCAGGCTTGCTCAAGTTTGTATGCTGAGAATCCAGATGAAAGTTCTGGAATTCATCTGATGATAGAGTCAGGGCAAGACTGTATCATCTTTGCCATCATGGGAAACTTTACACTTCATCACAACTGTAACATGTTCCAAGCTAGTCTTTATAATGTTCTAATGAAGTGAGCCTGTGGGTTAGGCCTTAAATACCCTGACAAATCAACTGGAGCTGGTGGTGTGTGTGTGTGTGTGTGTGTGTGTGTGTGTGCGTGTGTGTGTGTACATGAGTGTTTATAGTGTGCGTCCACAACTGTGTGGGAGTTTTAGATTTTATAATTCTGAGTGCACAGAAAAAGTGCCATGCATCCCATTGAGCAAGACTCAGAGCGAGAAGGCAGAAAGCAGGTGTGCACAGAACAGCTCCCACTCACGCTCCGCTCCCTGGGCCAGGGTTTCCAATACATAATTGAACAGAGAAAAAAAGTTTCCTGGTTCTGTGTGTTGCATGACATGGTTCTTTTTTTCTACTATAGAACATAGCTTTCTTGGTGTTCTCTCCGTGTGTGTGTTGCAATGAATTTTAATTCCCAATGCTTTTGAGGCTTCATTTTGTCAGCAGAGCAGAGCAGTTGACAATGAACTGTACTCTCGCATGAGTTTAATTCAGATGATTTTTTTTTTTTTTTTGCACTTGGACAAGGAATGCAACTAACAGCATCCTTTCTTCTTCTAACAGTGATACTCCTGTCCTTTCCAACTTGGGTGCAGTGTGTGTGCCAGGCACAGTAGGAGAAGGCTACAGTATGCATTTGCACAACCTGTGTCATGTTTAATGTGTCTCACTGTAGGTTGGTTTTCTCTGGAAGTAAAATACAATCTTGGATCCAGATTTTTCCTCAGGGAGGAATTAGGTGTTTCTCCCCTGACGTACGTTTAATTTTTAAATATCAGACATTTCTGCCCACAGATAAAATTCTTAGTAGTGACTTCCAAAGAGAAGAAAGTTGGAGGCTTTTTTCATTTTGAACTTGACTGCTGACTCAGATAAGTCCCGGTGGGTAGTGGGATAAAGGAAAGACAGTCATAATTGGGCAGCAGCTTGTATTTAGCATGAATGTATTCCTCAACAGTAAGGCAAAGCGTTGCACATGTGAATTGCGGTGGAACTAATAGCAAAGTACCTAGAAGCATACAAAATCCACCGATCATCAGTCAGTCAATAGGGTTGAAAATAATGTCTCCTATTTTTGCGCGCGTGTGTGTGCGTGTGCGTGTGTGTGTGTGTGTGTGTGTGTGTGTGTGTTGGTCCATTTGTAATTATGAATGAAAGTATCCCAAATAAAATCAAAGGATAAACTTCTGCCCTGTATATAGTTTCTGCAGGGCACCAATGGTTGGAATGTGCCAGAACCTGTGCCACGTCAGACAGTAAGAAGCACACATTCTATTGGCTCACAGTGGCAAGGGAATATATAACGTGGCTAAAGCATTTCTCTTGAATTATTTGTAAATAGTGGTGTATTTTGGGCAGAGAAGTATCTTCACCTCCTTTCTTGGCCCTTCTCCTCTCTTAGCTTCAATTGGTGATAGCCAGAACTTCCTTGGCCTATGAAAGTTGAGGTGGGAAACCCAAAATGCCTTTTGACAAAGCAAGGTCATTCGTATCATATTTAAGTGACAGATTGGAACGTAAATACAACATAGGACTAAAAGGAAAGTGGATAAATCCAAACAAGAAAACTATTTTTTCCACTGTAAAAATCAAATTTGTGTCTTATCAGTGCAGTCACAATTCGAAAGCTATAACTGTATCCACAAACACCCAAGTATTTGTTTAATGTCACGCTCTCAGCTCATTGGATCAGGGGTTTAGTTTCTGCTGTTCACTGCTGACGGAGCCATTGTCTCAGTGCCCAGAAGGAAACCAATTCTCTTTCTGCCCTCACCTCTTCCTTTATATGTGTCTCTACTGGGTATCTCTTCTGGGCCTGTGGGATAACATGGGAAGATAAATAGCGAAGTGAGGAAAGATCTCCAGGGCCACCTTCTCTGGCCTGCATTCACCAAACCTCATTCAGCCCATGCCCCCTCTCCTCATTGTGACAAAAAGGAAACATGAAATGACTTTTCTTAACGTGATGTCATATTTTGTTCTGACAGAGCGCACAGTCTACGCCTTAAAAATCATGGGACTTTCCCTTCATGACCCATGTTCTGTCTGTTTCATTGCCCTTGTTTCCCAAGGATGCCGAGACTTTTCTGGAATCTGTGAATAATAACTTGCTTTTGTCTTTTCCTTCAACAGTCTCCAGGATTGACTTTGACACCTGGGTCCTGACAGAAACACCTCCCTATTTTCAAACAAGTTTTACATGCTCTTGATGTGTTATTAATATCCAGTGTTGCAGCTGTATCTAATGCTTATTGGTGTTAACCAAATGCTCTTTATGGTTTATTATTCTCCTATTTCTGGGCGGTTTTACCGTCCTCCCAGTGTTTCCTATATATGCTGCTAATTTATTTGATTTCTCCTTTTATTTAGTCTGTGATTTTGTTGTTGATTTTTCTCCCTGCCCATTGTTTACATCAGTTTTTAATTTTTTGTATTTTCCATGTGACCTTCTCCACTTTCCTTTCAACCAATCATGTGCGTGCGTATCATGTGACTTTGTCATGTGGCTTGCATGGTGCTGATGATGTCGTCCACGCTGGTGAACAGAAGGTAAAACTCTTTGTTCTGATTAGTGACATAAATCTGGGACCACAGCCTGGCACCTAGGGCCCACTCATTTCTTCCTGTCTCGAATTTCCTTAGCAAAGCCATTTGGGAGACTTCCTCTTGTTCTCAATTCACATGCAGAAATCATCATTCTTTGCAGTCTTGACATGATAATTTGATACCATGACAGCCTTTGGTTTAATATTGTGCCCTAAGAAATTTGGCCTTGCAAACTGCTATCTACAGTAAAACCACTTTAACCACAGCACAGTTTGCAAACTTGAATTTTTACCATACAGCTCATAAAAATTATTTCCCAGAAAGCAGTTTTGTAAATTAGCTTTATAGCAATGTTGTTTAACTTTATCCATTAATTCTAAAAATCAGAGTTGCTCTAAAATGAGTGGCATTTTGCATTTCCGTGAAAATATATCTGTTCACAACATGGAAACATTACAGAGAGAAATGTATCAATTGCAAAGGTTGTATTTGCTCAAAACCAATGACAGTGCCTTATAAAACTCATACAAATTGAGGACTTTCTGATGATAGATTTAAGAATTTTGAATTAGAGCAGTTTGGCTGTGATTGCTGAGGTGTCACTTTTCAAGAGTGACCCTCTCCCGGGCAGGGGGGGAAACATCAAAACAAAAGTCATTTGGCAGTTACCATGAGTGGAGATTTCTGTGTAATCAAGAAGCACACTATTGACCCTTGCAGCAAAGGAGATAAAATTATAGCCTAATTAAGTGCATAGCGGTGACAAAATAATCAGTTAATATTGTGTCTGTCACAACCTTGTGAAAATATTTCATGCTTACTGTAAAGAGACAAGGAAGCCTCTGCTCACAGCTTCCCCAGTAAAAGCAAACACCTATTCAAAACCTGCCCTGGGAGTCATATGCATTCCATTCTCTTCTAACTGAAAATTTTTACTTCAAATCACAACCTGAGACACATATAGGCTGCATTGCTCACGAAAGCAAAACTAACACCAATAACCGCCCAGTGTGCCCATGCATGCAAGGGGTTCCCTATTTGACCTCACTTCTCTGAGAACTGATTGGGCGACATCCACACAAACAAAACCATTGACAGCTCGTCTCGCATGTTCTTTGTTCCTGGTCTGTCCTTTTGTTGCCTGCTCCCCACATGTGTGAGCCCTGTGTGTGTTCCCTCCCCTTGCCCTCCACACTGACCACCTCTGAGGACTTCAGCTCTCTCGATATGGCCACTGTGCCCTTAGTTAGTCCCATTTACAACTAGACTCCTGGACAGAGGTCTTGCATCGGAGCCCTCTTCGTTTCCAAAACAGAGATGTTTGATATTTACATTGTATGAAATTAAGTAGGAATGTCCGCAAAGCAGGGGAACATCTGATTAGAACTTACTTACACCTACTTGAAAAAGTATCCAAATCTGTGAGTCTTAGGGCAGAGAATGTTGGGAGCCCAAGATTTTCTTAACTCCGAGTCTTACCCAAAACATTGTGGTTTCTGTATTTCCCTAAGGGGGACCAGGCCCTTTTAGACTTGTGGTGACTGCTCAGGGCTGGTATATGGGAAAAAGCCTGGACCTTCCCCCTGAAATCTTAAATGTGAGCAGATGTTGCGTTGAAACCTGTTGGTTTCTTTTTTAAAAACAAGTTTGTTCATTTCTGTGCAATGCTGTAATTCAGAATGAAGCAAGGCACAGTGTTAACAAGGCAGAAACTAACTCATACCTCTGAGGAGAGATCTCTTCCAGACATTTTAAGCAGGCAAGAGATGTTTGAAGATGTTTCCTGCAGTTGCCCTAGAAACACACCTTAGCAGTGGTCTTGGCTATCAGTAAAAATGTGGCCAGTACTGAAAAAATCACTGAGAGCCTATGGCATTCCAAAGCAAGATTATTCCCTCATCAAACCACATTCCTGTCTGAAATCCAATGTTCCCTGTTCACCACACTCACCACCCCACCCAAAAAAAAGAAAAAAAATTGCCAGGGATGCACTGACCATATGCTGGATGTTCCGTGTACCTTAGTTTCCCATCCACAGTGTTTACTGAGCCCAGCACTGAATTAGAAGAAGGGATGTGAAAACAGGCATTGAGTACCATGCCCCAGAGTCACTTCGTTCCTGGAGCCTACAGAGCTTTGCATGTTGGGGTTCACGACAGGGAAACGGAGGCACCTGTCCCAGGAGCCCAGGAGTGGATTTGCTGTGGTGGCTAAAATGCCCTGACGCAAACGTGTATTTCTAATGCCATGGCCTCTTCCTCCAGTGCCTCCATCAGCTCCTGAGGACTCTGTGTAAATGGGACACCCCCTCCCTCCCCCACCAGCATGTGTGATGAGACGCCCCTGCACCCCCTCTGTCGGCGTGCTGCATGTTGGAGCATGGGTCCCGCCCCACCCATGCATAATGATCTTTTTTTATGTAGCTACTGACACTGACTTGTCCTAGGACATGCTGATTCTGATGAACTAAACTCTTTAACACCCACTCTTCCTTCTTAGATTGAAAACATCACTAACCACCCCTTCCACTCCCTCCTTTATTTTTTACAGCTGTGTGTCTGGATTGCCACGGTCTCTGGCAGGTCGACATAGACTTTCCACCCAGGGTTCTGCTCTAATTGCCTTTATTCCTAAGGATTCCCTGCACTGTGGTTACCATGGTAGAGAGCTAGCGTGAGGGGACTGAAGAGCGAGGCAGCGATGGGGACCAGCACGAATCCTGTGGCAAGGGACTGGGGGCTACGGACAGTGCCCATGTCCCTAAGGGTTTGCCAGGGTGAGGGCTGAAACATCCCAGGAGGCTCGTACTTCAAAAGAAATCTGACGGCCATGAGATAGTGTTGAGCGTGTGCACAGCGCCCCCACCTCATGGCCTCGGAGGCGTATTAATTGTTGTTGAGAGCAGTCATTTCAGTCATAACTTCCTCAGCTTGGATCAACCCATAACCACAAGCCATACCTTCGTGGTTATAGTTTCTTTTTAGGTTGATGAAACAAAGATAATTGATCAATTAGTCTGTTGGCGTTTTCATGTCACCCGTGAGAAGGGAATTGGTATTTTTGTGGTTTGGTTTGTCAGAGTTCATTTGTTGCTGTTTACTTTGTATTTCATGCCACCATTTTCCTCCCCACCCCACCCCCAGCACACAGTCACATTCATAATTCTTGAGAAAACTGATGCTGGAAGGGATCTGTGAACTAGACACCTCTGTGAGTTTGGCTGCAGAGAGCTAAGCTTCCTGTCTTTGTAAAAGCTGGGACCTGGGTATGCCCACACCCACTCGTTCTGTATCCCAACACTCCCTGGAGCCAGGGACCAGGACGCAAAGAGTCAGGTCGCACTAACACAAGCAAATCTTAACAATTAAGAGAAAAGAGCTCAGGAGAAAAAGTACACTTTACTCCCAAGACTTGATCTGGAGGAGCAAAACTTAAGACAGTGGATGCCCATCTTTGCACTGTCAACCACTCTTTGAGGGGTCAGAAAGCCACCTTGCACCCCTAGGATAGCCAAGTAGGTTGTCAGAGGGCATCAGGGAGACTTTGAGGATCCAAGAATGTATGCAGCATAGATCACATTAGATTTGCTTGTTTGGCATCTAGGGCAAAGCACTGAGCCTCAGGAAGGAGACTCAGTGGCCTATTAACTCCAAATCCTGATTCCCTTAGGTAGTTTGCTGATTGCCTAAGAACCAGTGAAACGTCTAACCTCTTGATGTAATTGTGAATGTTCCTGAGTTGGAAAAATCTAGTAGGCCTCACATTTGAACAGCTAAATCATACATCTTGGACTTTTAAAAACAAAAGAAAGGCATACACAAGTTTCACATTGCTTGTGAGAAATAATCAACAAAGGGAACAGGAGTTAGTATAAACAGGGAACAGTAATTTTAATGCCAGAGAATCCTATTTGTTAGAAAAAGAAAAAGGTTCTAATGTAGCCCCTACATCCATCACTGGTTTATACTCAGATGCCCCAAACTCTGCATATCCCTTGAAAGAGAAAACAGAGTGGATGAAGAAAGATCCAAAATCTACCCATCCTTTCTCAGGCATGTCTGTCGGCCCCTCAGCATTTGATTCAGAAGATACAATTCTTGGTACTTGGGTTTTTTTGAATGAGAAGTAGAATATTGTTTTCCTTCTCACATTCACTGTCTGGACGCCCTGGGCTTCCTATAATTTCTGTTGTGGAACTCAGATACCCAACAGTAGTTTTCTGACCCCAAGGTTTCAGCTGATGAGGGAAGGACACGAAGCTGACTCCAATTTTAGGCACAATAGTACAGTAATTACAAAGAAGGACCTACAATCTGCATGGCCAGAAATATGCATTTCAGTTACAGTTTCTAAGGGGAATTCATAGGACCTGCCTGTGATATTTCTGACTGTATGTAGTTTCTATGGTACATTCTTTTTCTCTTGCATACATGATTCACATTCTTCTTGAAAATACCAGAACTGCCTAATATTTCATATTTGTTATTGACAGGGTTTATTTTTAAGGCACCACTGTTTTAGTCTTTATATACAATATTTTGCAGGGGAGGGGGAAATTGACTAATGGCTGAAGCTAAACTCAGAGGGTGTAATTAACCCCAGGGGTTTTCTTGGCGCAACCTGCCAATTGCTGCTGAATTGCAAACCAACATTTACAAATAATTACGATATTGGTTTTGCTGAAATTACCCATAATGGTTTCAATCAGAGCAGCCATCTCAGAACAGAGTTCACATTGGGACCCTCTCAGCAATTTCCTCTCCTAATGTGTTCAATAAAGCAGTGAGCCTCCAGAATGCCAAGACCTCTATTTCTTCAGCCTCATCCCCTCCCCATGATGTTAGTTGAATGTGAGCTTCCTTTAGAAATACTGTCATAGGAAGGGTTATGTTTCTATGCAAGGGCCACACCATTTTTATTTTAATTGATCATAACTCAGGTTTTTCGCTGGGCAAACAAAACTTGGTCTTATTCACCTTTGAGACTCCAATGCCAATAGCTTACCTGGTACCTAGTAGGTACTCAATATCCATTTGTTGAATAAATCATATTGAAAGCACTCTAAATGACACACCTGAATATTATTTGGTATAAAATGCTCTAAATTGTATGAGAAAGTAATACACACATATCAGAGTAAGGTGGTTGTCACTCAGGTAAAATGATAGTGCTACAGTGTTCTAACTTTAGTCAATGTTACAACTATGTTCTAACTGTGGTATAGTTTCTAGTGGTTTCTCTGCGATTCCATTTGTATTTTTTCAGAAACAAATCCAAAGATAGGACAGTACCTTCATCAGGGCTGTTGGTTTCCGCAGAGATTGCTTGACAGGATTTTTATTGATATGTCTTTGCAGAAACTTGGGTCTCTTTTCAAAGATGGGACTTTCTTGAGATAACGTTTTTAAAATTATATTAAAAAAGTGGGCAACTCTGTGCCTTAGAAATATGGAATTGTTGATTTGGGGGTAAATTTCCCTCAATGTGGTTGAATATCCTGTATTTTGTGTTCTGTCTTATACAGTGTCATGAAAATAGCCATGGTGATTTTGATAGTCCATCCTAGAGCAGTGACTGTGTTTGTGTCACAGTGATTTCAAAGTAAGAAGGAGCTTTAGAGAACATCTGGTCCAGTATTTTGCAAATATGGAGACAGAGGCAACAGACCCCCTGGACTCTACTGTGCCATCCTTAGCTGTCAGGTTTACAGGGATCTTCACAGACATTAGAGAGAGCGCCTCTTCTCAAATAATTACCCCCCGAAAGCAGAGTTCTGTGTTTGGCGGTATTGATTTAGCCTGGGGAACCCACACTGCTCTGAGAGGAAATAATTAAGAAGGTACAGCCACGGCAGCCACAGTGGATTAATTTCTGTTTCCCCTCCAAGGAGGCGTTGGGGGAAGGGCCGGATCCTTGCCTGGTAGGTGTGTTGAAAGTAACACTGATGCCACCTCCTTCCCTTCTTCTTAAAGCAAATCGATGATTCATCACAGGGTCAGTGTTGCGATTCTGAATACAGAAAGTTACAATGATTAGCGTCCACCTGCAGTCAGGCTCAGGTCACCAGCCACCCTGGTTTGCCTGGGACTGAGGTTTTTCCAGGGTGTGAGACTTGGTGTGTTAACACCTGGAAAGTCCTAGGCTAACCGAGGTGAGTTGGTTACTCTGATTCAGTCAGAGAATAGGATTTGTAGAGTTCTGCACCTCCTACTTCCATTTGTTCGGCATTGGTGAACCTACGCAGACCAGCCCTACTCTAAAATGTACTTCACTTTGAGTTTCTTCTTAGCACTGCATATTTATGATGATATTAGACCTGACTGAATTATTGTCTGTGACACAAGACTTTGAAAAGCGTATGTGTCTTGACATCTAAACCAAA
The DNA here is from genome assembly GCF_036562045.2 of Rhinolophus sinicus. Taxonomy (NCBI): domain Eukaryota; kingdom Metazoa; phylum Chordata; class Mammalia; order Chiroptera; family Rhinolophidae; genus Rhinolophus; species Rhinolophus sinicus. Next base: position 86,388,479 of record NC_133756.1, on the reverse strand, counting down.
TTTCTAAATATTTTCCACTGAATAGTTGGGGCCCATCGCTATATAGTGGCATAAACACAGGACAAGTTTTGCCTGGAGCCCATTTACCTTTTTATTCTTGTTTTTCCTTAATTACTACATAGTTGAAGAATACAAATAACAAGCACGGCTCTCCCTAAATACTTTATGCCTCAGACATTCCACATCTTTCCTGTTGCAGCTTTTATGTGTGCCCATTACTGCTACTTGTGAAACCTACATGTGCACACTGGTTACCTTGGGATCGTGTTAAAATAAGTGCATCTAACAAGCTCCCAGGTGATGTGCACACTGGCCCAGGCTGAGTAACAAGGCTCTCCTTTAGCGTTCTCTCTCTGCTTCCTCCTTGTCTCAGGAAAAGCAGGACACTGGGGCACTTTGAGGATCCCAGAGTAGCTGAACGAGGAGGGTGGGCTAGACTCGCCTTGCCAGCAGTCTTCTCATAAATGGCCAAAGGTACACTTTGGGGTAATTAGACACAAAAGCTGATGATAAGCCTTTCCTGACTCGTCACATATCTTCCAGAGAACAAGCCAGGACAGCTCACCCAGAAAGTAACTGTTTTATAAACTCTCCCAAATGTCCTGAGGTTATGAAATAGATTGAGAGATGATTCCCACAGAAAGCACAGCATTCCCAAGTGTGTTAAATCCTCTTTTTAACTTTTGATATCAGATGTTTTCTCACCTCGTTGCTTTCAGCATATACTAATGACATAGTTTCTCTTAAAGTAAATCAGCCTCTTACGCATTGAAGAGCCATCCCAGCCCTGGTGGTCTGTCACGTACAAGCTCATCTTCCCTCCTGACTTTGTATTCAGAGTGCTACAAGCTGACTGCATACCTCAAATAAAGGGAAACATCGACCTTGTTCTGTTGAGAAATGCTACAGACATTTTTTTCTCTCACTCTCCTCACAAAAAGATGTTAATGATTGTTACCTTAATACAGGATACCAAGGGTTATCACTTAGTCAGCTGAGCCATAAATGCAGGATACTTACAAGAAATTCACCTGTGGCAAATTGTGCTTTATTTAATCACAGCCGGAAACTTAAATTATTTTTTTAATGAATCTAAGTAATAAAATTACTTACATATCCAGAGAAGTAACTGGGCTGCTTTGAAAAATTGTTTTATGCATGTAAGCTTTCTCCTTCAATGCTTAAATTTCCCCGTACGTCAGGCTGTTTCTCAAAATGTATCAGGTTTATAAAAGTTAAATCTGTGGTTGTAAGAGGAGCTAAAAGAAAGTGCAAATACGACTGAGAGACAGAAACAAAAAGCCTATTTCTAGAATGGTAAAAGGACTATGTTTATGGGGTTGGGGGGAGGTTCCCAGCACATTCCCAAAAGACACCACATTTGGGCAAAGTCCGAGGCATCTTACTGAAATCCAAAGTTTTATATTTACTGCTTTTTAACCATTTGAATTTCTGAGAAAGCAAGAGTCCAGCCCCACCACCTCACTACATCCTATTCTGAGGGATTGGATTTTCATTTTGAGGAGAAAAATGTCATGAGAATTAACTGGCTGTTTCAGGGGAACCCAGCGCTCCCAAGCTCGAAGGGCAGATGGGAGAGGATGGCAACTCCATCAAGGTGAACCTGATCAAGCAGGACGACGGCGGCTCCCCCATCAGACACTACTTGGTCAAGTACCGAGCGGTGAGTGGCCTCCCGTCGTCACCCAGTTGTCACCCCCGCCCCTGCAACCTTAGCACACACCTTGTTGGGGTAACAATACTCAAAGCCCAGGCCGCACGGGGTCTGGACAGAGTCACTCTGTGTCTTGAGCTCTGGTCAGGGTTTTAAATCTCAAGACTGACCTACAGCTGTTAATTCATGTCCACACTGGGACCATTTTAAAACCTTAAATGACTGCGGTAGTGACAAATTCATACCATGATTGATTTTCTGCTTCTTGAAATTTTGTACAGTTATTTTGCCATTACCTGGTACTTTTTGCAAATAACATACAGGTAACTAATAATCTCTACCTTTGATAAAGTGTGTATTATGGGCCAGGCGCTGTGATTACATGCATTTTCTCTCCACAAGAATCCTCTGAAGTAGGTCTTACGACTATCACCACTTTACAGAAGAAGTAACTGGGGCTTATGCAGTCAGTAACTGCCTGATATCACACAGCTGGGTGAGCCAGGCTGGACATCCAGATGTCTGAAGAGGCTGGGCTGGTTCCTTCACCTGCTCTGCACCCACACCTGGACTCTTCTAATCCTGCTAGCAATGAATTTGGCCCTGAGCTTTTCTTCCTGGTTGGCTCACCACCAATCAAAGTTTCTATCATTCCACCGTTCATCCTCAGCCCCCAAATTGAGAATCAGTCTTTCCTTTTATGGTTGTAGAATACACTTGGCCATGGCCAACGACAACCAATTTGCTGCTGAAAGATTTAGAGGCAGTTTCTGAGCACTGGGAATAGCCTCTTTGTGGGGTTTCTTACTGGTGGGAAATAATGAACCAGAGAGCAGTTGTCTTTCTTCAAACAGCCCCCCAAAAAGGCTTTTTCCAGGAAGTTGACCTTCTCCCTCTCTGCCTTTTGATCAGCCCCCAGTGAAGTGAGCCCTTACCTGACCCAGAGTCAGTACTGCACCAGAGGCCTACCTGGCAGACTTCTCAGCTGGTGGACACACCTGTCAATCCACTCAGCCCTTTCCTACTTCATTGCAAAGCCAGACATGAGCTGATATCAGAGGAAGAGTTTCCGTTGGCTTGCCCCAGGCTCAACCTACAAGCAGCAGTGTGTGGGAGGCTTCCTCACTGTGGAGTAGAAGCAAGGACTGGGCAGGTGGCCCCACAGAGCTCACTGAAAGGGTTGACCTCCAGACCTATGTAATCCTTAGGGTTTTTCAGGCTGGTAAAGAATAAACACCATGTCCTATCATTGTTTTTTATTTTTATTAACGCATATTATTAATATGTATGATATAACATAATGATTGCTTTATTAAATATTTGCTTTATAGTCTGCTTATGTTTTTTATAATGATGTTTGCCAAGGAAAGAAGCCTTTCAGAGAAAAAAGTGAAAAGATAGCTGAATTTCTTTGTTTTGAAGTCAAAAGGGGCCACATGGTGACATATGCACAAGCTAGCTTATAACATAGCCCACCTCCCCGGTTAGACTCTAAGGAAACTAGCATTCCCCTTCTAGCGTTTCCCCACAATAGTTAGGGCCATGACATGAGCACTGTCATTGTTCTGAAAGGCATATCTTTAGCAGATACAAATCATCTTACCTGGAAAGATGGCTTTGCTGTAAGATAACTCTTCCTCCAGCCTTCTGTGGAGCAGCCCGTCATTTGGTAAACATTTGTCAAACTTTCTTGTGTGCCCAGCATACACCTCTCCAAAGATGGTGAAGACGCAGGCTGAGCAATTGTGAAACCATCTGAAGACGTCGCAGGAAGTCTTACGACCTCCTTCCACTGTGTTAGGGAGGTGGTCACCTAATGATGGATTGATAAATCCCCACTCAGAACAAATTCATTGGCGAATGTTTTCATCTAATGCTTCCTGGTGTCTTATGTCCTTCTGGCCAGAAGCTCTCCTCCAAGTGGAAACCAGAGATCAGGCTCCCGTCTGGCGGTGACCACGTCATGCTTTAGTCCCTGGACTGGAGCGCTGAGTAGGAGGAGAATGTGTAGCATCTAACTGGAAAGACTATTCGATGAGAAAAAAGGGACACCCATAACTACAGCTGCAAATTTGGCCTTAGTCAGTGCTCAGCTAAAGCTGAGTGTATCTTCCTTGTGGGCACTCTGAGTGCCCCAGTATTGGACCTAACAGCAGAATTTACACCTGAGATGCCTCCAGTTGCAGTTGTAGAGACCAGGTTACACTGCATGGTATAGATAAATTCAGCTCAGTTCAATAGATGTTTGTTGAACTCCCTGCTATGAAAAGGAAAGATCACAACTTTGGGCCCAGAAGTCATGTGGCCCCACCCAAGTCTGCCTGTGTGGCTTTGGGAAGTCGCCGAATGTTTCACTTCCCCATCATCAGGTTTAGGAAGGGCCTGACAAAACCTTGCAGGTTTGTTGTCGAGATACATTGAGAAAATGTGTGGAAAGCCTTTAGTAAGGTGCCTGGCACATAGTAGGTGCTCAATAAGGGATAGTTTTTACTTTTAATAAAACAAATCTATGCAGTGTTCCTATGTCAGGGAGATGAGTCACACACTTGCATGTAAGCAACATTCTGAAATAGGACAAGAAACATACTTGCTTTATTACTCTTCTAGGACATACTTATGCATATGTGCCCAGCATTCCACAATGTAGCTTGAGGGATGGATGGGACTGGTGCTAGAGTCCCTGTATGCCCTGAAGGTATGGGACATTGAAGAGTTGGCCCCATGCCACACTGGCACCTGCTACTGTTTGTATTTGCAAACACAGAGGGTTGACCTCCAAACCTATGTAACCCTTAGGGTTTTTCAGGCTGGTAAAGAATAAACACCATGTCCTATCATTGTTTTTTACTTGTATTATTTTGCACCAATAGTTATTGACTCCCCTAAGTTCTTCCTGTCGGCTAGTCTTACCCGTGTTTTCATCTAATGCTTCCTGGGATCTTGTGTCCTTCCTGCCGGTTTCTCCCAGAAGCTCTCCTCCGACTGGAAACCAGAGATCAGGCTCCCGTCTGGCAGTGACCACGTCTTGCTCAAGTCCCTGGACTGGAATGCTGAGTATGAGGTCTACGTGGTGGCTGAGAATCAGCAGGGGAAGTCCAAGGCGGCTCATTTTGTGTTCAGGACCTCGGCCCAGCCCACAGCCATCCCAGGTACGAGTGCCTCTGCTTTCTGTGAGTTTCCCGCTTTGAATTAATGCACAAGTGCTGCACCTCCTAATGTGCCTGACAACCCTGACAACTCGCTTGCTTCCAGCCATCCTCATGATTGGTTGCCCACGCAAAGCTTAGTTTTGCTCTGTACCTATCTGTGCAGTGGGTTGAGATGTACTGGACTGCCAGGAAGGCTTGGCCAAGCATCCTGGGGCAAAAGTCCTGTCATTCGGCCTTGAAGGACTGATGCTAAGCCAGTCCTTGGGACCCCTCAGGTGGGAATAGCCCCAGCTCCAGCCAAGCCTTGGAAGCTGGTTGAGTAAGGATCCTTTTTGAGACCTTATCTGCCATCTACCATTTCATACAAGGACCCCATAACTATTTTTAAGCGCTTTCTACCTGATGCTTGCTTACCTGCACAGCCATGGTGCAAATCACTTCTCTGTGGGAATCCCAAGAGAAGGAAGACATGGTGCCTAGTTAGTTAAAAATCCTATCTGCCAAGGGCCTCTGAATTGAAATAAAGATTAAATTGAACCGCTTGAAACAGAACAAGTGGAGAAAGTAGATGCTGAAAATCCCACGGTCTGCTAGAAATGATGGGAGCAGTTCTCTTAGGAGATGCAGGTCCGTCTCTAGGGATGCAGGACCAATGCAAGTGTGGGAACAAAGTGAGAGTTCTGCTTTGTGGCTCAGCTACCTTGCTGCGGATGGCCCATCTCCTCATTGACCAAATCCCTCTGGGTAGAAAGAGATTGTCAACCTCCAGAGCAGCCAAATGCCAACCATAAGCAGGAGAGATGGGCATAGAACATAGAGCTGCAGCCTGTTGGAGAGGGCCCCATAAACTCTATGCCATGATGGGAATATGTTCTGATCTCCCAGTGGTCTAGGTCTGGCCCCTTTCCTGCTTGTCCTGTGTATAGTGTTTGCCCGGGCTCTCGGCTCAGTTGTCATGATTGCTCCTCCCAACAGGAGAGAGGCCAGAAAGGATGTGGGCTGCCTATAACACAGGGCTGTATGTGTGAACGTGGGTTATTCAAGCAGCAACAAAATGAGATCAGTGTGTGGTTCCCAGTGGTCGGTTGTGCATGAATGTGTGTGTCTGACAGATGTGTGGGGGCCACCAGGAGTTGGCAGGTGGGTCTTAAGCCATAGATGAGGAAGCGTCGATTGGTCCTACCCTCTGCATTGTCAGGGAGGCCCTTAACACATGCTGGGGTGGGCATGTCTCTGCAGGCTCTGGTCAAGTGGTCAGTGTCGAAGACAAGGCCCCTGGGTGTGGTTGCAAGGAATGTTCTCATTACTGCTAATAGGATGCCCGAATGGAGGTGGCCCTGCCATCCTCTACCCCTTCTTTCTTTGCATTGTTTAGTCAGTTTGCCCTTGAAATCGATAGTCTGATGTGAGTGTCCAGATCTGCTCGGCCTTTATGGGACATTGAGGAGCTGGGGTGTGACAGGCTTGCGTAACCCCTTTGCAGGGAGACAGACTCCTGGTGGCATTTGTTTCCTGGGGTAAGACCCCATAGGCAGGCGGCTTGCACGTGCTGCGATCACGTGCTAGGTACTGCCAGCAGCATCAGCTTCTGGGGTTGGAGAAGTTGGGGGCAGTGTGTGTCAGATACAGAAATTCTGGGAAGACCTTGCCCTCCAGAGTCCTGCCCTCTGGAGACCTCAGAGTTCTTTTTGTTAATCATCTAGGAGCCCAGTTAACCCAGAGAGGGTTGGGGGTGCTGCTCACCTTGCTCACGAAGCCTCTGGGGCTCTCCTGCATAGGCCTTAAAGGAAGTGGCTCTGCACTGGGTTGGACTTTCCCGGCCATTGCATTTGGACCTGAGAATAAAACCTCTGAATTACGAAATGTGCATTCATATTGGAATTCTGTGGTCAGCAAGGTGGAAGAAGGTGAGGGGCGCAGAACTGGATTCTCTTTAACAGCACCATGGCGGGGGGGTGTCATGCAATAGGAAGAAGAGTCCTATTATGGCTGAAAAGGCGCCCCCTGTCCTTATGCTGTTTGCTACACATAGTGCAGTGATCAAATGCATCTCTACCACTACATGTTAAAAGCTCTAGTGACTAGAAGGCTATGGGTAGACTCGTTCACTGAATCTAAGAGACCTGACCTTAGTCAAAGGTAACACTCTCCTAATCAAACTCTTGTGTTTTACTGTGGAGGCTTCTGTTCTCTCACTTTAATTTCATTTGCTCGCTGACCCCTAACCCCCAAATTCACCCTGCTATGCTGCTTCTGGCCTTGCTGAGCTTCGGAACTGGCCTGATGGTAATAATATCGCACTGAACTCTTCTCTAACCTTTGTCAGTTTAATTTACTAAGTTGAATTAACCTTTGAATCTTGTGTTTTCTATATTTGACCTAATTTTTTTTCTTTTTATCTATTTTTTTCTCTGTTTCTGTCTCTACCTTCTCTTTCCTTCTCCCTATGTCTGTCGTCACACATATCACCTTGGACGTCACTGGGACATCCCCACTGCCACCTTTGTTTTTAAACAACCACATTCTCTGTGGGGACCCATTGCTTGGCACCTGCAGCGACCTTGGGAAGCTCCTCTGCGTCCTACACCTTTGTCTCATTGCTTTTCTCTGCAGTGACTCTTTTTTTGCTCTGTTAGGAACTTGAGAACACGAAAAAAATTAAATTTGCTTAAAAGCCCAGTTCCTATGAGAATTATCAGTGCCCCCTTTGGAAGAACGTGTCAGGACCACCACGGCACACCACCACGCACTCTATGTGGAAGAGGAAGGTTTGGCAATTGGAAAAGGCTGAACCTCAAGACAGTTTTCCATTTACATACACTTTTGTGCCACTTCAAAAGGAGTTTACCCCTTGAGTGGCAGTACAAAATATTCGGGAGCTCTTTTCTTTAAACAGTATTTTTAAAAAACATTATGCTAGGTTTACAGAGATGTTTCTGTACATCTGCTACTTGTTCCATTTTTGTTGTTGTTCTGACCCGAAAATGAAGTAGCAGAGGAAGATTTCTTAGTAGCCCTAAAGCTTAAATCGGCTTGTTAAAATCACCACATGCCCCCCATGCCAGCCCCACGCTCAATACGTAGTTGCCTTTGCTTGCATTTCAGCGCCCATGGTAACGGAGTCTGATCACTGGGATTCACGAACATTCTGCTGACATGATGGCAACTTAAGTCACTCTGTTGCCCATGCAGTGGAAGAAATTAGATTTCTTGAGTATTTCCTGGGGCTGATCAAACATTCTGGGAGGCGCTTTGGTCCTGGTATTAAAATCAACACCCTATGTGGCTCTGTGAACAGGGCCAACCTGTGCTGTGCCCGACATCTGTTGGCTTTGTGTCCCAGGTGCGTGTGTCCCAGGGGGTGATACCTGCTGCACCACTGCAGCTCAGCACAGAGCCTCCTGTCTTGGGGGTTGTGGTTCAGCAGTGACGCACGTCATCACACAGGTCAGTCCCCCAAGTTGGAAGCATCCACTCGGAGCCAGGCATGAGCCCTGCTCTCTCCCCATACATGTACACAGGCAGGAGGGAGGGCACAGGACACTCCACGACTGCGCAACCTGGAGTGTTGATAAATTAGAACTCAGTCAGCCTGTCATACTTCCCGAGTGCCCCACGCCCCCTGTCGGTCAGGGGCTTTAGTGACATTTTTAAACCTGGTGAAAGCCAGCTGCTCCTCTGTGCTATTGGGGAGTACATCTCCCCAAGTGCCCAGGAGAGGAAATGGGCTGGTGTTTGCAAAAGTCCCACATGGAGATTCAGGGTGAGTCCTGCTTAGTAACATCGGTGTGTGTGCCTGGGGATGGAATTTCTGCTGAATAAAAACTCCCTCCCTCCATTGTGGTCACATATCATTCTACACATCTCATCTCTGAGCATCTCCACAGAAGTCTGATTTTTGTTCTCTTTGGTCTCTTTATTTTTTAGTTCCTTTGTTATGTTTTAATGTTCAAGGACTTGCTTTTCCCTTTGGGAATCCAAGTGATCCCATGGCTTGCAGGGCAGAGCTGCCAGTGTGCCCAACACGCGTAGTTTAGAGACTCATGTGCAGACACATAATGCTGCCCAACAGCTCAGGCAGGTAGTGCCTCTTAGCCCAGCCCCGGCTGCCTCCAGCCCCTCTCACACCTCCCCATCTGGGCTCCCTGACCTCCTCACATCTGGGCAGCAGAAGAAGCAGCATGGTTCTTAGGCACAAGTCAGAGCATTGAGGAGAGGCACATGGTGCTTCCGGGCCTGGTATGGGAATCCCAGTTAGCAAGCGCTGCAGAGAGGGCGAGGGAGGGAGACAGTGGTCCTCACGCAGATGACCACTCACTGTGCTCCTGGCTCCCAGCATGTTCTCGATATCATCTTGGGCATCAGTCACATGTCCACCCAGGAGCACCCATCTCAGGTCTGCCCCACTCAGGTCCCAGACCTACCCACAGGTGGGGGACAGTGTCGGTGCTTCTGAAAGGACTCTTTGGAAATCTAGCCCAAAGTGAGGGGAGGCCTGACACGGCCCTGTCCCCTCAACACATCCTGGGGCCTTGCAGGCCTCAGCTGAAGCAAATTTGGGGTCATTACAGTGGCCACATTTAGACAGGCCCATGGTTTATAATGGGATGCCCTTCGGGAGACAGCACGAGAACACACCCGCTCCCACTAGACACTGAGTTCTCGGTCATGGCTGGGGCCCCCAGCCCCTCCAGGAATCCCTAAGATAGCAGCCCTCAGAGAGCCCTGCAGGAGTGAGCGCTCATTGCCTAGCTCCGCGCCCTGTGTCTGCACTGCTCATGCTCCACACGCCACGGGGCGCCTCTGCTCATTTTTGGAATATTTATACAGCAAGTTTGGATCACGTTTTTCTACTAATAAGAATGCTAACATTGTTGTGTAGATAATCAGCGAGGCCTTTATGAAGTTTACACCTTTGCATTATTAAAGGAAATAACAGTTCATGTGAACTCTCCAGTGTGTTCTGATTTTATTTGATAGTGTGTGTCCTACCAAATGTCAAAAGTCCTTTCCCTCCACCTTACATGTACCTGGATGACTTTGATTACCCCAGAGGGCCATTTAGCTTGTACCCCAAACTTGCAGCCTGCTGAGTGGAGTTCTAGCGAAGGAAATGCTTTCCTTTCCTGATGAGAAGCTATGCATTTTTCTCAGCTATCCTAAGAGCCATTGTGGGTCACTGCCTCCCTAGACTTTCCTAGTCCCCAGCAGGTGGGGGGGGGGTGATGGTAAATGCCCTTGCAGAACCCGGAGGTGGTCACTTTGGAGTCAGGGGCACACACTCTGGGTCACCAAATATACAACTCTGTAGTAAGGCCTCCCAATTTCACAGCTCCCTTTAAAACTCTAACAGAGGCTGCACAAAGTGACCTTGTGGTAGAGAGAATCTGAGAGAAAGTTCTCATTTTGGCAAACCCTATTCTGTTTATAATCACACGTGGTGGGATACTGCCTGAAAGCCCCCAGCACCAGCCTCTGGCTAGCAGATTCCTGGCAGTCGCAAGCAGATACGTCAGGGGTTTGTGAGTAAACCAGAACCCCAGTTCAATTGTTCTGAGAGTCATGGGCTGGAGGGGACACTTCTGCTGTGTCACGATCCTGTGGCATGATGACTCAAGACCCCCTGGGTATCTGTAAATGTGAGACCCATATTCCCATCCAAGGCACTTAAGAAAGTAGGCATTTGGAGGTCTTAGTCTTGGGGCAAGTCAGTTCCCAGTTCAGTGCCAATCTCTCCCACACCAGGAACCACAGATGGACAGCCCTGGCTTTGTACCCTCACTGTTCAGGTTAGCTCTAGCCCCAGAGGTTATGGAGGAACTGCTCCCAAGAAGCTCTCTTTGCATGCAGGTGGGGAGGTGAGTCAGTCAAGGGAGGTCAGGAGGAAGATGGTGCAAAGATAGGCCCCGGAAGGTTATTTTCGTTTTCCTTTTGTAAAATGTTATGTATGATGCAGGAGATGACCTTTGTTCTAGCCTTCCTGCACTAAATAATTCTGTAACATCCACCGAGAGATAATGAGTGCGGGTTTGACTTGAATACCCTTTCATCTGTATCCTGGTATTTCACTTATTTATGCTTCTTTTTGTGAAAGCTACACACACTCTTTCTCCAGCTTGAGGAGCACCTAACTTCCTTTAGAAGTCTAGGCTCTGAGTGGTGAACTGGGCTGTGCCTTTCCCTTTGGGGATAGTCTTTGCTTTCTCTTCATCAATCCAGTACATCAATTAGGTCAAGGCCACCAGGTGGGACTCCACAACTCATCCTTGGGTGGCGAGTCATAGAAACGGCTGTGTCACATTGTAATGCAAGGATGAGAAGAGCTACAATCAGTGGTCCTCTAACTCTGATATACATAGGATCACCTGGGGGGCTCGATCAAACCCTGATTCCTGAGCCTCACCCCAGAGATTCTGATTTGGTAGCATTGGGAAGCCCCAGAATCTAAATTTTTAACAAAGCACCCCAGGAATTCTGCTGCAGGTAGGGAAACATTACACTTGAGGTATTTATTTTTCATATAAAAATAAAATCACGAGAATCAATGAATAAAGATGGGACCTACGAAGCATTTTAGTCTTCCAGGAAAAAGTCTGTCCTAGTCTACACTCTGGAGGAGATTGACATTAAGGAGACTGTGCCATGTACTAGGTACTGTAGGGTGTCAATGTGCAATGACAGGCTCTTACGATTGAAGAGGACTTGAAGACACCCTATATCCCAGACCCTGCCCGGTGCAGGAACCTCATCCAGAACATTGTGGCATCCTTCCCAAGGGGTGTCCAGCTGCTGCTGGAATGCGTCTGACAGCAAGGCGCTCACCTGCTGAGGCAGGTCACACCACGTTTGAATAGCTCTGTGGGCTAGTTCTTTCTCATATGGAGCTGAAATCTGCTTCCCACCTCATAGTCTTCATCCACTGGTAAAACCAAATAAGACTACTCTTCCTTCTCACAACATATCTATAAATATCTGAAGACAGCATTCTCCTCTCCAGGCTAAACACCTGTTCATTTGTTCAACAAATGTTCTTCGATCGCTTCCTATAAATTGGATTGTCCTAGATGTTGGGGAGACATAAGACAGACAGGGTACCTGCTGGGACATTCTGGAGGGTGCAGCCAAATACATAGTATGTCAATGAACAGAAAATGGCAGAGAGTAGTAACAAGAGAATAAAACAGGAAAGGCTGGGAGGAAAGACCAAGGTCCCAAAAGGGCCAAAAATGCTTGAGAGCTTGGGAGTCTCCTCTGGCTGAGGCCCAACTGCACCCTGGGCACTAGGAATTAGGTTGCGAGTGGTCATCTCTGTCATGCGAGGCTGGTAGCCCGTAGCCTGGACTGAAGTTTGAAATAAGGGCCAGTGGGATGAGACTGCTGCTGGTTATAGGGCCTCAGCAGGGACCCCCAGCTCAGACAAAGGAGTCCCCTCCAGGAACACAGACTACATGAAAAAAAGGAGAATGTGTGACCATCCCCAGCACCCGTTACCCTGAATTACACTTCCATTATCTGGTGTGGTCGTCACTGGCAGGCCGCTGGGTCTCGGCAAAGGCATAGTGAGATCCAGGTATGGCCACACTTCTGCCTCCAGTGAGTCCTGAGGACATAGGAAGCTTCAGACAAGGTCTGGTGGTGGGATGGAGCTGCCAGTTCTGGAACCCTCTCCTTCCAGAAGAAGAGAAACATAGCAGAAGTGCCCCTATTTCAGTCTGGGGTCCTTGTTTCCACATTGACTTAAAGGCAGAGCCCTGCACAGGTTCTTCTTCCTGCAGCATGACTGCCGTCTCCCAGACACCGGTCAGTGGGTCCACTTGAAGCAAGTAACCTCCATCATCAGGGGGCTCTCGGGAGCTGAGCCTGGGGGCCTTCTGTGATACCATCAGTAGTCCAGGGCCCTGGGGGATTTCAGGTGGACACCAAGGGATCAGGACAAAGAGTGACTCATTCACAGTGAGACCAGCCAGAGGGGATGCTGGCAGCTGCTCGAATGTGAGAATGTGTCTATCTGTGGTGAACATTTGTCCTGAATGTGAGCGAGCCTGTCCTTGTGGGTGGGCATCTCTGGGTGAGTCTGCTGGTTTCCTAAAGTCTAATCTAAATGTGTCTGAGCGCCCAGATGGTGAGTATTCCCAGACCTTTCACCTTGCCCACCGGGCCTGGGGAGACCTCCATGTCTCCAGAGTAAATGACTTCATTCATCGTCCTGGGTGCAAAGCAGAAGGATAAACAATGAAGCCATTGTGGCCCAATGTTGGGGTCCTCTGGAGCTATTCCTAAAGAGGGGAGAAATGGGGTAGTGGATTGGGCATCTTTTTGTGCCTGATATTACCGCAAGCCCAAAGGAAGCCCTGGGGACCCTCTGCCACCCCATTTGGGACCCTGTCACTGACTGCTCCCAGGAACCATAGCCTAGCCTGAAACCAATAAGCGCTGCCTGCCCACCTGCTTCCAGGGCTCACAGGGATATGGCTGAGGGTGGGTCTGGGGGAGGCCCGGAAGTTGAGAGCAGAGATGGAAACCCAGCTCCCAGTCCCCAGTTTCGTCCTGACTTGTGGGTGCCTCATGCCCCTGTCCCCTGGTCTTTAAGCTGAGGCTGAAAATATAGAGACCCTGTTGTCTCAATATATCTGACACCAGGGAAGGTGTCACTCTGACCACAAATGCCATGGCTTTGTCCCGCGGGCCCTACCCCACGCTCAGGGGCTTTTGCTCTGCAGGGTCCAGGGGTCTGCATCTCCGTGTGCTAACCATCAGCCATCCCTCTTTCTCCCTCCCACCCAAGCCAACGGCAGCCCCACCGCGGGCCTGAGCACCGGGGCCATCGTGGGCATCCTCATCGTCGTCTTTGTCCTGCTCCTGGTGGTGGTCGACATCACCTGCTACTTCCTGAACAAGTGCGGCCTGCTCATGTGCATCGCTGCCAACCTGTGCGGGAAGGCCGGGCCCGGAGCCAAGGGCAAGGACATGGAGGAGGGCAAAGCCGCCTTCTCGTGAGTGCACACCTGCTGTTGCTGAGGTCTGGGCATTGCCCCAGCCCAGGGGCCCAGCCGCTGAGCTACTTCAGTTTTCCCATTTGAAAACCCGAGGGGAAGCAAGCATTAGAGAAATGTTTCTTAAAGCCTGGTTTTTGGGAGTCCCTGTTTGAAAATCAGACTGTTGGGCTCAACCCCACATCTAGTGTACTAGAATCTCACGGAAGTTTGAAAATCCCTGCCTAAGTCAAAATGAGGGGAATTTTCAGAGCCACGCTTGTGGGGCCTGCAATGGAGGGGCCAGGATTTGAGAGACACTTGCCTTACTGTCATTCATTCATTCGTGCATCACTCAGCAAATATTTATTGAAAAGTTACTATGGGCAAGGCACCGTTCCCAGGAACTAGGGTACCAGGGGGAACAAAACAGATAAAACTTCCTGGCCTGGAGCTGACAATCCAGATGCTATCCCCTCCAGCATCTCTGGAGAAACAGATCCTGAGCCAGTTAGCAGGAGCCTTCGTAGGCTGTCACTGGGTGGGGCTGAGCTGGAGCAAGACAAGAAGGGACAGAGAAGGAAATAAGACATTCAGCACCACCATATGCCAGGCATTGGATATGCGTGCACACATGCATATACATACAGGAACACATATGTGTACATACTTATATGTATATGCATATAAATCATTTGAGCATTTATCTGGTCAGGCACTGTGTGAAGCACTTTACAGTCATTATGTCAGTTAATGTTGTAACAGCTAGGTGAGGTAGATACTGTTATTTGCCCCATTTTACAGATGAGAAAATGGAGACAAGGGTGAGCAAATCAGATGTTCAAGGTCACACAGCTAGCAAGAGTGGGGACTGAGGGTGATGCACTTGGGTCTGGCTCTAGATGCCTACCTGCCCGCCTTGGACTAGGCCTACGTGCCTGAGTTACAGCTGGCTTCCTTGGGAGCCCGCCCCACCCGCAGCCCCCCAGGACTGAATGAGCTGAGCTCTCTTTGCAGGAAAGATGAGTCCAAGGAGCCCATTGTGGAGGTGCGAACCGAGGAAGAACGAACCCCAAACCACGACGGAGGGAAGCACACAGAGCCCAACGAGACCACACCACTGACAGAGCCTGAGTACGTGTTGGGGAGGGGCTGCTACCTCCGCAGCAGAGCCCCACACCCACCTTATCTCCCTGCCTACACCTCCCGTGCTCCCCACGCACAGCTCCTGGCCAGACATTGCAGGCCAGAATTCTGGAGCCTTTGGCCAGAAATGCCTTGGCTGAAAAATGCTTGACCCCACTCTCTCCCTAGAGAGAAGGCATGCTTGGTTCTATTAGGGTGGCTGTAGGTGCCCTTAACGAGCTCCCTGCATAGTGGGATTCGCTAGACCCAGTTCCCACGTCTCTCTCTCTCTCACACACTCACACACACATACCCTGGAAATGGCTTAAGGGGGAGAAATGTCATTGAGAGAGGCTGAGCTTTGAGAGGCTTCGGAAATTCTGTTTAGGATTTCCAAGAATTATAGGGTTTTCTACATTCTTCCTAAAAGGGTGAGGGAACTTGGCATCTGGTAAAGCTCCCTGGCTCTCCTGTTCTTGGAAGCCTCAGGGACCCTCAGTCAGAAACCATGTCGGGTTGTGGTTGTAATGACTGCCTGGCTATCATGGGTCTTATGGGGAATGGAGCTTAATGGAAGAACAAAATCTGTGGCTGAGGATCCTGTGGCTCTTAGGGGCCCTTTGGAGCATTCATCGCCTGCCTTATTCCTGACTTTCCCCATCACTGCCTATAGAGCCCTGTAGGGCAGCTGGGCCCAATTCCTCAGGGACTTAGGATGCCTGCAGTGGGGGACGCTGAACTGAAACCTGCCTCTCCTTGAGCCGAGATGCAAGCAAGGCATGGGGAAGGGAGCCCTGTGCAGAAAGCTGGAGGGAATCAGCAGGGAGGAAGGGCCAGCAGGTCCCTTTTAGACTGACTGCCTTGTTCTCTGTCGTCTCCTGTCTCTACTTCTGCCCACCTGGGCATGTGCTTCCACTCAAGTCATCGTTTCTCTGTGGGCCTGTGTCCATGCCTGTGCATAACTGCATGCCCTGCCCACAGCCCCCGCCTTGGATTCGGCCCTTCGCCCGCTTCTCTGTCTCGTCCCAGCTTCATTGTCTATTCTCTTCTACTTCCTGTCCTCTCCACAGGCTGCCTGCTGATGCCACAGCCACTGTCGAGGACATGCTGCCTTCTGTCACCACCGTGACCGCTAACTCTGACACTATCACCGAAACCTTTGCCACTGCTCAGAACAGCCCCACCAGTGAGACCACCACCCTGACCTCCAGTATTGCCCCCCCAGCCACGGCCACCCCCGACTCAAACTCTGTGCCCATCAGCCAGGCCACCCCTTCCAAGGGGCCTGGCGTCACCACCTCCTCCCCACCCCAAGCTGCAGCCCCCAAGGTGGCCCCCCTCGTTGACCTGAGCGACACCCCAACCTCAGCCCCTGCTGCCAGCAATTTGTCTTCTAGTGTCTTGGCTAACCAGGGGGCTGTGCTCAGCCCAAGCGCCCCTGCCAGTGTGGGGGAGGCCTCCAAGGCCCCTCCAGTGAGCAAGCCAGCCCCTGCGCCAGCCCCCACTTCAGCCGGGGCAGCCAGTCCCTTAGCAGCAGCGGCTGGCCCTGTCACAGAAGTCCCCCAGGCCAAGCAGGAGGCCCCTAGCACCAAAGGCCCGGACCCTGAGCCCACCCAGCCCGGCGCCGTGAAGAGCCCGAGCGAGGCAGCCACGGCCCTCACTAGCCTGAAGAGCGAGGCTGCCTCCGTCAGCACCACAAACCCTGCCCAGGGCGAGGACTTTAAAATGGACGAAGGGAACTTCAAGACCCCAGATATTGACCTTGCAAAGGATGTTTTTGCAGCCCTGGGCTCTCCTGCTCCCGCCGCTGGGGCCAGTGGACAAGCCTCTGAGCTTGCTCCTTCCACTGCAGACAGCTCTGTTTCGCCTGCACCAGCAAAGACCGAGTACGGCCTCTCCTTGTCTACTGTCCTGGGGTTGTGTCCCGTGGTGGTGTGCGTTTGTGCTGTGCTGTGTCCTTCTTGTTAGATACGTCCTCAGCCTAATCCAGGACTTCTCTGTCAACCAAAGGACTGGCATAAGGCAGAGGGGGGTTGGGGGGTGGGGACAGACAGCGGGGCCCAGTAAGCAGCCACCTGCTCACTAATTAGGCCATGTTAATTATGTTTTATCCTTATCATCCTAGCAGTGGCGTCTGTTTTCCCTGGGGGAGCCCTTGCGGTTGGGCCACTGGTGAGCATAGTTTGGGAAGCGAGCTAAGGAGACCAAAATGCCCTATTGGCCAACCTGGGGCCCACAGGCAATCGGTGTGTTATCCCGTGCCAGGCTGTGTCCACACAGGAACAGCACTGTTGCGCAGGAAGCGGTCCAGAAGGCCTGGCACACTCCCTTCCAGATGCCCACACACACTCCCACCTACTTTCGCTTCTCCTGCCCTTGAGTGGCTTGGAGGACTCAGATCTCCAAAGTGCAAAGGAAGGTCCTTAAGCTTACAACTTTCTTAATGGTGATGCCAAAATGCAGTGGCTCCAACTGGTGTCTGAGCCTGCCCAGTGTGTCCTTAGACCAGATTCTGGCTCCGGGGCCTGACTGAGGCAGGGTCAGACCTAGGTTTTTATCGAGTCTCCAGAGGCTGCTACCAGATAAGCTGTGGTGCTGCTACCAAGAGCTGCAAGGGGACTCACCCCAGGGGCCCTAGATCTCGGTCAGGAAGGAAAAGGACTCGGACAGCCCTGCCTACCCGACCCCACTCAACTTCCCCTCTGCTTGGCAGCCACTCTAGCCTGTCACCAGACTCAGGGAAAGCTGCCTCAGGAACAAAGAGCATTTTCTCCCCCTGCCCAGGCCACGGAGGCCTCACCATGAAACACAGGGCACGGGGTGGGGAGGAGGGGAACAGGCAAGAGCAGGTGGTTTATAGTAGGGGCCCCTGGAGTCAGTCCTGGGGAACCCAGCCCAGCATGCCTCATTTATACCAAGCTGAACTGCTGCTACTGAAGGCCCTCAGGATGAGGAAAGGCTGCATCTGCTAGCCCCTCCACTGTCCCTGGTAAAGACCGAGACCCTGGCTTCAGATTAGGGCTGGAATGGGAAAGGTCTCATTCCTCTGATTCAATGGCTATCAACTTTGGATGCACGTTTAGAATCACTTGGATGCTTTAAAAGTCACCATGTCCAGACCAATTAAATCAGGATTTTTGGGGTACGCCCCAGCCTCAGTGGTTTTTACAGCTCCCAGGTGACTCCAACGTGCCGCTGAGGTCAGAAGCCACTGCTCTAACTGCAGCGCCCCCTGAGGGATTGGCTGAAGGGTGAGTTACTGCAGACCGTAGTCTCAGAGCTATTTTCTCTATTCTCTGCAGGAAGGGCCCTGTAGAAGCAAAGTCGGAGTGCCAGGAGTCAGAAACGAAGCCAGCGCCAGCAGAAGTCAAGACGGTCCCCAACGATGCCACGCAAACGAAGGAGAACGAGAGCAAAGCATGATGGGTGACAAGAGACAAGCAAAGATCAAAAATAAAAAGTGACACAACAGCTTCACCAGAGCATTTCCAACATCACCACACACACACACACACACACACACACACGCATACACACACACACACACACACACACACAACCCTCATTCCTCTAGTGTCTTTTGCCTTTAAAAAAAAACTAAACAGATAAACATGGGATCTCCTTTTTGTAGGTTTATAGAAAGGATTCCTTTGTTGTGCACTCACTTGTAAGAAAATGAGACAAAAAGGTTAAACCCACAGCCAAACTAGGACACTCCGTTCCCTGAAACCATTTAAGAATCAAACAAAAGGACCCCAAATTAAGAATCTAGGAAGCTCAGAAAAAAAAAAAAAATCTAGGTTTAGGAAGACCGCACTTGGTGTTGCCCAATTGGCACAGACCAGTTTCAGAGAAATACTTCCAGGCACTAAGACTAACCGGATGAACAAAGTCCAAGTTTATTTTTATACTTTCAGTCAAGTTTCAACTCTGTAAAACCTCATAAATAAGTTATAATTTCTGTTCACTTTGTATTTGTTCAGTATGCAAAGTGTGTCACCCTTTCTAGCTGAATTCAATTCCCACGTAGACTCTTGTTTTGTAGGAAGAATGCCAAATTGCAGCTTCTGGGGGTAGATCTCAATTTGCAGTGTTCGGATTTCTTTTTCTTTCCTTTTCTTTTTGTTCTTTTTTTGTTTTTCCTTTCTGCCAACTTTGTTTTCCAGTGTTTACAAGTTGACAAATGTTTGACTTCGATTGTGTTTAAATGTCCGTGTAAATTAGCTGCCTTTTTTTTCTTTTTTACGTTACAAATCCTGCCTAGAGGTGGGTCAGGTCATCACAGGCTTTAGCACTGGACAACTTTACACAATGTGATTGTTTACAGTGGCGCTTCCCCCGACTCTGATTTGAAATTTTTGCCTGCGTCCAACTCAGGTGAAAATCCATCTTGTTCCAGAATGGTCTTGCTTTTTGGTTCTTGGTGTTTTCCTTGGGGGTTAGACCACTTTCTGATTAGCCACCACCTGCCTGTATCTGTGAAAAAGGATCTGCTCCCCAGGCGTCTGCGTCCTTCCTTTTGAAGGATCCCTTAGGCTTTGTTGAATGAAGCAGAGAAGATTGTATAGTTGGGGCTGGTCTTGGTGAACACACGTTTTTTACCCCAAACATCCCCTTTTTGTAGAAAGCCAAATAAAATATATACATACAATTTCATTTTGAGCCCAGAATCTAGATTTGAGCGGAAGAGCATGTGTGCTTCAGGGAATTAGTGTCTTTTTTTGGAAATCTGTTGAAGTAACATCGGCCTTCTGTTCACTTAGGCAGCATTTGTAGAAACAAAAGAAACAAACAACAACAAAAACCAACCTGCTGTCTGGAGTAATAACACAACTTTCCTGGATTGGAAACCAAGTGGGGGAAAAATACAGAAACTTTAAGGGGAATGGGAGGGGGGAGAAGGGAAAAGCCAGCCCTTTGTATAGAAATTTTGCTTTTTTTTTTTTCTCATTCTACTTTAGAACTGCAAGCTTGTGCACTGTGGATGCGTGAATATTTTAGTGTGAAACGTGTTTTTGTCATAGTATTGAAATAAAACTTCAACATAGTTTGGTTGTGGAAGGTATAGCAGATAGTTCAGAAAAAATATTCAGGAAACAAAAATAACTCTTAAAAGGAATTGAAGCCTTTAAACAAAGAAAATGAATAAAAATAATTATGATGATGAAGATGACCCTAAGAAAACAGAAGTCAGGGCTCAGCATTCATTCCTTTCCTAAGGTGCAAACAGCAAGAGGTAAGGGTGGCAAGACTGCCCCTGAGTCTGTTCTGTGGGCCACACTCCCCAAGGTTCTGACACTTCTGCAGTCCAATCAGTGGCGATATGCTAGATTATAATTTCAAACTGTGAAAAATAATGGTCTTGTCATTTGCTAAATGTGGGGTTGTTTTGCATTTTCTCAGCTCCTGGGGATGGAAATGGAGGGTCCCAGTATACATCGCTCCGGCCCCTCTGATTCTAGGGCTTGCACAAATCTATGGTTCACATGTATAGGCTCTTAGGAACAAGGACTGTGAAGACAGCTCTTAGAGCGCACAGCAGAAAGGGAGCTCCGGGGTGTCTGCGACAGGAGGACCTAGCAAGGCGTGGTGGGCTCTTCCTATCACCAGGTTGTCAGTGGGATCAGTTCCTCATCTTGTGATGTTAATGGCTTTGACCATCTAGGCCAAGCCCACAATATACCTTATTGTGAAGACTGCATTTCACTCCGAGTGGTTGTGGTTTTGGTGCTGATGGTTAGGAAGAAAAAGAGGTATAGTCAACCCTCAGATAACCTGGCCCGAGGCGGCTGACCACCCCCTCTCCCAGAACCCTGGCTCCGCCATTAGCTGGAACCCAAGACTGCCCACCTTTTGGTCTGCCTCTCTCCCATTATACATAGATTTGTCTTTGCATGCGTGAGCTTTCCTTTCCTTAAAAAATAAGTAAATAAATAAATAAAACAGAGCAATGCTTTCTCTAAAATCAAAGAGGGAGTCACTTTATTTTCAAGATGTTCTATCTTTTATGTTAAGAGATAAAAGCTTATAGTTTTCTTTTTTAATTTTTTGAAGGAGGGATCAACTCTACCATTTTCCAATGTCTATGTGTCTATATGTGTATGTGCTATACATATGTATTCACATAAATGCCGGCATGGCCAAGTTCTGCTGCAGGGGCACTCCGGTGCCATGCACGGGGTCTCCAAATCCTGAAGGGCCGTAGTGTATATAGTGCAGCTTTTGAAGTGTAACTCTATTTTCACACTTTTTTATGGAGCCTTCCAAGTCCCAGGTTTTCACTGTAGGCTGTCTGTCTGGATGGTGGTTTTCAGACCTCCATTAACATCCCTACCCAGCATTCCCAACTTCGGGGGCCTTCTCTCTTGTTATAAACTTTTTACCAAGTGAAACATCGAGACCACCTTTGTTTCCATTCTCACTGGTGTAAATACTGAGTACTAACTGAGAATTTTGACTTTGCATTCTGTCAGAATACTTGTGTTCAATAAAAACAAAAAGAAAAAAAAGCTGTTATGATCAAGCTGGGATTTCTTTCGATTCCTTGAGAGTCTGTCATGTGAATCAAATGTGGAAATGCCTGTGGTATTTTTATGACCTTGAGAACAAAGTCAAGTAAACCCAGTATCATGAGTTCATGTTGCCTGAATGATGGTTTCTAACTTTTTCTCTCAGGTTGATAAAGGATTCCTCATTTACAAGGATAAGACATCAGATTCAACAAGATTTCATACAAATCCTGGTTCTGCCACTTTGTTGACCTTGGAAGAGTTAGTTAATCTCCCCAAGACTGTTTCCTCTTTTAACAAACTGGAAATAACAAGTTAATAGAATTGAGGTACTGGTTAGTGAATGAAGCAATGTATATGAAAGTCAAGTATAGTACTTTCTTGGCACATAGTAGGTATTGAACAAAGGGGAGTTGACATCCCAGGTGTGTGATAGCATCTAACCCAACTACAATCATAATCTACACCTGAGCTCCAAGGTTCCAACACCAAGGTAGACACGAGGCTTACGAGTATGTGATTTCTTGTGCCACAAATTTCCAGCTGCATGGGGTGGGGTGGGGGTGATAAAGAAAAGCACATTGCTTATCAAGATTTGAAGAAATCATGCAATGCTGACCCTCTTCATTTATCCATGAAGGCTTGCTTCCAGAGCCTTCCTCCTTCAGGCTAACCTCCTCTCAGATTCACTCAGTAAGTATTTAGTGAGCATCTCCAAGCTGCTTGGGCTGCAGCCGCACACGAAACAGCTCTCTGGAGGAGCGTTCATTCAGGAGTTGGGGTGGGGCAGACAATGAGCACATAATCACCTAATATATTGGTGGTCATTAGGCCATCCCAGTTCTCCTTTTTCTCCTCCCTGGTACATGACAGGATTACACTTCTTTGCTCACTTAAGGTAGGCACGCGTGGCCAAGTGAATTGCTGTAGTTAATGGACTGTGAGCAGCACTGTGCATGTCACTACTAGGCGGAGACGTTGGCAGCCAGTGTGTCTTACTATGGCCCTCTTCCCTGCCACAGCAATCAGCAATGCTGCAGGTGGTGGAGGTGCCATCACCTGGGCCCCCAGTGAGGGATGTGAGCAGAGGACCCATGATGCACATGGAGCGGGCGTGTGGGATAAAGCCAGTGGTGGTCTGGTAAGTGTTTAATGGCCCTCCAAGTGGGAAGGGAAGGGAGTGCATATGTGTATGGTGTATGTGTTTGTGTGTGTGTTTATTATAAACTTTACTGATATAAAGAACGCAAGTTACAAATAATAAAATATATAATACTCTATATTGAAATTCCGTATATCCAATTGATACTCACAGAATGCCTTGGTTTATTCTTGCTGATGTCTTGTATCCATATCAACCTATGGTTTTAGCTGATGAATGAGTGTAGTTCCAACGTAACTGTTAGTTAACATATTCATTTATGTTAACTCGTAAGACGAAAGTGAAACAATGAAGATGTACGTGTCAGAATCGGACTCATTCATGAGTGGTGTGTGACCTCTTTGCAGAAGTAGATACACATTTTTGAATACTAGAATACCGCCTCAATTTTTTGTGCTATTCACAGTGTAATGTCTGCAGTCGTGGCGCATTTTAAAATTTAATCTGCATCATAAATATTTTTCCCATGACTTTCTTAAGTCTAGACAAACACACACACACACACACACACACACACACACGAAACATGATTGGTAGCATTTATTGATCTCAGCAGTATGTAAATATTCCCAATATGGCTGATTTCAACATGTCACTGGACAAGAAGTTAGATAGAAATGCACAGTAGTACATCATTATATAGTATTTCCACCACATCTGGTGGAAATACTGATAGAGACATAATCTGATAGAGACATAAATAACTTCAAGCACAGAGATAATAATAATAATATGTAGTTATAATAAACTAATATACATTAATAGGAAAATGCTATAAAGTGACAGAAGTGATGCATTGTGAGTATTGCCTTCATTTTGAATATAATTTTGTTAATTGTAAGTTTACATAATTTAACTTTTAATAATGACTGCACTTAACACTTAAGTGGCTCAAAACTTTCCTGAAAATTTGACAACTGGCTCTCTCCAACCAATACAAGCTGACTCCAACATACCACTAGGTAAGCATTTATGTTATAAGCCACTTCACCATAGGATCAATTACCACAGCATTATTTAGCCTATCACGGCTAAATCAGAGAGTGAGAAGTGCTCTGGCTAACCATAAATCCAGGTGAGTGGGAAGGTCAGAGTACTGCTTTCTAAAAAGGTGCCATTTGAGCAGTGGCCTTAAATAAGTGAGGGAGTGAACCATGCAAATATCTGAATGAAGATATCTCAGCAGAGAGAACAGCAGATGCAAAGGTCCTGAGGTCAGGACTTGCTTGGCATGTTCAAAGAAGAGCAAGGAGGCCAGTGTGGCTGGAGCAAAGAGCAAGCGATAGAGTTGGGCAGAGGCAGAAAAGGCAGGAGATGAGTCAGAGGCGTCTATGAGCTATCCAGATCACAGGTATCCAGATCACATGGGGCCTGTAGACTATCAGAATTTTGGTGTGTTTCTTTTCAAGTGAGATGGAAAGCCAAGGGAAATTTCTCAGCAGAAGCCTGACATGACTTGATATTTAAAATGATCACTCCAGCTACTGGTTGGAAAATAGACCCCAGAAGGGCAAGAGGGGAAGTAAGAATACCAATTAGGAGGCAATGATCTGGACGGGAGAAGATGGTGCGCTTGAAGCAAGCTGCTTCCAGTGGAGGGAGAGCAATGGCCAGATTCTGTCTCTTTACTGAAGGCAAAGCAAGCAAGATTGGATAATGGGTTGGATGTGGTTTTGAGAGAGGCATCAAGGAGAACTTCCAGAGTTGAAGCCTGAACAACTGAAAGGATGTAATTGCCACTTACTTTCTAAATGGAGTGGAGGAAAAGCATATCTGGAGGATGCAGAATTTGGTTCTGGACACTTGAAGTCTGAGACACCTGTGAACACCCTAGTGGAGATTTTGAACTGGCTGGAGTTCAAGAAGTGCACCCTGGAGACACATGTCGGAGCTGTCAGCATAAGGCTTGTGTTTAAGACCCTAGCACTGGGTGAGATCACCAAGCAAATGAATACAGATCAAGAAGAGGAGAGAATAAGCTAGGAACCCAGAAAAGAAAACTCACAGTAGCTCTGTGTGAAGGAAAAAACTGCACAACTCTTTGTCTGGCACTTAGAACAGTGGCACTTACAGAGGGGGAGGAAGAAGAGGCCTGTTCCAAGAAGAAGAGACACCATCTGCTTCCATCTGATTGCAGTCTCACTGCCGTGTGCAGACTCCTGACTCTGCCCCTCAGTTGTGAAGAGCTTGGTTTTTGGTCCCTGTCCTTTTCTCCCCTAAGTTCCTCCACTGCCTCACCATCCTGCTATTTCTCAGCAATGTGTTCATATTCTCCTCTACAAAAACGTCTTCTCTTTCCCCAAACCAACCTGTCCCTCAGCTGTGCTTTTCATCTCAGCTGGTGGTCTTGCTTCCTTCTAAAGGAAAGGAGAAGTTGGCGGAAAGGAACACCCTCAACCGCCCGCCTCAAATCTATAAACCCACCTATGCCCATTATCATTTTTTCTTCCTTTGCTCCTGTAAAACAGGAGCAGCAGCTCCCCTTTCCTTAGGCACTGACCTTTCTCTCTACTACTTTCACGGGGTCTTTCTTCATCCATTCAATATCCATTCAACAAACAGTCATTGAGCACCTGCCAAGTCAGGGACTGTTCTAGGTGCTGGGGAAACAAAGACCCACTCTCTTGGAGCTTACACTCTAAATACACCCACGTGCTTCTTGCTTTGTCTGGACATTCGTCAGCCCCCTCCCCCCAATGCTCACACCAATCCTTGACTCCTACTCCATCCTCAGGTCTCAGCTTAACTATCTCCTTTCCAGACACCTGATCCAGGTTGCATATTCCCCTTTTCTATATTCTGTTCAGGGCTAGTATACAGCTGGCACTCACAGGTACCATTGTATCAGGTTGTTAAAATAGTGAAATGCTTCTTCACTGTTGTAAGTAGCTGCTGTCACCCCAACCCCTCACACAGGGTCCTTCAGATAGCCCCAAGATCTTGCAACTCAGGTGGTAGCATCTGACCCAGTAGAGGGTCTCCAGGGTTCTGCTCCGGTGTTATAGCTGTTACAGAAAACAGTCTGTAAAATGTGTTTAACATGTCTTCTCATTATATCCTAAGACCCCACACTTTATTTAATCTCTAATGTTTCTCTTTCTCACTAAACTCCTCCAGAGCACTTTCTGTGTCTGTCTTATTCACTACTTTCTCCTGGCACCTCATTCAGCACTTGCTACAAAGTAGGAAATTGATATTTGCTAGCTGTATGCATGACTGAGTGAATGAATGCATACATGAAGTGACAACAGACGTGCATACCAGCCATGGTTACCTGCCCATGTTCATCTTTGCAGGTCTGTGTGTAAATGCAATCACTGTTGACAGCTGGCCAAGGAAGGTACCTTTGAGCTTGAGTCACACAGCACTCCCCACTGCCCAGAATCCTGAGCAAGTCCACACTGGGGACTGGGGTGGAATCTAGTCCCAGGGCTAACATGTGGCTGGAGAGGGTCTGCTCTGCATGCCCTATCCACTCATCATGGGTCACTATGTCCCTTCCTTCCTGGTCACAACGTCAGTGAGCAGCTCTTCCATGATGGAGCAGGCTGGGAAGACATAGGTTAGGGGGTCCCAAAAGGTGAGGACATTGCTACTGGACCTACCCCTTGCTTGTTACTCAAAGCCATGGTTTCTGAAGGACAAGGAGGACCAAGCAAAACCAGGGACCCTCCTCCCTTGGTGTTCTCTCTAAGGGGGCAAACCTCTGCTTGGGAGGCCGGGAAGAGCAAATGGGAGGCAGGAGAACAGAGTAGTGAGATCTGTGAAGGGTTTACTGGTTGCCAGCTCGAGGTGTCGTGCTTTGGCCATCCAGACGACAGTACCGTGCTGTTTCCTCTTCCTGAGCAGGTGAGCCCAGGTGCTTGGCTGTCGACCCCAGCTCAGAGCAAGGCAACCCACAGGGGTCTGTCTGTTAGGAGTGCTTCCTGTCATGATGGCCATCAACAGCCCGTTGGAAACGTGGCAGTGAGCATGAGGAACAAAGGTGCGAAGATCTCTAGGGCTGACAGGGTGAGTCTTTCCCAGGGAGCCACAGTTTGGCATGCAGGGATCCAGTGCACAAGTCCTGCTACATTCCATGTCAAGGAGGAAAGAGAGTGGGTCCTTTGAGACGAGGACATGGTCTCTTGCGGGCAGCCACCACAGCGCCATGAGGCCCGGGCTGGGAAGTCGGGACAGCTCCGGTCCCCAGTCACACTCAGCCAAGCTCCTCCCTCGTCCCCTGCATCAGACCTCTGTCTCCTGAGACAGCATGTTCAAACTGCATATTCCTGGATCCCAGCCCCAGAGATCCAGAGGCTTCAGGTCTGCGGCGGTGGATTCCCTTGTAAGTGGCCCTTCGACAGCACGTGCGGAACACTGGCAGGGTGGCGGGGGAGCATCTTGCTTCAAGGCCTCCACTGTGGGGCGCAGGGCCAAGCCCGTCCAGCTAAGGGCTGGGAAATGCTCCTTCAGGAGGCTCTGCTATACCACAGGGACAGACAGGAAGTACTGTAGACGCTCAGCTGGATGTCAGCAAGACACTTCCCCAGGCTCAGCACACTTCACCACACACGCTGGAAGGCGGAGTTAGCATCCCAAATGAGCCCAGCCGTTTGAGGTGAGGAGCAGCTGAGATGATGTCATGTCACAGGGACAGATGTAAACTCCTGTATGCTCTCTGGAAATCCAACTGCCGGAGCACATGCTGATGGTCATGGGGCTTAGCAGCAAAGCATATTTGTTCTAAATGAAAGAGAAAGAACAAAGACTATGGGTTTTAAATTGGCTATAGACTCAGTATGAGAGGTGATGCTGTGTAGCCATTCAAAAATATTTGTGAAATTGACAGTTTTATATTTTTACTTAACATTCCTATAACACTATATAAGACAATATTCTGAGCACTTAACTATTTACTGTTAGTCCTTATAACAGTTCTGTGACGTAGATATTATTAATCCCATTATATAGATGAAGAAACTGAGGCACAGAGCGCTTTCATAACTTGCCCAAAGTCACACAGCCAGTAAGAAGCAGAGCCAGAATTTGATGCCAGTCATAAGGTATTCACAGCAAGGAACGTGTGCCACCACTCGACCTGGCTCTAGGCAGACCGCATTACGTATTATGTCACAGGCAGGAAGCGCCGGCCTGTGGGTCTTGTCCAGGACAGAACCACTGGAGGGCGAAAGAACTCAAAGCCATGTCTGGGGATGAGGATGGGGAGCAGGTGTGCATGCTGGCTTGGGGAAGAAACCCTGGGAGCCGGGTGGAACGCCAGTGGGGCAGAATACAGGAGACTTCAAATGGCTGCCTTCACACACCTGCAGGGTTTTCTTTAGAAAAGGGAGGGAGCTTTATATGTAATTCTCCTGAGGGCTCAAGTGGACCAACATGCAGAGAAACTGGCTTTACACACACCAGTGGAAAACTACTGTATCAGAGCCACAGTCGAGTGCTGAGGTGGAGGCTGAGCGGTCACGGCTCAAGCGTAGGAAGAGCAGGCTGATGCATCGTGTGCACAGGTGATTCTGTTCAGATTCCAGCTGCCTTTGACAGCAGTGGCTCTATGCCCCCGCCGATGACTGGAGCACTGCATGTAGAAGGAGCACATTGTCAACTTGATCAGAGCCATCATTCCAATTCGCCTTCCAGGGACAGGCTGTTAACCAAGTTACAACGGAGCGGCTGGAGCCGAGGCGGCAAGTGCAACCTGGGATGCTGAGGACGGGGGCTCTCAGGACAGAGGTGAGACTTTCCGAAGACGAATTTCACCTGCCATTTTACCAGGGCTTACCCCCACCTTGGAGACACTCCACGCCCAGCTACACTCCAAGAGCAAAAGGTCGTGACATTTTCATTGACTCAGTTGTTCAGTGTTTATTAAGCTCAAATATATATTAAGCAACTACTATGTGTCAGGCACTATGTTGGGTAATGGGGGTACAGTGACAAATGTGACAGATAATGTCCCTGTCCCCATGGCAGACAGCCCAGCACATTGGAAAGATCAGAGTCCAAAGAACAACTTATCTTGCATTGGACTCTGGCACCATGGACAGAGTACTTAACCTCTCTGAGTATGTTTGTCTCATCTATAAAAATAGAATTCTTCATAAAATTGTTTGAAATGTAAACGAGGCCAAGTGCTTGACATGTGATAAATCAGCATTAGTACTTACATTAGTCAGGGTTCTTAGTAAGCAACTGAAGCTGATTCTGGTTGATTAAACCAAAACAGGATTTTACTAACAGGATATTGGCTGGTTCACACAATCATTAGAGGCATAGAGAATATGGCTTAAGGCCAAGCTTCCAAAAGCAATGCCCAAATAGTGCAGAGCTGGCCTGATGAGAAAGCTACCACTGACCACCTTTCCCGCAACAATGCCACGTGTGAGCCAAGCACTTGACTTTCCAACTGCCACCTATCGCCCCCCCCCCCGACAACCTCCAAATAAAGCCAATGCCTCTGCCACTATCTTTGCCAGAAAAATAGATTCTGACCAAGACTACAGTATAGAAACTGTTGTGCAGGGGCTGACCCCATGCAGCGGGGACTCTGGTGTCTGCTGAGTCCGCCCAGTCATTTGTGGAGCAAAGCGGGTGGTGCTCTGGTGGGCAAAATGTCTTTCCTGGTGAGAGGCGCCTGGTTCTCTTGCCTGGGAGGTAGCTGCAAAGAAGCCTGGGGAATGGAGTTCTCAGGCTTCAACTTTGGGTGTAGGACTCAGAAGCTAGAACTTCCACCATAGAACAAGGATGCCCGACAAGTGATGGGCAGCCAGAATGGGCAAACATCCACTGGAGTCCCTTGCCCAAGCTGTTTGTCAAATACACATCGAGCCTCTTGCCAGTACTGCAAATGCCTAGTAAAGATGCTCCAGACTCTCCAAAGCCTCCCTGCCCCCACTCTGAAACCCTGACACATCACTGAAGTCTTTTGAATGCATCCATCCACATGTGGGCTCCCATCCCCAGCATAAAGGCAAGTCTCAGGCAGGAGGTTCAAGGAAGGGTGGGACCCAGCAGCTCCAGGGAAAGCCCAGGTGAGCAGGCTAGCCAGAATAGGACGGGGATGCAAAGCGTGTAGAGTGGGCTAAGGCTGCCACCAAGTGGCCATCATGAGAACCGCAGGAGGGCCAGGTCTTTCCTCCAACCCAGCTGCCCAGGCACAAAGCCGCTGCCTCCCCCAGGGCCTGGAAAATGAGCGCTCCTCCTGTCTCTGTTCCTGAATGGGGTTGTCTACATCTACTGAACTCCGAGGGAGATCATGATACAAAATGTACAAAATGCTTTCATGAAGTAATAATAATTACATGACAATATTAATTATTGTACTATCATTGAGGGCTTGCTATGAGCCAGAAACTTGAAAATATCATCTCTTGATCCTCACATCAAATCCATAGTGAACAAATGTTTTTGCCCAGCTGGCATCCATTTTCCTTTCTTCTCTCAAGAGCGCCTCAATTTATTTGGGGGGGAAGGGGTCGGGGCGGGTCAGGTGCAGAGACAGGCTTCCCCTTCTACTCCCAGGACGTTTATTGAAACTGTTGGCAAAAAGGAGCTCTACTCTTACTGAACCCATGAGGACAGGAGCCACCGTGAGGGGACAGAGTGCCTGAGATTGAAATCAATGCACAAGAAGCAGAACAGACCTCAGTGGTTTTGGAGCCCCCTGGATCCATCTGTGCCTGAAAGAAATCTCTGGACTTTTCAATTCCATGACCCAATATATTCCCCTTAAGTCTGTTTCGGTAGGATTTTTTTTTTTTTTTTTAACTTGAAACCAAAAGAATCTTATTAATTCCTATTTAATAAAAAATTAGCATGTGGAAGTAGGTTGTTGTAAGTAACAAATTCAAAATGGGGACTTATCAAAGTCAATGTGGTAGGGAACATTCCTTCAACACCATGTGCCACTTCCCATTCTAGGCGCTGGATATAAAGTGTGCACCAGACAGACAAGATCTATACTCTCCTGAGTTGAATTTCTAGTGGGGAATACCACAGGAAACAAATTCAACAACAGCAGCTGGCAATAAGTGCCACATAGAGAATTAAAATCGGGTGATGCAATAGATTATGACCAGTGGCTACTTTTGACTGGGTGGTCAGGGAATGGTGTGACGGAAGTACGCTCCATCAACGGTTACACTGGGAACTACATTTCCCATAATCCTCTTTCTTGTATGGTTCCATTTCCAGTAGGCCAAAAGAACTGTGTGATTTGAAGGCAAAACTGATGTAGTGTCCATTACTTTCTTAAGGGTTTTTGGCAATCACATGCAGGGATGAACAAATGCAAAGGGGCTCAGTGAGTTCCAAACATCTTTGCTCTCCTCCACTCAAGTCCAGCTGACCATCAGCATCCTCCTGACCAATCACAGCCTCAGGCCCACTGCCAGAGCTTTGGCTGTAGAACACACAGAGGTAGCAGCCTCCCAAGGACCTCACCTCTAGCGTCTCCTTCACAGCCCCATAGAAGTGGTGGTTTATGTTAGGAAGATAGTAGCAGCAATGGAAAGTGACCAGATTCAAGATCTGTTTTGGAGCGGAACTTGGTAGGACTTGCTGATGGCACATCAGTGCATGGAATTGACCCTCATGCCAACTGGCTATGAGGACTGGCCAAGACTACAGTATAGAAACTGTTGTGCAAGGGCTGACCCCATGCAGTGGGATTCACATTAACAGGGGCTCTGGTGTCTGCTGAGTCCACCCAGTCATTTGTGGAGCAAAGTGGGTGGTGCTCTGGTGTGGTCTAAAGCTGGCCACCAGGTATGCTGTTTCTGGAGCCTCTTAGGAGGGCCTCCAGTGCAGGCCCAGGTCAGCCACTGCTTGTGCCTAGCCTGGGGCCACCTGGTAGGAGCTACAAAGTGATCTATGGTTGCTAGCCATCTGTGCTGGGCTTGGAGGTGCTTGGGAGAGGCTATGCTGCAAATTGAGCTGGCTGCCACTAGTGCCAGGCTTGGGGCAGCTTAACAACAGGTACAGGACATGCCGAGGCCAGCTGCTGCTTGTTGGGGTTTGTGGACCTTTCAGCGATTTGAGGGAAGTCCATAGCATGGACCAAGGCTGGCCACTTGTGAGGAACAGATGCTGAAAGAGGTTTGGGCCTGTGCGCAAGTTGGGTGGGGCAGGTTCTCCGAATCACCAGGGTGAGGTGAGCAGTGTTAGCCAGTTTGATGAAAGTGCAGATTTGGTGCCTGCCTATGCCTGCCCGCTGTGTGTGGGGAAGGCTCAACAAAGAAACAATGGTGCCTGCCAGCACTTCTGTTCTGGCCAGAGCTGCCCCTCCAGCCCTAGCCCTGAAGCCAGATAATTCAGTTCCTCTTCATATGTCCCTGGCACTTTTTGAGCTACTGCCCCAGCACTGGAGCTCAGAGCAAGTGAGTCCATCAGCAAGTAAATCTGTATGCAGGCCCTTTTAGAGGACCTGGGACTCCAGCGGCCCTCCATCTCACCTGGACAGAATCCCCATTGATTTTCACAGCCAGATGTTGTGTGAATTCCTCTTCCCCGCACATGCTCCTCAGAGAGGAACTCCACAGCCAAGGTATGCCACCTGATTCTTAACTGCTGTACATGGCTGTGGGACCAGCCCATTTTGCCTCTCCATCCCTCCTACCAGTCTTGACATAGCTTCTTTATATCCTTAGTTATAGGAGTTCTGTTCAGCTAGTCTTCAGTGGTTCTCAAGGGTGGCTGTTCTACAATTTAGTTGTAATGTTAATGTGGTTGTGGGAGGAGGCAAGCATGGTGTTTAGCTGTTCCACCATCTTAACCAGATCTTGACCTTCTCCACAGTTATTTAATCAAACACTACCTAGGTGTTGCTCTGAAGGTATTTTGTAGATGTGATAAACATCTACAGTCAGTTGACTATAAGTAAAAGGAAGTATCCTCATCCAATCAGGTGAAAGGCCTTCAAGCAAAAACTGAAGTTTCCTGAAGAAAAACAAATTCTGCCTCAAGATTGCAGCATTAATTTCTACCTGAGTTTCCAGACTGCCGGCCTGCCCTGCGGATTTTGGACTTGCAAACCCCTACAATTGTGTGAGCCAATTCCTTAAAGCAAATCTCTCTCTCTCTCTCTCTCTCTCTCTCTCTCTCTCTCTCTCTCTCTCTCCATATCTATAATCTTATCTACATTGATATCTATGCCTATTTCTTATTGGTTCTGTTTTTTTGGAGAACCCTGGCACAGGTGGTAACTGGCAGAACTGGAATTTGAATACAGACCTATCTGATTCTAAGTCCAATGCTTCTTACATCTCACAAATAAAGTTGGCTTCAGAGAAACAGTCATGTATGTATATATTAATGCTTACATGTATCCTGTTGATACCAGATGCTAGAAATGTGCTGATAACCTCATATCTTTATGTCCATTGCAAACTTTCTTCCCAAACCCACATGTGGATAAACAACTGTTTTTCCAGCGCCCTGAACTAATCCCATTAAAGCTTCTCATTATCCCTTTCCTCATTTCTCTTCCCTCCTCTCTGTTTCCAATCACAGAGAATGACATGGCCATCTACTCACTTCCCTAAGCTAGATAGCCAGTATCACCCCCAAATCCTTCCTTTCTTTCCCTTCCCACTTCCAATTAATCAGTGTTTTCTATTGATTTGCCCTACTAAACATCTCTTGTATCCATTTCCTCCTCGCCATCCATACAACCAACCACTGACCTAGTTAGGCCCTCATCACCTCCCAAATGTGCTCTTGCAATTGTATGTATTTCCTTACCCACAAAGGCCTGGGAGCTGAGCACACACCACAGGGGTAGGAAGTCAGGAGGTGAGAGCTGAGCAGAGGGCATCTCCACAGGAAAGCACTTGATCTGAGGCTCACGGGTACTGTGAGGTAGGGAGGCAGAGAAGGGGAAGGAAGCTGTGCAGGCAACGAGGCTCCGACCAGGGGGACACAACAGGAGTAAGGACTCAAAGCAGAAGAGCCTGGGGTCATTCCTGCGCCTACAGCCAGAGAGCCCTCAGCCCTCACCTTGGTCCAGTACTTTCATCACAGCAAGAACTTATTTTTCTGTAATTCAAATCTGTAACTGACTTCCTCGGAACACTCCAGTTGTTCCCCTTCACCTACATAATAAAATCTAAATCCTTGGAATGTTTGCACCTGCCTCTCTCTGGCCTCACTGAGAACAATTTCCCCTTACACTGCCCACTCCTACAAGACTGAACTTCTCATGGTTTCCTGATGACACCATGCTCTTACACCTCTGTCCTTCATACCAGCTCTCCATTCTGCCTACAGTGTTTGTTCACCTGGCAAATTTCTACTTCTCTTTCCTCTTCTATGCTTACGCTGTGCACTGTAGAAATCTCCACTGAGGCATTCATACCATTGCATCTTCGCTGCCTGCAGGACTTACAGGTTTGCACGAAAGACTAAGCTCCTGTCATCTCATCATTGTCTTCATACCCCTGCCCGATCCCCATGCCACAAAGTAGCTATTTGATACATTTTTGTTGAATGGATGAATGAATAGATGGATGGATAAACTAGAAATTGAGAAGAGAGACTGGCTTAGGACAGGAGTGGGTTTTTTTGTTTGTTTGTTTGTTTATTTGTTTTGTTGTTGTTGTCCTTTAAATCTACAGAACAACTGCAAGGATAGTACAAAGAATTCATCTATACCCTTCACCTGCCTTTCTTTAATGTTAGAATCTTATATAACCAGAGTAGGTTTATCAAAGCTAGAGAATTAGCATTGGTACAATAATACTAACTAAACTACAGACTTCTTTTAGATTACACCAGTTTTTCTATCAATGTCTTTCTTTTGTGCTAGGATCTAATCCAGGATATCTTGTTGCATTTAGTCATTACATCCCTTTAATTTCCTCCAGTCTGTGGCAATTTCTTAGTCTTTCAATATTTTTAATGACCATGACACTTTTGAAGAGTACTGGTCAGGTATTTTGTAGAATGTCCCTAAATTTGGGTTGTGTGATGTTTCTTCATAATTAGACACAGATTATGGATTTGGGGGCAATAATGTCACACCATATCAGCATGCACAATATCAACATGACTTCTCGCTGTTCATGTTGACCTTGGTCACTTGGTTAAGGTGGTGTCTACAGCTTTCTTCACTGTGGAGTTACTATA
This sequence comes from Rhinolophus sinicus, assembly GCF_036562045.2. NCBI lineage: Eukaryota > Metazoa > Chordata > Mammalia > Chiroptera > Rhinolophidae > Rhinolophus > Rhinolophus sinicus. Next base: position 86,353,767 of record NC_133756.1, on the reverse strand, counting down.
TTTCCTTTCCATGTTCTTTATCAATGAATTACTAAGTCTGATGAGCACTCAAGGGGAGAGGAATTGAGTTCTACCCCCGGAAGGGTAATAGCTACATTTATTATTTGGAGTTCTTCTATAATGAAGGTTTGTAGAACAGGATTTTTAAACTTTATTTTTGCTGTGACCCCTCTGGTAGTCAAGCGAAGCCTGTGGACCTCTTCTCAGAGTAGCATTTTAAAATTTAATGTACTTATTAAAAAATAAAATACATGGAGTTACAAAGGAAAACAACTATATTAAAAAATAATTGTCAAAATATTTTGTAAGCAAATTTGTGAAATGGTAACAAATGTGTTTGTTTATTAACACATGAAAACACGAGTTTAGCAGCATGTCTAATAACTGCTATAATTTCAAAGTGTTACTGAGCATAAATGGTATCACAGCTATTGCTAATACTATGGTGATTTGTTGCCTACATTAACAATGAAAAGAGGGCCACTTCAGTGAAAGATTTATAAAGATAATGATACCATTTCCCCCCCAAACAAGTTCACAGGACTTCGAATTCTAGCCATGGACCCCTGGCAGGGACCCTGGGCTCTATGTGAAGAACCCCTGATTTAGAAGTGAAGACAGCAGAAACTTTATTAGGACTATGCAAAAGGAGGTGGAAAGTATCAGTGCAGGTAGTGAGAAGGAAAAGGGATTTCACCCTCTCTAGTAATGAAAGACATGCAAAGCAACCCATTTATCACAGATATATTTATCAAATCATTTATCATCGCTTAGATTAGAAAACATTAACACTCAGTGCTGGTGAGGATGCTGTGAAACGGGCACTCTCATACATTACTGGTTGCAGGGCTAATGTGTACAAATCTGTGCAACCCCACTGAGAAGTAATTCAGAAATATTAAGAGCCATAAAATTTTCAAAATTTTGATTGACAAACACACTTCTGAGAAGCTACCCTAAGAAATTAATCCTAGATATATAAAAAGTTATATTTAGAGATGTTTGTCACAGCAATATTTATAGTAGCAAAAAACATTAGGAGCAACTAAAGATATAAAATGATGGCAAGTAGTCAGGTAAAGTGCACAGATAAATGGAATGCAATGCAGATATTAAATGATCGTTACTAAAACAATGCAACAACGCAGACTTATGAGAGGCAAGAGATATAAAGATCCCCTCTGAGACGCAGTTGTCTCGTCTACTAAAAGGGAGATAATAATACCATCTCCTAAGATTGTTATATGGTTTTATGAGATGACATTTAAAATCTCTACTGAAGAGCATGAGACATCACGGGTGCTCAGAATGTTAATTATGTAATAGCTCAGTTATTATCATTCTGATGATATTTAGATATACCAATAAAGTAAAACATAAATCATATGTAAGCATGGTTATATCATTGCAAAAAAAATGCAATGAAAAAAGACAGAAAAGAAATACATCAAAATGTTAATAGTGAAGGTGTCAAGGTAAAGAAATCATAAATGATTTTTTGTTTCTATTTTCTAAGTTTCTATGATATGCTTTTAATCTACTATAAAACTGATAATACAGAAAGAAGCAAAGGCATTTGCTAGAAACACATATGCCCACTCTTTCATAACAATTGAGATGGAGCCCATATCAGGTCAGTCAGTAACTCTGAAGTCCTATATTTCTCTGTGTGTCCTCTTTTCTCCAAAACCTTGGAGGCAAAGAAAACCCCACTGCACAAAGCTGATGTATTGTTACAATTTTTGAGTGGTGTGAATCACCCCTAGATGAAAGCGCCCCAAACAAGTGATGACTAAATGGTAAACACTCACTAGAGCCTAAATCCTTGACTACCCAGAGAAGGAACAGCAGCAGCAGTAGCAGCAACAGCAATAGACGGAGCCTAACCAAGTACATGACAATAGTAGGTGCTCGACAAACATTAAATAAACGCCTGAGCTAACTGCTCACGAAGCCCCCTCTCTCACCACCACGGTTGTTCAAGTGTAGCCGGCTTGCCCACATGGTGGCAGTACTACTCCACACCAGGTAAAGTTGGGAGGGCACAGTTTCCACCTGGCACTAAATAAATGTCCAATTCCCCTTTCCTCTTTAGACAGAGAAGTCCTGTGATCCCCAGAAAGCCTCCAAAGGAGGACATTGTTGGAGTCATCCTGTCTTTCTTAGTGGAGTGGGGGACATGGCCCTCTAGCTATAAGACGCATCCTTCACTTGGAAGGTTCCACCAGCCTGTAAGGCAGATGGAGGCTCGCTGTATGGAATTTTATACATCCACAAGGTCAGAGGGCCAGAGGCTCGTGGGATGTTCACTGATGGCAGGAGTTGAAAACAGAGCTCTCAAGAAAGGCTGACACATGGGGGAGAGTGGTGAGATGGGGTAGTATGAGCTAGGGGCCCACTCAGACCAGGGTTCACATCTTAGCTTAACCTCAGGCAAGTCACATCACCTCCCTGGCTACATTTTTTGGTTTTTGTTTTTCATTTGTTTTTTGTTTTTGTCCATGAAATGGGAATAGGACCTTGTAGAGCTCTTGAGAGATTTCAGTTTGATAACACTTACAAAGGATTGAGCGTGACACATGGCACATAGCAGCTCAGTGTTAGTTACTATCCTCACTGTTGTTATTGTTGCTGCTGTTAGTAATTGTGGTGTCATTCATTACACACAGAATTCCCCAGGAATCGCTTGCCCCCTATGGACACAAACTAAATCTGTGACTAGATCCTGAAATTATTTCTTCATCTACAATAAGGTGGGAACTGAAAGAGCAAAGGGTGAGTCTAAGAGGCAAGAAATATATGTATGTATATGATGACATGTTTGGGAGGAAAAAATCAAATGCAATTTTTAAATTCTCTTTGGGGAGAGAAGCAGCAGCACAGAATTCCTTCAGCTTTCTCCCCTTCTAAATCTTGAAGCCAACATTATTAAATGAATTTCAGTCCCAGCATCCATGGTGAGGGGTTTTGTCCAACCAGACGTCCTCATGGTCCGTGTGGCTCCTGGCTCCAGGCTGACCTTGTCTGCACCCTTTACTTGCAGTAGGCAAAGGTAGGATCCCTTTATTCCTCATGAAGTTGTCCTCAGAAAAAAACTTTCTTTTCTTCTTTATCTCTCCTAGGCTTATAAAATATGATTGATGAGAGAAGGCAAAGAGCTCAGATTGTTTACACAAAAGGGAGAGCCGAGTAAAAGAGAAGAGAGACAGCTTATAATAATAATCTCCAAGTCTCAGATTTACTATACACTGGAAGGTGACCAAGTGTTCTTGAATTTTTATTGAGGACATAAAGAAAAATCAAAACTTAAGTACCACACAAGGGATTGGGGTCGGGTGGAAATAGCAGTTCTGAAAGTAGAATTAATAAAAGTTCTCTAGGAGGAATATATTTGAGATGTAAGTCACACGCATTTTAAAAGTCTGTTTTCCTCTTTGTGATTGCATATGCATGAAAAATGCAGACATGGACACTAAAAATGTAAATCACAATGATCATAATCTACGTACACATGTGCACAAGGTCTCTAGGTTTTGTCATCATAGCAAGTGAAGAAACAATGGTCTGAGTGGCCGTATTAGACAGGAAGGGCCATGTTATGCTGTGTAACAAATAGGTCCAAAATTGTTGTGGATTATAACAAGGTCTATTGCTCACTCATGCTACATGTCCATCTAGGGTAGACAGGCATTTCAGGTCCACGTCCCCTCACTCGGGGACTCAGGTGGACACGGCCTCCACCATCTGTTGCTGGGGCAATGGTTGCTGGTTGTATGGTAAGTCACACACTGGCTCTTAAAGGCTCTGTGCACTTCATTTCTTCCCATATGGCATTGAACAAAGCAAGTCACTTGGCCACAGGGAAGTGAGATCCCACCTGGAAGGAGGAAAATTGGAATCTTTGTAGAAAGTCCAGTGACTACCCAGGGCTTACTGGGACTTGTGACATTTTAAAGTGATCAGTCTATGAAGTATGTGATTTACCCGAAAACTTATTTTGTGACTGTAACAATGTCCTCCAGGATGCACCTCTCTGGGAAGCCTGAGGTAGAGAAACTATAAACTCCCTTATTCCTTTTCCATCTAGAATAACTTGGATTTGAGCCTTCCTCCACACAGAGGAAGAGATTAATTCACTTATTCAATGAACCTTTATTTAGCGCCAACTAAACACCAGGTGCTGGGAATATTAAGACAAAATAAAGCAAAACCCCTTCTTCCAAGAGATTCAATAGTCTAATTACCCTGTCAGATCTATAGGGCTGGGGCTTGATAGAGACCCATGTAAGAGTCACCCAGATGGAAGTGACTTCTGAGGAGGCCGCAAGTGTCTGTGGCTGCCCAGTATTCATATTCCAGCTTGACCTAGGAGCAAACACACCTGCCTCCTCTTTTGCATCCCTCCTGCTCAGCCATCTCTCCCATCTCTTGCCTGGGCCCTTGTCTTGTCTCCACCTTGCTTTACACTCTTCCTATGGCTTCTCTTCTTTATACCCTATGCCTTGCCCATACTCCCCAGTCCAGGTACAGGAGGTTGATGAAAAGTACTAGAATAGGAAGTAAGTGATTTGGAATTAAGACTGTCAGCCCCAAAGTGACGAGACAGACCCTGAGGCTGAAGATGATGCCTGTGTATGCTGAAGACCTCACAAGTCTGAGAGGAAAAGGGGGTGATACTAACAGTAATAACCTAACTGTTCACTGTTATTGTCTCCATCAATTCCTATAGGCTCCAAGGTTACTGCAAAGTATCCCATGTCTTTCTGAGAATTCCCAGGGTGTGACTGGCACTAACAACCCCACTCTGCCAGATACCTCCACTCTCTGCTACTTTTCATTAGGCACCTCAGTTCCCCAGGACAGCTGCTGCCACTGTACTGCTGTGTCCCCCAGGTCTATTGCCTCCTGCCACAGCACACATGCTAAAGGACTCACTCTGCAGAAGCTGTGTCTGGTCTGCATCCCAGAGAACAATGCACTGGCCCGTTTGGGCTCTACTCCATTGGGGGGTACCCAAGCAGGACCGCATGCGTACCAAGACCTTGTGGACATTTCAGTCAAGCAGCCCCGTTCTCCACGGGCCTCAGACATGTATCCTACAGGTCAGGACCCCTGTCCACGGGACAGTCCACAGACTGTACTCAGAATCAGTGTTGGATGTAGCTGGACCCCTAATCCATTAAGTTGAATCTAGAGGGGTTCCCTGCCTGGACCCCTCTCCCCTCCTGGTAAGTTCTATACCCAGGGACTCCTCAGTCCCTACCAGATAGGTTTCTGTACAGTACCCACAACGTTGCCAAGAATTCTCAAGTGTTTCTGAACATCAGCTTAAGCTCAAGATGGGACTTTCACCCAAACCTGCTTCCCTCCTGTTTAATCCAATACATAATACTGAACTTTTGTTTAAAAACTGGAATCTTTAAGGGTGTGTGCATGTATTCTAAGTGTGAATATGTTTAATGTCTCGTTTTGGTCTAAATCTTGTATTTCCCTGGATAATGATGAGAAAACTGAAGATCCAAGAGGTTACATAACTCGACGAAGGTCTCACATTTACTAATAAACAAAACCGGATTCAAACCTAAGCCTGTCTCTACCAGGTACACTGGGGATTTACCCACTTTGGGGCCAGGGATAGTAGTAAGCCAATGGAACTGAGACACCACCACCCAACCCCCCACCCCCCGCTGATTTACGGACTAGGGCCGCCCACTCGGGGCTTCTTTTGTTTCCTGGTCCTTCCCCGGCCTCCACCGGGGATCCCCGCCCCCAACTCTGCCTAGAACTTACTGGCGAGCTCGGGGAACTGGAGCCAGAGGATAGCGGGCCTGAACGCGGGGCCACGCCACGCCCCGGGCCACGCCCCGCCCCGGGCCCCGCCACGCCCCGGGCCCCGCCACGCCCCGGGCCACGCCCCGCCCCGCCCCGGGCCACGCCCCGGCCCCAGCTTCGATCAGTCTCCGCCCGCGCACAGCCGCCATTTCCTGTCCAACCCTGGGGGCGTCAGGTTAGTGCAGCGCACTGGCCCGGGGTCCTCCCTGGGACCTGGTCCTGATTAGACCGTCAGAGCCGAGCAGAGGATGCTGGTTTGGGCCTTAGCAGGTGGAAGTGTATCGGCTGCGGCCTGGGACCTCCACGGTGGGCACGGGACGGGTGGACGCTTTGGAGCGGTTGCGAGGCAACGGTGCCGTCGGCCCCGCCCCTTTGCGCCGGGCGGGGAAGGACGTCTGGGGCAAACCGGTTGCGAGGCTCCTGCTCACGTCTGGGCTGTCGGTAGCTCCTGCTGAGTGAAACGCCCTGCGCCCTGACATTTATGGCATCGGCCTGGCCAGGCCTCATCTTGTAGTGGGTTCACTGCTCAGGCCTTGCGTGCCCTTCGACCCCTGTCCTGGGACCTGAGGGGTTGGCGCTTGGCCATGAAAGTTCTGAGCCTTTCTTCTGTTCCGCCTTAGTTCCGTGGGAGTCTAAAATGTTAGAGCTGGAGAAGTACCGTAGCACACATCCCCACCCCGATTTTATAGATAGGGATGCCTCGCATTTAGCACTCATGGGTGCCCAGAGCTTTAAAATTAATCCCCAGGATAGTCCTCACCGATTCCATAGAATGAATGAGGACTCTGAAGCTCAGAGAGGTTGTGACTTTAGCTGAGGCCACACAGTTTGTAGTTAATGGAGTCTCAGATCAAATAACTCACAGCTTCTTTGTGGCAGATTTCAAATTCCCAGTTGCAGGTGCGTTCCACGACTACTAAACCTAGCTGTCAGTCAGAATCACCTGGGGAGTGTTTAAAATGATACATTTCTGGATACTACTATCTCAAGTTTACTGACGGAGGAGCTCTGGCGCTAAAGCTGAGGAATCTGTGTATTTAACACGTTTTGGGATGATTTTTATGTTCTATGGATGTCCTTTGGGAACCACTGGTTACACCATCCTTCTTTTCACTCAGGAAAAACTGAGGGGTAATAAATCTGAAGTCCCTGGAGAAGAGAGGAGACACTGGTTCATGGTGCCGTCAAGTACTAATCCCTTTAGCCAATTTGTAGCTTCCCTTCACTCCTCAGAAACAAGTCAGAAGATTATATTTTAAACAATTTTGGACATTAAGTTGCAAATTGCCCCATCTCTGGTTACCTGTCACATAGCCAGTTTCAGGCTTCTGGCTGGACTGGTCTGGTCTGTCGTGATCAAAGTCAAGAATTAGCATCCTCCATCTCTGGAGGCCTGTCAGCTTCTCTCCTCTCCGCCAGGTCCCTGAATCACAGCTGTTGATGTTGGCTTTGGAGGAACATTTTGCAGAGTGGTTTCCCCAGTGGAGGGAGGTATCACCACAAATAATAGTGAGTGTCCCTTGGCCTAACAGCAGTCAGGGTGAAAGAGATCATCCTGCTGTTATTCATGACATTTATAAACACAAAACCATCTTTAAAATAATCACTTGGCTTTTAGTGTTAGAAGGCTAATAAGCCTGACAAATTCTGTTTAGTATTTCATTATTAATAATTTTCATCATTTATTCTGCCTCTCTCAGGGATTCTGGTTCACCATGGCTGACGATCAAGAGAAAGACTTGCAGAAATTTCTTAAAAATGTGGATGAAATCAGTAAGTACCAGTGAATCATAAATAAATTCTACTTTAGAGAGGTGGAGTGACTAAAGAGAAATGATTAAGTTAGTTCCTGGGGTGCCCAACAGGTTTATGACTCTTAAGAAAAAATGTGATTGAAATTAAATAGGGCATTGAGAAGTAAGTAATGTTAGATTCTGGGCATAGAATTTTCTGGCTGTTAATTGGTATCAGAGGACCTATTAACTGTCTGTTGGAATTCAGGCTGACAGCCATATTTTGCCTTTGCCATATTTTGCCCCCTTTCCATGTAGAATCAGGTCAAAAGGAGCTTCCATTTCCCCATCGCCAAGAAGCCTATCTGTCCCCTTCAAGGAGATCACTTAGGTGCCCAGTTGATAAGTCTGGGATACCTCTCGTTTTAGAGTAGAGCCATTTCTGTTTTTTAGCTGCTGAGGCAAAATCAAGTGGCTTTCCCTCAGGATCTGTGAAATTCCATTGATGGCTTGTGTTTGGCATAACCCTGTCTCTCATTCTTGACTCAAGAAGACCCCTTCCTCAGCTAAGACAGTGGGGTCTCAGAGGATGTACTCTGACCCCACCTGCTACATTCATGAGATTCCAAAGCAGCGAGTACTTCAGGGGGCTTGTTTGAGGATAACGATAAGCAAGCAAACAAACCTTACATATTCTAGAAATATGCTGAAATTGCTGCTTCCAGCAGGTTCTCTGGTTCCAAAGAATAAAATGATTTTAAAAATAGTTTGGATAACTTGATAAATGACACAACCATAGCGTGTTCTGGTGTTCATCGTTGGCCTCTCCTCTGCCCATCCCTAAATGTTGTTCTGTGGAGTTCTGGCCTTGGCCCACTCCCTCTCTTCAGGTGGTCTAATCCAAGCACATGGTCTTAACTACCACCTGTTTGCTGAAGACCCTCACATCTCAATTGCCACCCAGCTTTCTTTTCTGAGCCCCCACTTCTGTGCCAACTGTCACATCCATTGTATCCCACAAACACTGCAAATTAATGTGTCCAAAACTGAGTTATCTTTTCCCCCTCTGTCCTCTCAAGTAGCACCCGCTTCTCCTACCTTCACCTTCATTCTAGTCTCAGTAGGTGGCACCACCATCCAGAAATTTGCAAGTCACATCAGACTCCCATCTCTCAGCCCTACTTTCAATCAACCATCAAGTTTGGCTTCTTTCTCCAGCTCCATCTTCCCCAATCTTCCCTTTGTTCTGCTTCTCTTACCCAGACTATTTCAGCAACCCTCTGATTGTTTTTCCTGCCTCTAGGCTGACACTCCCCACAGAGTAATGTATCTAAAATGCAAATCTGACCCAGACACTTCTCTGCTTGGATTCTCTCTGCAGTCACAATAAATTTCAAGCTCTCATCAGGACTTAAGTCCTCCCATGACCTCTCCTTACCTCTCTCCTCTTCCCACCTCACACTTGAGCAGCAAGAAACTACTTCTAGTTCCCTAAACATACCTTGATGGTCCCTACTCTGCATGTTGCCTCTGTCATTCCCTCTGCCTCCCCATCTTTTTATACTTGGCTAACTTCCCTTCATACTCAAAGTGATGATGGAGCTGTTCTGTAACCTGCACTGTCCACTATGGTAATCAGTAGCCATATGTGGCTGCTGAGCATTTGGAATGTGGCTAGTGCTGCTGAGGAACTGAATTTCTAAGTTTATTTCATTTACAATTTATGTAGCTACATGTGTATAGATTCTATACATTCATTTCTTGGGCTCTTGCTGTGCATTTAGTATTGCTAAGCACTGGAGAGTATAGTAACAATAAACAAGAACTACCTTCCTTCACAATATCTACAGTCCAATGGTGAAAACAGACACTAAACAAGTAATTTCAAGTGTGATGTATGATACAAAGAGAGACTTGCAAAGTGCAAGAGACTCCACCTCACTTCAGGGAGGTGTATTAATCTATTTGGGCTGCTGTAACTACATACCACAGGCGGGGGGCGGGGAGCCTAAGCAACAGAGCTTTGTTTTCTCACAGTTCTGGAGGCTAGAAGTCAAAGATCAAGGTTCTCCCCAAATTATTCTCTACATTCAGTACAATTTAAATTAAAATCCTAAAAGTGTTTTGTATAGAATTTAACAAACTGATTCTCGAGTTCCCATAGAAGAGCAAAGGGATAAGAATAATCAATCAATCAATGAAAATATAATCAAAACAATTTTGTTTCAGAAAAATGAGGTGGAATAGCTCTTTCTGCCAGATGTTCAGATTTATTATAAGGGGATCGTAGTTATGCAGGATGTTTTGGTGCTGGAAAAGTCGAGTAGTCCAGAATGCAATGAAGAGCCTAAGCAGATTCACACATGTAACAGGGATGGCACAGTATATCACTGGGGAAGGTGGGGACTGTCAACAAATGGCACTGGTGCCCTACACAAAAGTCAACTGCAGGCGGATGAAATGCCTTAATGAGAAAAACAAAACTTTAAAACTTTTAGGAGACAACACGAGAGAGTATATGAGTAACTTTAAAATACACAAAAGACATAAATCATAAAGGAAAGTATTGGTGCATTTAACACATTAAAATTAAAAAGAAATTCTCTTCAACAAAAGTTGCCATAAAACAGATGAAAAGACAAACCATACTCAAGGAGAAGATGTTTTCAAATACGTATAACCAGTCCAGAATATATAAAGAAATCAGAAGAAGAAGAAGACAACCCAATAGAAAATTGGCCAAGAGTAGGAGCAAGCAGTTCACAGAAAAGCAAATCCAAATAGCTTATAAACTAATAAAAAGATGCTCAATCCAAGCCATAATGAAAACATTAATGAGATACCATTCTCATCCATTAGAGTGGCAACAACTTAAAAGTTTGACAATAGCAAGTGTTAGCAATGGTGTGGAGGAATGAGAACGCCTACACACTGCTGGTAGGAGTAAAAATTGATGCTTATCCCAAAGAATATGTCACATGTATGCACAAAGAACTATGTACACAGATATTCAATTCAGCATTTATTTGCTGTCACACAAAAATTAAAAAACACCTGGATGTCCATCAATAAGAGAACGGATTAACTGTGGTATATACAATGATGGAAATGAATCAACTGAAATATCCATACATTGCAAAAGAACGCACATTTTATAAAACCATTTATTTAGGATGACTAAATACACATACATACACAAATACTCTGGTAGATTGCAAAAATGGTCACAGATTCCTTTCTTCCCATCAAAAGTAGAGTCTGTTTCTCCATTCTTGAATCTGGGTTGGTTATGTTACTTAAATTGTCCAAAGGGATGTTCGTAAACACGACACAAGCAGAAGCTTGGAAAGTACTTGTGCAGTAGGGATTGCAATCATGCCACTCTTAGAAACCCCTGCCAGAAAATGAGACACACTTTCCCTAGTTGCTCCCATTGCTCAGTCAACTGTCAGAAGAGAGCCACATAGCTGACTGACGACAGCTAGCCATGGACATATGTATGAGCCCCGCTGAAACCAGAAGAACTGGCCAACTAAGCCCAGCCCAAATTGCTGATCTAGAGACTTGTGAACTAAATAAAGCTAAATAAATGATTGTTGTTTTAAGCACTAAGTTTTGGGGTGTTGTGTTATGCAGCAAAAGATAAATGATACAAATACTAAGCATTAAAACATCTGTTACATTATTTTCTGTTAGTTTGAAATAGTCAACAACTAAAAGATGTGAAAAATTACCTTCAGGAATGGTAATGAAAAATTACCTTCAAGTGGAAAATGAAGACCTGGGAAGAGGCAAATGCCTTTAAGAAGTTTACTTGTGAAGGGGAGGAGATAGGGCCTTAGGGGAGATTTAAAGTGTATAAATATTGATGGGAAGAAGCTGGTAATATGGGAGAAGTTGAAAATATGTGGAAACGACATAATTGATGATGCAAGGTTCCTGATTACGCAAAACAAGATGATAGTATGGTGAGCACAGGAAAAGAACACCAGGAGGGATACTTTTTCCATGTAGTAAGGAGGATGGATGTAGATGTTGGCAATTTGTAGGTTTTCTGTTTGTTTCTTTGTTTTAATTAAAGTTGATTGGGGTGACAATTGTTAGTAAAGTTACATAGATTTCAGGTGTACAATTCTTTTTTTTTAATTAAAGTTGATTGGGGTGACAATTGTTAGTAAAGTTACATAGATTTCAGGTGTACAAGTCTTTATTACATCATCTATAAATCACATTGTGTTTTCACCACCCAGAGTCAGTTCTCCTTCCATCACCATATATTTGATCCCCCTTTACCCTCATCTACCACTACCCTCCCCCTTTACCCTCTGGTAACCACTAAACTATTGTCTGTGTCTATGAGTTTTTGTTTCTCATTTGTTTGTCTTGTTCTTTTGTTGTTTTTGGTTTATATACCACATATCAGTGAAATCATGGTTCTCTGCTTTTTCTGTCTGACTTATTTCGCTTAGCATTATAATCTCAAGATCCATCCATGTTGTCACAAATGTTCCTATATCATCTTTTCTTACTGCCGAATAGTATTCCATTGTGTATATATACCACAACTTCTTTATCCATTCATCTATCGAAGGACATTTTGGTTGTTTCCATGTCTTGGCCACCGTAAATTAAGCTGCAGTGAACATTGGAGCACACGTGTCTTTATGGATAAATGTTTTCAGATTTTTTTGATAGATACCCAGGAGAGGGATTGCTGGGTCATATGGCAATTCTATTCGTAATTTTTTGAGGAACCTCCACACTGCCTTCCATAGCGGTTGCATCATTCTGCATTCCCACCAACAGTGTATGAGGGTTCCTTTTTCTCCACAGCCTCTCCAACACTGTTACTATTTGTCTTGTTGATGATAGCCATTCTGACTGGGGTGAGGTGATATCTCATTGTGGTTTTTATTTGCATTTCTCTGATAATTAGTGATGTTGAGCATTTTTTCATATATGTCTATTTGCCATTTGTATGTCCTCTTTGGAGAAATGTCTCTTCAGGTCCTCTGCCCATTTTTCAATTGAGTTGTTTGTTTTTTGGGGTTGAGTTGCATGAGTTCCTTGTATATTTTGGATATTAGCCCCTTATCAGAGGCACTGTTTGCAAAAATCTTCTCCCATTCAGTTTGTTGCCTCTTTATTTTGTCGATGGTTTCTTTTATTGTGCAGAAGCTTTTAAGTTTCATATGGTCCCATTCGTTTATTTTAGCTTTTACTTCCCTTGCCTTTGGAGTCAAATTCATAAAATGCTCTTTGAACCCAAGGTCCATAAGTTTAGTACCTATGTTTTCTTCTATGCAGTTTATTGTGTCAGGTCTTATGCTTAAGTCTTTGATCCATTTTGAATTAATTTTGGTACATGGTGACAGATAGCAGTCCAGTTTCATTCTTTTGCACATGGCTTTCCAATTCTGCCAGCACCATTTATTGAAGAGGCTGTCTTTCCTCCATTGTATGTTTTTAGCTTCTTTGTCAAAAATTGTCTGTCCATATTTATGTGGTTTTATTTCTGGGTTCTCAATTCTATTCCATTGGTCTATGTGTCTGTTTTTCTGCCAATACCATGCTGTTTTGATGATTGTAGCCCTGTAGTACAAGCCAAAGTCAGGAAGTGTGATACCTCCAGTATTGTTCCTTTTTCTTAACATTGCTTTGGCTGTTCGGGGTCTTTTGTGGTTCCAAAGAAATCTGATGATTTTTTTGTTGTATTTCTTTAAAAAATGCCATTGGGATTTTGATGGGGATTGCGTTAAATCTGTATATTGCTTTGGGTAATATGGCCATTTTAACTATGTTGATTCTTCCAATCCATGAGCACGGAATGTCTTTCCATTTCTTTGTGTCTTCTTCAATTTCTTTCAAAAATGTCTTGTAATTTTCAGCATATAGGTCTTTCACATCCTTGGTTAAGTTTATTCCTAGGTATTTTATTCTTTTTGCTGCAATTGCAAAAGGAATTGTTTTTCTAATTCTTTGTCTGAGATTTCATTGTTAGTATATAGGAAAGCGATGGACTTTTGTATGTGGATTTTGTAACCGGCAACTTTACTGTATTCGTTGATTGTTTCTAATAGCTTTTTGGTGGAGTCTTTAGGGTTTTCTATATATAGCATCATGTCATCTGCAAAGAGTGACAGTTTAACTTCTTCATTCACATTTTGGATGCCTTTTATTTCTTTCTCTTGCCTGATTGCTCTGGCGAGGACTTCCAACACTATGTTGAAAAGCAGAGGTGATAGGGGACAGCCATGTCGTGTTCCTGAACCTAGAGCAAAGGGCTTCAGTTTTTTCATCATTAATTATGAGATTAGCTGAGGATTTGTCATATATGGCCTTTATTATGTTAAGGTATTTTCCTTCTATACCTATTTTATTAAGTGTTTTAATCATAAATGGATGTTGTATCTTGTCAAACACTTTTTCTGCATCTATTGATATAATCATATGATTTTTGTCCTTTATTTTGTTTATGTGGTGTACAACATTGATTGATTTGCGGATGTTGAACCATCCTTGTGCCCCTGGGATGTAGTAGGACATCCCATGTTTGGTAGAAATCACGAATGAAGCCATCTTATGCTGGACTTTTGCTTTGGGGAAGGTTTCAGGTGACTGATTCAATTTCCTGATTGTTGATTGGTCTATTTAGATTTTCCGCTTCTTCGTGATTCAGCCTAGGAAAGCGATATGTTTCTAAGAACATGTCCATTTCTTCTAGGTTATTGAATTTTGTGGCATATAGTCCTTCATAGTATTCTTGGATGAGCCTTTATTTCTGTGGCATCCGTGGTAACATCCCCCTTTCATTTCTGATTTTGTTTATTTGTGTCTTTTCTCTTTCTTTCTTAGTGAGTCTAGCCAAGGGTTTGTCCATTTTGTTCATCTTTTCAAGGGACCAGCTCTTTTTTTTTCAGCATTTTTTCTATTGTCTTTTTGTTCTCTATTTCATTTAGTTCTGCTCTAATTTTCATTATTTCCTTCCTTCTGCTGACCTTGGTTTTCATTTGTTCTTCTTTTTCTAGTTCTTTAAGCTGTAACATGAGGTTATTTATCTGGGATTTTTCTTCTTTATTGAGATAGGCCTGTAACGATATAAATTTCCATCTTAAAACTGCTTTTGCTGCATTCCAAAAATTTTGGTAGGATGTATTTTCATTGTCATTTGTTTCTATGTATCTTTTGATCTCTCCTCTAATTTCTTCTTTGACCTGGTCGTTCTTTAAAAGTATGTTGTTTAACCTCCACATGTTTGTGGATTTTCCTGCTTTCTTTTTGCAGTTGATATCCATTTTCAAAGCCTTGTGATCAGAGAATATGCTTGGTATGATTTCAATCTTCTTAAATTTGCTGAGGCTAGTTTTATGTCACAATATATGGTCTGTCCTCAAGAATGTTCCATGTACACTAGAAAAAAATGTGTAGTCTGATGTTTTAGGATGAAGTGCTCTATAAATGTCAATTATGTCCATTTCATCTAATGTGTCATTTAGGGCTGCTATTTCATTATTTATTTTCTGTGTGGATGCTCTATCCACAGCTGTCAATGATGTATTTAGGTCCCCTACTCTAATTGTGTTTTGGTCAATTTCTCCCTTTAGTTCTGTTAGTAGTTGCTTGGTATATTTCAGTGCTCTCCTGTTGGGGGCATAAATATTGATGAATGTTATGTCTCCTTGTTGTATAGTCCCGTTTACCATTATGAAATGTCCATCTTTGTCTCTTGTAACCTTTTTTATCCTGAAGACTGTTTCATATGATATCATCATGGTTACGTTTGCTTTTCTCTGAATACTACTTTCTTGGAGTGTCAGTTTCTACTCTTTCGCCTTGAGTCTGTGTTTGTCCTTGTAGCTGAGATGTGTCTCTTGGAGGCAGTATATGGTTTGGTTTGGTTTTTTGATCCAATCTACTACTCTGTGCCTTTTTATTGGTGAGTGCAGTCCATTTACATTTAGGGTAATTATTGATGTATGAAAATTTCCTATCATTCTATCTCTGGTTTTCTGTTGGGATGGTGTCTCCATTGTTTCTTTTTGTTGCTGTCTCTTATTTCAGTGTGGTGGTATTCTATGATTTTTCCCTCTATATTTTCCTTTTTTGTGTTATATATTTCAGTTCTGGATTTTTTTTTGATTTTTTTTTTTTGAGTAGGTACCATTAAGTTTATGTAAAAGAAAGTTTCATATTTAAAGTATTCCATTTTCTTCAGTATGCTTACTTTCTCCATTCCCATGTGCCAGTTCAGGCCTTTTCTCTCTCCCCTTTTATGTGTTTTTTTTTTTTTTTTTTTTGTCACAAACTATTCCTATTTATGCTGTGAGTTGATTTCTGCACTGCAGTAGCAAGTTGTCTTTTTCCTCTTTTTTTAAGAGTTTTTTTTTCTTGTTTAGCCAGTATGTTATGTTTAAATATGTAGTGTCCTACTTGGTGTAGGGGTTGCCATTTCCTGCTTCTGTCTGTTCATGATATTACTCAAGGTTTTGTATTCTTTTAGCCTCCTTCAGTATTTCTTATACTGCAGGGCGTGTATTAGAAAATTCCCTCAGCTTCTGTATATCTGAAAAGGTCTTTATTCCTCCTTCATATCTAAAGGATATCTTTGCTGGATATATTATTCTTGGCTCATAATTTCTCTCTTTCAATAGTTTGAATATTTGGTTCCACTCCCTCCTGGCTTGTAGAGTTTCTGCTGAAAAATCTGATGATAATCTGATGGGCTTTCCTTTGTAGGTTACCATCTTCTTTTCCTGGCTGCCTTGAGGATTCTTTCTTTGCGTTAATTTTTGACAGCTTCAATACAATGTACCTTGGAAAAGGCCTGTTGGGATTGAAGTAATTAGGTGTTCTCTTTGCTTTTTGGATTCGAGGATCCAGTTCTTTCCACAAGTTTGGGATGTTCTCATCGATTATTTGTTTGAATATACTCTCTGTTCCCTTTTTCCTTGCTTCTCCTTCTGGTATGCCCATTATTCTTATATTGCTCTTTCCGATGGAGTCAGAAAGTTCTTATAAAGTTCTTTCATTTCTTTTAAGTCTTAAGTCTCTCTCTTCTTCCATCTATGTCATTTCCAGATTTCTATCTTCGATGTCACTGATTCTTTCCTTCCTCTGGTCAACTCTATTACCTAAGCTCGTAATTTCATTCTTCATTTCTTTTATTGAGTTCTTAATCTCCAGAAATTCTATTTGGTTCTTTTTTAAAATTTCAGTCTCTTTGGTAAAATGTTCATATTGTTCTTTGATTGTGTTTCTGAGTTTGTTAAAATGTCTGTTTTCTTGCATCTCGTTAAGTTTCTTAAGAACTGCAGTCTTGAATTCTCTGTCATTTAGGTCACATATTTCCATGTCTTTAAATTCATTTTCTAGAGACTTTTCGTTTCCTTTCTGTGCTGTCTTTTTAACCTTGGTTATTCATGGCAATTAATGATTTAATAATTCTCTTCCTAGTCATCTACAGGAGTGGGTTCTGCAACAGATTGATAGAAAGAGGTCTTTCTTTTGTTTTCCAGTAGGTGTTGGTAGAATGTTTTATTTTCTCTCTGACTGCAGCCTTTTATTCTCTCTCACGCTGTTGTGTTGTATTTTCTCTGCACTATTCCGGCTTCTCACACAATGGGAGAATTCCCTGGGAGACGGGCTTCTCCTCTGTGAACAGGTTGCCTGGATCACAGGGCACATCCTCTTTAGGTGCATGTGGAGAACTTCTGAAATTTCAAAGCTCTTCCTGTACCAGATTCAGAACCCGTGTGTTTCAGCAGTTCTGTTTACTGCTGCAGGGATCCGCCCAGATAGGTGGAGCCAGGGGCGGGGTGAGTTGTGAGAGGTGGCCCAGGGCAATGGCGGCAACCACCACCGCAGCCTGTCCTGCTTCCACGGCTCCCTCCCCTTTGCCCTTTGCCGGAACTAGTTGGGCTGCGAGTCTATGGCTACGAGCGGCAGTTCTCACAGCTGCGGATATTCTATTCTTTTGATCTGACACTGCTACCTTTCTGCTTCTAGCACTGGGAGGGTGGGGGTGAGGCAGCTAGACTTCATGCCTAAGCCTTCCGTCCTCTGCTTGGCAGCAGTGAGGGCTTAAACCGCTGTTTTCACCCTTCTTCCCTCAGTCTTTGCTCCAAGGTCTCTGCCATGAGCGTTGGGTTCCACCGTGTTATATGCTGATCCCTCAGGCGGGAATGTGGGCCATAACAGTAGCACTAGCAGTCTGAGTTCTTCCCTCTCCCATGACTGCGGTAGCTCCAGAATGGAGGGAGCTTGGAGCTCCAAGCTCTCGTCTGTGTCCTTTGCCCACACAGCCTGTGTCTCCGCACTTCCAGGTTCCCTCCTCCCCCATTAGTCCAATTTGCCCACCTTTAGATGATTTCAGTTGCGTGCCTCTTAGTCTTGCCTACCCTGTTTCCCTGAAAATAAAACCTAGCCAGACAATCAACTTGAATGCATCTTTTGGAGCAAAAATTAATATATGACCCGGTCTTATTTTACTATAAGTCCAGGTGTAATAATATAATATGATATAATATATAAATGATATAATACTGGGTCTTATATTAATTTTTGCTCCAAAAGACGCATTAGAGCTGATTGTCTGGCTAGGTCTTATTTTCGGGGAAACACAGTAGCTACTGTGCAGGGAGTCCTTTGTGGAATTATAGTTGTTCCGTTTGTTGTAAATTCCAGGGGAGATTTCAGCAGACTCACCTCACGCCGCCGTTTTTTCAGCAATTTGTAGTTTTGATAGCAGGTAGTTGGAGTTCCTTTCTGATGGCATCTCTTTCCTCTCTGCTTTAATAAGTAAGGTCATCTGTTTGAAATGGTCAGGTTTAGATTGGAGACAATATTTTAAAGTCATTGGGAGAATGATAGGATAACTTGCCTGGGTGTGATACTGTGATGTATAAGAAATATTTATTTGTTCTTCATTCCTGTTCCTGGCAAAGAGCTCCTAAAACCCTTGGAATTTCCTAAGTGACAGCTAAATGTTTTCTTGATATTCATAATAAACCCAGTTTAACCACACCTGAGTTCATGTTAATGAGTGACTTGGATCCTAAGGATGGGGAAGAGGAGCTGGAGGTTGAATTGATCCCTATTGGCCAATGATTTAATCAATCGTGCCTATGTAGTGATACCTGCGTAAAAACCCAAAGCCCGGAGGTTCAGAGAGCTTCCAGGTTGGTGAATACCGGGAGATTTGGAGAGGGTGGAGCATGGAAGCTCTGCAGCCCCTTCCCACATATCTGGCCCTGTGCATCTCTTCCATCTGGCTATTCTTGAGTTATACTCTTTGATAATAAAATGGTAATCTAATAAATGAAATGTTTCTCTGAGTTCTGTGAGCTGCTTAATTAAACCAGAGGAGGAAGTCGTGGGAACCTCCAATCTACAGCTGTTTGGTCAGAAGTGCAAGTGACAACCTGGACTTTCAGTTGGCCTCTGAAGTACGGGGAGTGAGGGGGATGAGCGGTCTTGTAGGACTGAGCCCCAACCTGTGGGCTGCTGCTATCTCTAGGTAGATAGTGTCAGAATTAAGCTGAATTGTAGGATATCCAGCTGGTGTCAGAGACTTGCTTGGTGGTGTGGGGAAAAACCATGCACATTGCATTGGTGTCAGAATCGTACTAGGAACATAGGATTGTTGAGCATCACTGGCAGTCAAGTTGTGTTAGGACCAATTCCACCAGGTGTGTCTGTCTTTATCAGTACTCAACATTCTTAATAAAGGCCTAGAGAAGTGGACAGTTGGGTTCATATAGAGTTGGAGTTTTGTCTGGCAGGTGGAGTGGGAGGGTAAGGGAGTTCAGGATGTGGGCAGGATGGTGCCTAAGTGATGGCCCATGGGATCTAAGCTGCGTGGGCAGTAAAGAGAAGACAGATAAGGAAGGATAGGGTTAAGGGCTGTTGTTTTGTGATCTCAGAGCTGCCTTTATTTACCTGCTTGTCTCCCACACAAGATTGTAAGCTCTTCAAAAATAAGGATCTTTTTTATTCATCATTGTTATCTATAGCATTCTGCATAATATCTAACTTATGATAAGCTCTCCATAAATTATTGTTGAATTAAATCAATGGATTAAAATTCTTTTCCTTGAAGGCCTTGGTTAAATTCTCCTGCAGCTTTTTCCAGACAGAACAAATCCTGTTCTTAATTTTTTCTCATTTGTTCTAATTGCTCTAATTTTTGCTTCCGATTCAGAACCTTCTTGAAGAAATAGGGAGATGTTGGTTAAAGGATATAAACTTCCAGTTATAAGGTGAATAAGTTCTGTGTATCTAACATATAGTGTGGTGACTATAATTAACAATACTGTGTTATATACTTGAAAGTTGCTAAAAGAGTAGATCTCAAATGTTCTCACCGTTAAAAAAAAGGTGTCATTATGTGAGGAGATGGATGTATTAACTAGCCGTCTTGTGGGAATGATTTCACAATATGTATCAAATCATTACATTGTATACCTTAAACTTACACAATGTTATATGTCAGTTATACCTCAATAAAACTGGAAACATAAAAGTTCTTCCCTAAGAATGTTCTGCACCATCCTTTCTAGTGAGAAGTCTTTCCTTTTAAAGACCTTGTTTGAATGACTCGCATTTGATTTCTTCTCTAGCCAATTTAATCCAGGAGATGAATTCTGAGGACCCAGTTGTGCAAGAGAAAGCTGTCCGCAAGACAGAAGAGAGACTCCTGTTTACGGAAGAAGACCAAGAGGAGGACAGATGCAGGACCACCTTGAACAAGACCATGATCAGTCCTCCACAAGCTCCTCCAAAGGTTTCCTTTTTCTATTACGGAGTCATATAAGTAGATACAGTGAGACGTCTGTATTGATTCAGAGGAAGTAGTAGTTAGTCTCAAACTGTCTGGTGAGGCTGACGTAGTCTTGTTTTTTAGATTCACTGGATTTATTTTCCACAAGGAAGTATAAACTCTGATTTTTTTTTTCTTGCTCCTCCTGAGTCATCTTTAAACAACACTTTGGGTTTGTTTTAGTGAAAATTTGGCCTCTTGACCCCTTGAGCTTGTCACCATATTTAAGCTGCACTGTTAGGGTAATATATTCTACTAACTTATGTTTCCAACTCATATAGGCACAGCTGGGGTCCCTTGATCTGTCGCCCTTGTTTCTGCAGATTTGGCCCCCATGACAATGTGCCCATAATCAATCTCCTGATTTAAAGCAAGTCCCCTGAATTTGGGGCCCTTCAGTATTGATAGTTAAAGGAAATGACCCTATTTTCCGTGTGTAACTGATACCTTCTTGGTTTATATACTTATCAATTTGAATGTTTTTTCACATTTGTTTCTTTGTTTTTATGATAACCTTACCCTGCAGGATGCAGATGAAATAAACTCAGGTAAGGACAGCATCTCTCTTCCCAATGTGTGTTATTTATTTAGGATCAGTGTTTATTGACTGTAGCTTCCAGACCCTTTAATCAGAGCCACTGGGTTTGCAAGCAACCCAGGAACAAAAACCTACTGATCACCCTGTTCTGGTACTAGTGATCAGAGGGAACAGCTCTCAGAGGTTTTGCTCTGTTTCCTCCTGGCCAATCTTTGTAAACTGAATTCAGTTATTCTGTATCTTCCAGTTTATTCTTAGCTGCTTATGGGATCCAGATAGTTTCTGTTGCTCAGCTCAGAAGCTCATTATGCTAAATGGAACCAAAAGTCTGTCTTCAAGGAAAAACTCTTTGAAAAGGCATAATTCAAATTTCAAGTATAGATGTAGACATCATGTATATAATAATACATCACACAGATTACCTTGTCAGGTTAAGAAGATGTCATTTTGGTTGCTTTAGAGTGTGTGTGTGTGTGTGTGTGTCCACGTGCATGCGTGCATACTCGCACGTGTGTGTGGACTTGTGCATGTGCCTGTATGTGTATGCAAGAGAAATGTGGCTCCAAACGCCTTAAAGTAGCTTTCTTCTGAATTTGAGCTAAAGAACTGATTATAGTATTTGGATTTTTCTTTCTAATATTTGAAATAACTCTACGGTCAGAAGCCTTCTTGGCATTTGTGGAGAAGGATGCAAAGGAACGTGCCAAGAGAAGAAGGGAAAACAGAGCCTTAGCGGATGGTAATTGTTGGTCTTCACTTCTTAATAGCTGGGATAATTTGTGCTAGAATGAGCACATAAGTCTGTTTGCTGATGTCTAAGGACATCAGGATTCCTAGTCAGTGGGTTCATGGTGGGCCTGAGGCAGGGGGACCTGCCCAGGCAGAAACACTTGTGGGCTGTGCTCTGTCATGGCTCTAACAAGCAGGGAGTAGGACATAGCCCTCAGTCAGCCTCCACAGTCAAACCTCTTTCTAAAGCCAATGCGTAGACCTGGCAGGTCAGATAGACCAGTACTAAACAATGCTTGGAACATAGGGATCGTGATGAGAGTGGGCTAGCCTGAGGCATTGATGGAGAAGTGAAAAAGAAAAATGAAACAAAAACAAAGATGTGAGAAGGGAGAGGAGAAATGAAAAGAAAGAGATGAGGCTGTATGTGTGGCAGGGGACATACGTGCCAGAAGAATGCTTCCAACATTGATTTTATACCAGCAGGGGTATGTAAACTGCAGATCTGAATGATGCCATATTTGCTAGAAAATGAGTTGTTCGACTCTTTATGAAACATTGAGTGTGTAGACTTGGTCTTGGTGGCAAGTGTGGAGTGTTTCTGAGCCTTGAAGCAGAAACATTTACTTTTTCTGAGAAGCTACTTAGAAGACTTGGGTGAATTCAGAGAAAAGAATTCTTAAAGAAGCAGACCCTGAAATACCTGCAAAGAGAAACAAGTGAGAGGTCCTCTTTAGATCGATGGACACTATGACCTTCAGAGTGGAGTTGGAAAATCAGGGGAATGAGTCTAAAAGAATTTTCCAGTGTGTTGAGAGAGCTCACCTGTATGACTCTTATTCTCATAGCCCTGAAAGAAAAGGGGAATGAAGCATTTGTCAGAGGCGACTATGAAGCGGCCATCCTGTGCTACAGTGAAGGTTTGGAGAAGCTGAAGGACGTGAAAGTGCTGTACACCAACCGAGCCCAGGTCAGTGAGCCAACACTGTGACCATGGGTTTCAGGGAATAGTATCCACTAAACCTGTGAAATCAGAGAAAATGAGACCAGATGGGACCAGTGGTGTGCTGGTAAATGTTTAACAACTGGCTCTGGTTGGGGTGTTGGGGGAAGCTGATTTGTTTGGAGTATTTGCCCGTTTCCATGGTGCAAATATGCTTACCATGGTCCAATTTCAATCTACCGATTTGAAACAATTGAAGGAGGACTTGGGAAGAGCCACACATAATCAGTTCTCTCCATAGGATAAGTCAGCTCCAGCCCATCACTGATGGTTACCAGACACTTTTCCACATGTATAAAACTGAAAAGCTAGTGGAATGAAATGACCTTGGAACTCTGCCACCACTGGTTTTGTCTAGCTTCCTTTTGAATGGTAGTCTTAGCTCCTGAGCTCCTCTTCCATTACTTTCTCTTTCATTCTATCAGTCTCTCTTTGATTAAGATTCTGTGACTGGGGTAGCTGGAAAGCTGATGGGCCTAGAGCCATTTCTCAGAAATTTTGAGTTTCTGCAATCCCTAATACATGAGTTTGGTATTACAGTTGAGCTCGGTTTCCTGGAATCCCAGGTAAAAACTATCTCCCAGATGTTTATTATCTACTACTTAATGAAGAGACAAGGTTGATAGTTCTCAGTTGAAACAAAAATGTCACCTGTGACCTTATCTTTGACAAGGACTTGAGTCTGTGTGTGGTAGAACTCTTTGTTGCCCAGGCCTGGAACATTGACAGGCCCATGGACATGATTATCCGATAGTCAAGATGCGTCAGCAGCACGTGTGCGAGATGAGCGTGATGCCGTGTCATTTGCAAGATGAAGAGCCCTCATCAGCTCCAATTTCCATGTCCTGCTGTCGTGTGTTGAGGAAGTGTTGAAAGCTAGAAACAGGATGTTAAAAGGCAAAAAAAAGTCTGGGAAGTGACAGTGATTTAATGATAACTAAATCCAAGCACAGTGTAACCTGATTAGTTCAGCATTTTGGATAAGTCAGACTAGAGTGGAGATGTCATTTACCTAGTCCCATTTGTGGAGAAAAATTGTCATAAAGAAGCGAATTGAGAAATAAAATGACCGGAAGTTGAATTAGCAGTGTACATTTTATCACCCTAACTGGGTCATAAAGTTTTTGGGGGCAAAACCTGCCATATATTTTTTACCCTTAATGCTTTATTTATAACAGATGTTCAATAAATCCTTGTTAAGTTACATAACACTGGAGGCACAATAAATCAATTTAAGGGAATTAAGTTTCTGTTGACATTTCAAAGGAAACATTTAAATGCAAACAATTAATATAATAATTATATTTATCACTAAATTTGGTCTCTGAAACATTTACCTATTGATGCTTGCTCAGTCTTGTTACTTTGAACTTATTTGAAAGCAGTAAAATTGAATTGCTTTTAAAATGTTATGTGTAAGTCAAACATATCTAATTCAGATGGTCTATACCCTAATTCATCTAAATTAGTTACATTTTTATTGTACTCAACTTTAAACGCACTTTGATTCTGGAGAATTACATTAAGAATGACTGTAGATAAAAATAAGTACTAAATGCAATGGAAACTTGGGAAAAGCAATGCCTTCCAGCTTTCCCAAAAAGAAAGCTTACTCGGAGACAAATAAATGCAAAATGTGCTGCCTGGTGTTAGAAATCGTTTAAACCATTGACTATTTTTAAAATGCCTCACCTGTTTGCATGCAGTGTTAGAAAACACTTAATAAGGACCCTATGAATTGAGTGTTTCTGTTGCTAGAGAGAAAACCTACCCTTTCATCGCTTTGTTTTTCTCCTGGAGCTAATGTTATGATCAATAGATTGCTGGTGTAATTTAGATAAATCATTTGGAAAAAGTATTTCTTAAAATATGGGAAAGCAAAAGAGAACAGGGAAGTTACAGGATGTCCAATCCAAGCTTTAAAAAGAACAAAAAAAAAAGAAAAAGTAAAAGGCTCTAGAGAAAATGTTGAAGCCCATGTAGACTTTCTCAAAATCTGAATGTATACTGAATAGCATTATCATATAATCATGGCTACAGTTGTCTAGAAGGATCCTATTTTCTTTCTTACATCCTCTGACTTTCAAATGCAACCCCAAACCCTGGAGGAAAGGATGGTGCTTTATAGAACAGCCAGCTCAGCCTCGTCAACTTCAATTAGTACAGAACTCAAGTTAATGAAAGCATTACTGTGGGGACAGAGTCCCAGAGAGCAGTTTCCAGGCTCTCAGCCTCACGTGGAAAAGTGCTAACTCGGGGGTTAGCTGTGGCTTGTTGGCCGTCAGCTGTAACCAGTTAGCCAATTAGCCACTGATATAACTGCTGTGGCTGCACTGGTTGGTCGAGTTGGTTGGTTGGCAGGCAGAGAAGCGGACAGCAGGTTGCAGGTTATGTGGATCCAGCCTCCAGTGAGACTATAGTGGTATGACTCCCCTATCTATGGCTCCATGGGTGTTCTTTTCCTTTTTGACCTAGCCATATCCTGCGTTCTTATGTGGGGAGCGGGAGCTGAGACCCCGCAGGCTGCCTCGCACAACAAATGGCGCAGCGATCAGGGTCCCCCATACAGCAATTACATAGCAGCTTCCTTCCTATGGATGCAAAGAGGTGCACTGCAGAAATTCATTAGCTGGCTATTGCCTGCTCCCTCCCCACTTTGGTTGAACGAATTCCCCATGAGTTATTAGACTGACCTCATATTTGACTTGACCATGTAAATATCTCATCATATTTATTATTGTCAAGAATGTCAGTGTCGTGGTACAGTTTTGATCATGGGCAAACCTACATAGAGTATTGACTCTACTGTTGGTGACTGATGGGAATCTGCGAAAGCCGCTTATCCTCCTGTTGCCTGATTTTCCTTTCGTACAACAGGGTTGTGGGGACAGAGTCCCAGAGAACAGTTTCCAGGCTCTCGGCCTCATGTGGAAAGGTGCTGGCTCAGGTAGTAGATGGCCGTCAGCTGTGTCTAATTGACCATTAGCTGTAACTAGTTAGCCAATTAGCCACTGATGTAACTGCCACGGCTGCACTGGTTGGTCAGTTGGTTGGGTGGCAGGCAGAGAAGTGGACAGCAGGTTGCAGGTCGTGTGGATCCAGCCTCCAGTGAGACTATAGTAGTATGACGCCCCTTTCTATGGCTCCGTGGGTGTTCCTTTTTGGCTTAGCCATATCCTGTGTTCTTATGTGGAAGCGGGAGCTGAGACCCCACAGGCCACCCCACACGACAAATGGCACAGCGAGCAGGGTCCCCCGCATGACAAGGGTGATCATTGCTGCTTCTTAGGGAACTTTCAGAAGAAGAGTGCTTAAAATCTACTTAATGCAACTTGATAAGAATTTATTGACCACATATTGTATCCAGTAATTAATACAGAAGGTGCAGTAGTCATTGTTCTTGCTGTTAAGTAAATAGCCTTTCATATGTTTATATGCCAGTAGTTCTTTGACATTATAAATTAACTAAATTTAGTTTAGTGTGAGTGGATCACAGAATTCTGAGTCAATTCTTACTTTTCAAGATTTTTGCCAATTCTAGGGGATCCCAAAAGAGAACTCCAAGACATTCGGCACCCCGTGCTCATGATGATGGTCTGACTCTTACATGTCCGCCTATTTCCTGTATCTTTTCCTTCTTGGTGTGCTCATGAGGAAAGAAGCAGAACTTTATCTTTTTTGGTAATAGCTTTATTGAAATATAATTGACATTATACAATTCACCCATTTACAGTGCACAATTCAGTGGGTTTTAGTATATTCACAGAGTTGTGCAACCATCACCACAGTTGATTTTAGAACATTTTTATTATCCCAAAAAGAAACCCTTTAAGTGGTTCACCCCCAAAACCCCCATCCCCCCACTTCTGGCCCTAGGCAACCGTTAATCTATAGTAAGTCCAGTTTCTGCAACTTTAAGCAAAAAGAAGTATAATGAAATCAGTTTTACCATCAGCTAATTAATATAAGCAAGAGTTAATTTCCTACGGCATCTCATCAACATTATAATGAAATGACGTTGAGCAAAACTGTTATTCCAGGACTTGCTGTACCTTCTGTCTCTATACATCTGCCTATTCTGGACATTTCATGTAAATGAAATCATACAAGATTTTTCCTTTTGTGTCTGGCTTTTTTTATTTAACAATGTTTTCAAGGTTATCCATGTTGTTATACGCATCAGCATTTTTTATTGCTGAATAATATACCATTGCATAGCTATACCACATTTTATTTATCCATTCATCGGTTGATGGACATTTGAATTGTTTCTACTTTTTGGCTATTATGAATAATGCTGCTATGAACATTTGTGCACAGATTTCTTTGTGAACGTGTTTACAGTCCTCTTGGGTATATACCCAGGAGTGGCATTGCTGGATCATATGGTAACTCGATGTTTATTCTCTGAGGAACCACCATACTGTCTTCCAAAGTGGCTGCATCATTTTACATTCCCACCAGCTGTGTATGAGGTTTCTGATTTTTCTACATTCTCACCAGCACTTCTTATCTTTTTGATTCCCTGTATCATTTGGTTTCCTTCTGGAATATTCTCGGGGAAGGGGGTAGATTCTAGAAGCTAGCTGTCCTTTGTAGATGTGTTTAGTGTGCTGAGTATTTTCTTTTGCTCTTTCACATCCTTCCCTGCCCTGCTCTGTGCCCGTAGGACGGACCTCTGTGGACTGGACCCTTGACTTCCCTGCTTTCTCACTTCTATTTGGGTTCAGCCAATGAGGCCAGAAGGAAAGAGGATAGTCACACCGGGCTATTCAGTCCGTCAGCTTCAGCTCTACTAAAGGCCTCAGCTCTCATTATGCGGCGCTTTTCACAAAGCCATCCTCTCTGGTTTGGCCATTGCTCCTCCTCCTGCCCCTGCAGTCCACTGTTGCCAGCCCTGGGGTTCTATGACATTCCTATTGGTTACTCTAAACCCTGTCCTCACCTTGTCAACAGTCCCTTGATTAAACTGTCCTCGGTTATCATCTGAGCATGAGTGTGCCATCTGTTTCCTGCTGGGACCCTGACTGATACCAGTAGGGACCAGTTACTTCTCACCACCATTCTACTGTTCGACTGCTCTTTCCGTGTTAACTAAAGACTGCTTGCGACAGAGTTGTGTGTGAATATCAGCTATTTATGTCTTTATAGGCTTATATAAAACTTGGGGACTATGAGAAGGCACTCGTGGATTGTGACTGGGCTCTGAAGGTAAGAAAATATTTCCTTTTCCACATGATGGAGTTGGGCTTGTTTGGGCCACATGCCTCAGTCCTGGAGTGAACAGAGGGGAACTGCCAGTGTATCGTGGCGGGAAGGGTATCGGCTGTGCAATCAGAGCCTGTTTCCTCATCTGTAAAACGGATAGAACAAAATTGTCTGGAGGGTTATGATAATATACATAAAGTACCTCGCTCTTGGTAAGTACTCCAGAGAAGCTGCTTTCAATACTGGCTTTTCAAGGCTTCTATTGCAATGGCTCATCCTTTGGTATTGTGTTATCAGACGCTTTGCTTCATGTGGAAGGGGTGATGATGCCTCCCTCCTCTTTCTCGAGCCAACCATGGGAGCTTGTTTCAACAATGTCGTTCTTCCTCTTCAGTCTGTGCCTTTTCCCTGCAGCTCTAACAATTTAGAAGTATATGATAGCATCCCCTATTTGTAGAGGATTCATCAGAAGAAAGAATTCCTGTTGTTCAGCCTGGATGCTAGTCAGGCCTCAGGCAGGTAGCATAATACCGTGCATGATATTTCCTCCGAAGTCTACTAACACAGACAATTAAAGGTGGGGAGAAGTAAGGACTGTTGGTGAAATAGAAGAGTTTTTAAAAGAGAAATATCATGATCACTTCTTAGGAACATTATTTCAGATGACTAAATATTTAAATATCCCTTAATCCACATTCCCCTAAATTACTCTGTCATATGGGTGCTTTGACTAAATCACCCAAACCGGTGCTTCCCAGACTTCCTCGCTGAAGTGCTGTTAATGAACAAACATGAGCCCCTGGAGGGTCTGGAAGCAGAGAGTGTGAAATTTCTTTTTAATCATATACTTTATCTTAAAAATTCTTGAGAATTTTGCATTACACTCCATAAAATGTATCTGTTTGTCTTAATATATCCATGTTATTTTAAATAACTTATAATCAAGTAAAATTGAAGTGTCTGGAGAACGTGCCAGGTTTATCTTGTGACTTGACTTCCCAGTACAGCACATCTCCCCCCCGCTGAATGAGCACACGGCCCCAAACGAGCACATTTGACAGCAGCACGTGGGCTACACCTGCTTCCTTATTGTTTATTGAGAGGGTAAGCCAAGGGGACAGGCGAATTTGAAAATCAGCTTTACTAATAATGGTTTACAAAACACTGGGGACCCTCTAAAACTGACATCTGGAGTGCTTGATTTTGTTTATTCCTTTGAAGTTATGGTGGCAAATCTTGTCTCATTGCATCATTACAGTCTTTACCATATAGGAACTGCCCAAAGCTGATGACATCAGGGTCTTCACACTGCCTGCACAGAGCCACTAACCTGCTTTGCCACTTTATTGGATCATGATTTCTTTTTCTACCATCATTCAGAAGAGAGAGGGAAGGACAGTTTCCTCAGTTTTACTAACAACAGCAAAAGCCACCATTTGCTGCTTGCTGGCCATGAGTTGTGTCACTTGAGCCTCAAAACATTCTATTCTATTATGTTTAGTACCACTGTTATCCTTATATCCAAGGCCACTGGAAACGTGGCCTTGAAGCTGAATTAAGTAACCTGTGTAGGATCACACAGCTAATGTTGGTCTAACTGTGAGCTGTAGCTCTGAACCATCTACTAGAACAGCCTCTCCACTGCAACTTTAAACCCCACAGTCCCTGGCTGGGGGGGTCTGCCATTGTGGGGCTTCCAGAAGTATCTTTTCTGATCTGAGAAGGACTGAAGAGGTTGGCACGCCATCATGCTGATTCAGGGTAATACACAGCTCTGTTCCCAAATGTTAATGGAAGCACAGTGGGATTGGCAGTGAAACCCAGGCATAGCAGGCCCAACAGAGCTGATATTACGCAACACTGACGCTCAGCAGCCAGTCTCGTTAAATGCCCAGTGAGGCTCCCAGTTGAAGAGGTTTGGGGAAACACTTGGAGGAATGGGAAAAAAGCTATACAAAGTTTGAAAAACTAACAACGGTTGGCTCTACATCAAAGCTTTGAATTAAAAGAGAAAGTTTCACTCTCCTTAAAAGTAATATATCCATGGTGAATGTCAGTGGCACAGCACTATTAATAATAGTAGTACTTTCATGCCAATTTAATAGTTTTTGAAACTTCTGAATTGGCAGAGACAGTCCCATGTGATGATATTTCAAGACTGATGTTCCTTGTCAGGGAAGATAAGGCAGCGAAGCGGGTTTCAATTAGGATCAGTAGAACGCTTCCTGCATAATACGATTCATCTTCCTCTGAAGGCAGGATTCCTTTTAAGGGGACCTGGGGTTCACCCAAGATAGTCCTGGTGAGGCTGACACATGATCAAAGAAGAAAAGGGAGAAAATCCATGAGAAGCCCTTTCCTCAGTGTCTAAGGAAGGCGGAGTCACACTACGCCCCTCATGGTGACACACAGTAGGCATGGCAAGGCTCTGAGGCCCTGGCTTGTTTTCCCCTGTTGTATCCCTGATGCTCTGCTGGTGAAGGCTCTGTGAGCATTTGGCTCTCCTGAGCCGCAGTGCTGGAGTTTCCTCTTTTCCCTTGACCATTCCTTTCCTGCTTCCTTAATTCCTCCCTGTGTGAATTCTCCAGGGTTCAGTCCTTCACTCCCTGCCTTTCTTCTCTGTGCAATTTCTCCCTCAAGACTCTCATTTCCTTTTATGGGTTCAACTCTCAGCTCTGCAAATGGCGCTTAGAACTGCTTCCCTAGTCTCCACCTCCCCATGGGTTCCCAGGCTGCATTTCAGCTGCCTCCTGCAGGTTTCCATCTGCTTGTATGGGCATCATCTGAAACAGTGCAAGGTCTGACAGTTAAGTTCATGAACTCATCCTAGGAAAAGTGCTACATACCTCATTGCTGAATATCACTACGGTCACCTTCCAAGTACTCCCCTTGGGAAGCTATGCACCTATGCTAGTGCCTAGTCCACCCTTCAAAACAATTTTGGAACTCTTTCTGGAATGGCCATCAGAGCTATCGTCATATTTCCCTTGATGTCCTGATTGTCATCAAAATGTCTTCCCTTCAATATTTCCTTTATCTTTGGGTAAAGAAAGAAGTCACTGGGAGCCAGATCAAGTGAGTAGGGAAGGTGTTCCAATATAGTTATTAGTTTACTGGCTAAAAACTCCCTCACAGACAGTGCCGTGTGAGCTGGTGCATTGTCGTGATGTAAGCGCCATGAATTGTTGGCTAAAAGTTCAGGTTGTGTAACTTTTTCACGCAGCCTTTTCATCACTTCCAAATAGTAAACTTGGTTAACTGTCCAGTTGGTACAAATTCATAATGAATAATCCCTCTGATATTAAAAAAGTGTTTGCAGGGGCGGCCAATTGGCTCAGTTGGTTAGAGTGCAGTGCTCATAACACCAAGGTCACCGGTTCAATTCCCACATGGGCCAGTGAGCTGTACCCTCCACAGCTAGATTGAAAAAAATGAAAAACAAAACAAAACAAAAAAAAAAACGATGACTTGACTTGTAGCTGATGGGTCCTGGAAAAACACACTGTTCCCCAATTAAAAAAAAAGTTAACAGCGTTGCAACAAGTTCGCGAAGTTGTCTGATCTTCATGTGTCCAAAAATACATTTCTTCACAGTGCATGTCCTTCTACTGAACTGCTGTAGCACTTTTCTGAAGGAGATTTGCTGTAATTTTTAAGCCTTTGGGTCCTAGAGTCAAATGGGCAGATTTTAAATCCCAGCTGTTCCACTTGGGACCTTGAACCTCTCCAACCTCATCTTAGTTTCCTCATCTGTAATATTGGGATAGTAACTACTTCATAGAATTGTTACAAGGTTTGCATAAGATAATTCGTATGAACCATACAGAAAGAGTGAACATTAATGCACAGTTATTACTATTACTACTGCCATTTACTTAGCAACAAATCATGAAATGATATTCATGAAAATGCATCTAGAAAGGGCTCTCCAATAACAATTATTGTTACCTCTTCTATTGTTATTTAACTTTTCTTTAAATTTTCTCTTTTGCCCTGAAATGGATTGTCATTGTAACTGTCGTAACAGCTGCTGATACTGTATTACCTGGTGTTGCACTAGCGTTTTACAAGCATTTCGTCCTCACAACAACCTGAGAGAGAGAGAGAGAGAGAGAAAGAGACTATTATTACCTTCACTTTCCAGATGAGGAAAATGATTATCAGAAAAGCGAGGTAGTCTGGCCAACATCCCATTTCTGGTGAGAGGCAGACCAGGGGTTCACCCAGGACTTTTTAGACTCCATCTGACCCAGCACATTGCCTTGTACATAAAAGGGGTTCAATTACTTAACTGGATGTTTTAAATTATAGTTTATGTCTTTGTGCCAAATCATTCCCTCTGGAGTTATAGTAATTAAGGGCAGGTAGGTGCATAGGTGCAGGGCCCCCTGTTCAGCCTTAAGTTACAATCCTGCCTTTTGTAGGGGGAGTTCCTCCCAACCTTAAATGATAAGCGAATAAAATCCCAGTAGCTACATCGTGGGTTATTTCAGGGGAGGAACTTCCCGGGCCTACTGAGATGTAGTCTGTTTACCCAGAGTACATTTTCCTCTCTTCTAATAAACCAGTGGTTCTCAAACTTGGCTGCACATGAAGAGTTTTAAACAATATTGATGCCTGGTCCCTACCCCGAAGTGTAATTTAATTGATGTGGGATTCAGCCTGGCTGGCAGGATTTTTATAAGCATCCCAGGTAATTCTTAATGTTCTATCAAGGTCAAGAGCTTTTCTAAACTAAGGATTTCTGGTTTGTTTCCTGATTGAGTATCATTAAATGGAAATGAAAACTGACAAGTATCATTAACTAATTTGATATAGAGCTTTCTTGAGTATCCAGGCTCCTTGCAGCCATCAATTATAGATGCACGGAAAAGTTTTAGTTGTCAACTCTGGGAACTGTCCTGAGAACAAAGCTTGGCCTTACCTCTATTAGCTAGGCAGCTAGGGGAATGCTGATGACTTTAAATCTTCTGAAACATCTTATTACTCATTCCTTTTTATGCAGTGTGATGAAAAATGCATCAAAGCGTATTTCCACATGGGAAAAGCCCACCTGGCTCTAAAGAACTACAGTGTGGTAAGTTTCTAAGAGAATGTAAGTGAAGTGTTTGATCAGAGTGGCGCTTCAGATTGTCTGAGGAGAACCATCTTCCTCCAAGTTGATTAGATATTAATCCACCTTTTAGTACTTTCCAGGGTAAATCTTAAGATCTTAGATTTGGGAAGGATGTTGAATGTCATCTAGTACAGCCCCACCCGCTGTAGGAACGTTTCTGCAATATCGTCTACCAGTGTTCATTCAGCCCCGGGCGAGGCATCTCTGGAGAGAAAAGACAAAGCAAAATGACAAAAACAAAATTCACTTATAATCTCATCACCCAGAAGTAATCATGCAGATATACACACACACTACTTATATTGTTAGTAGCAGCTTTATTGACATATAATTCACATGCTAAACAATTCATCTATACACAATTCAGTAGTTTTTAGAATTGCACAACTATCACCACAATTAATTTTAGAACATTTTTTGTCACTTCCCCAAAAGCTCTATAGCCATTAGAAGTCACTCCACATCCTTCCACCCCCACCTCAGCCGGAGACAACCACTAATCCAATTCTGTCTCTATACATTTGCCTATTCTAGACTTTTCATATAAATAGAATTATACAACATGTGGTATTTTATGACTGGCCTCTTTCACTGAGCATAATGTTTGCACGGTTCCTCCATGTTGTAATGTGTATCAGTACTTCATTCCTTTTATTGCTGAATAATATTCCATTGTATGCATAGACCACATTGTATTTATCCCTTTATCAGTTGGTAACCATTTGGTTTTCCACTTTGGGCTATTATGAACATCCATGGACAAGTTTTTGTGTGGACATATGTTAACAATACTCTTGAGTGTTTACCTAGGAGTGGAACTGCTGAGTCATGGGATAACGCTATGTGTAACCTTTGGAGGAACTGCCAGAGTGTCTTCCAGAGTGGCTATACCATTTTATAGTCCCATCAGCTATGTATGGTGCCAATTTCTCCACATCCTGGATAATACTTGTTATTATCTGTCTTTTTTATTATAGCCATCCTAGTGAGTATGAAGTGGTATATCACTGTTGCTTAGAATTGCATTTCCCTGGTGACTAATGATGTTGAGCATTTTTTTCATGTGCTTATTGGGCATTTGCATATCATCTTTGGAGAAGTGTCTCTTCAGATCCTTTGCCATAGTTGTATTTTGGATACAAATCCCTTATTGGATAAATGATTTGCAAATATTTCTACTAATCCTTGTGTTTTCTTTTCACTTTCCTGATGGTGTCCTTTGTAGCACAAATTTTTAAAATTTTAATGAATTCTAAATTACTTATATTTCTCTTTGGTTACTTATGCTTTTGGTGTCATATCTAAGAAACCATTGCCTAATCTAAGATTTACTCCTATGTTTTCTTCTAAGAGATTTACATTTAGATCTCTGATCCACTTTGAGTTAATTTTTTGTATGTTGTGAGGAAGTGATCCAGCTTTATTCTTTTCATGTGGATGTCCAGTCATCCCAGCACCATTGTTGAGAAGACTATTCTGTCTCCCATTGAGTGATTTTGGCACTCTTGTCAAAAAAATCAATTGATCATAAATGCATGGGTTTATTTCTAGACTCTCAATTAATCTATGTGTTTATTCTTATGCCTGTACCACACTATCTTGATTCCTGTATCTTTGTAGTAAATTTTGATATTGGGAAGCATGAGTCCTCTAACTTTGCTCTGCCTTTTCAAAATTGTTTTAGCTATTCTGGTTCCCCTGATTACCATACGAGTTTCAGGATCAGCTGGTCAGTTTCTACAAAGACGCCGGATAGAAGTTTGGTGTAGATTGTATTGAACTTGTAGATCAGTTTTGGGAGTATTAGCATCTTAACAGTGTTAAGTCTTCCAATTCATGAACATGGGATGTCTTTACATTTACAAGATATACTTTAAAAAAGAAATTGCCTCCTGTTGTAAATTTTTTTAAAAATTATTTTCTTTGTTGGATTTTCATTCTAAAAGTAATATAGGCTTATTGTAATAAGGTCAATAATAGAGAACTTTAAAAGAAAGAAAATGTTAATTGCCCCCACTGTACCAAATTCTGTTCACTCATGCATTCATTCAATTAATTCACTCAATAAATATGTATTACATGCTTTCTCTATTCCGAGCACTGTCCCAGGCAACAGGAATACAGTAATGACCAAAACAAAATCTTTGACTTAACTGAACTCATTTTTGGGATGGGGTGGCCAGGAGACAAAAACCAAATAAGCAGATGTGCAGTATATTGGGTAGTGATAAGTGTTACTGAGAGAACGAAATCAGGAAGCAGTGAAGATGAGACCAGTTTTACGTGGAGTGGTCAGGGAGGGCCTCTCTAAAGGAAGGGAGAAAGTGAAATGAGCAACACCTGTGGATATATGATGACGGCGTGGTTCAGGTGAAGGGATAGGTAGAATGGAGAGAGCACGGAGGAGAGTGATATGAGATGAGGCCACGCAGGTGATGGAGTGTGTGGAGGACTGATCCCTAGGGCCTGACAGGCTTTGGAAGCACCTTGGCTTTTACTTTCAGTGAGTGAGCTGGGAACCATTAGAAAGTTTCAAGTAAAGGAGTGAAACGATATGACTAATGTTTCAAAGGATCAGTCTCTTGTATGGAGAATATATTTTGGCATGTTAAGAAAAGAACAGAGAACCAATTAGAAGGCTATTGCAACAACTTACCCAAGTGAGGTAACGATGACTTGGACGAGGTTGGTGACGATGGAGGTGATGGAAAGCGACGGGATTCTCAGTACATACTGACAGGGAAGCCAACAGGAATTGCTGATAGATTAGATCTAGGCTTGAAACGAAGTTGGATACAGGGTCAGTGTCTTAGTCCTTTCGGACTGCCCTGACAAAATAGCAGAGTGGGTGGCTTAAACAACAAATATTTGTTTCTCACAGTTTGGGAGTCTGGGAAGTCCAATATCAAGATACCGCAGATTTGGTGTCTGGTAAGGGCCCGCTTCTTAGTTCATGAACAGCCAGAGGGTGGAGAGCTCTCCGGGGTCTCTTTACTAAGGGCGCTAATCTCATTCATAAGGGTTCCGCCCTCATGACCTAATCGCCTCCCAAAGGCTCTACGTCCTGACACCATCACACTGGGGATGAGGTTTCAACATACGAATTTTGAAGAGATACAAACATTTAGTTTATAGCAGTTACCATGTTTGATGTATATACTTCTATCCTGCAACACTATTCTCTGTTTTAATGTGATGTTTTTCTTCAGTTTATTTCTTAATCTTCTAGACCAGGCTTAAGCCTTCAAAATACCTCACAACTATTTTTCTGAGCTTTTTTTGTTGGTACCTGGTTGTTTTATACTCTGGGCAGTTCTTGATATCCCTGAGGATACTGCCCTAAACCCAGCATCATGCCTCATGAACTGGAATCTTTCTTTTTCCAGGAACTTTCTATCTAAAGATTTCCTCAATGAGAGCCCCTTACTCTCAGGTTTTCTAGCTGACTCTTATATGGCCAGTGAATGGACCCCTTGGTAGCTCTCTTTGAAGCCCTGTGTGTCTAAGTAGGCAGTTCTTGTTTCCTGTTCCCAAGTCTCTGTCAATAATGTCTCTAGCTTTATTTATTCCCTTACTTCCTACGGGGATATCTGACAGGTAGCCTCCTGTCTCTGTCAGTACAAATATCGTATCTAAATTTTGCATTTACCTCGTGATTATTCCTAACCCAGCCAGACATGATCCACAAGAATTTAAGAATGACGATTTTCCATCACAGGCTGTACCTGACAACACTATTTTTAAAAATAAATTTTGAAATAATACCTGTTGCCCCACAGAACCAGAGAAACCTAAACAAAATGTCAAATGCATGCTATGTCCCTATGCCTACCTCCTAGGCTGGGAGCAGGAGGAGGCTGGGAGGAAATAATGAAGCCTAGCCTTGTGATACCCAGTGTCTTTCTTATAATCACCTTTACCTCCTAACCACTTGCGAAGTTCTTGTTTTTGTTTTGTTTTTCCAGTCTAGAGAGTGTTTTCAGAAGATCTTAGAAATAAACCCCCAGCTGCAGAAACAGGTGAAAGGTGAGAATGTTCCTGCTGATGTCTTTCACTTGAAATCTACTTTCCCTTCATGCTCTGGCCTTAGGCTGCCTTCCATACGTTCTCTGCACTTGGCCACGAAGCCACAGTCTTGCTTTGCCTACACAATCACATCTGCCTACACAATCACATCCTCTATGAGAACAGGCTGCCCTGCTGCTCTCCTTTATTCACCAACTCACGTCTTTGCCTTCCTCCTTTCTACATACACCACCCCCCTTTAGAGCCTTCTAGATAGGGAATCATGTTTTCCTTGAATACCCAAGGCAATTTAAGGCTCTGGGTGTAGACGGTACACTAGTCCCAAAATTTTCCTTGCTGAAGACAAGTTTGAAATATTTTAATGTGTTATACCTCTCAACGTCCCGTCCTCAAAAAAGGTTACTCCTTGTACAGTAATGTTGATGTTAGGGTTTTCTTTTCCTTCTTGGTTTGCTAGATTACCTGAATCAAGTAGATCTTCGGGAGAAAGCAGACCTTCAAGAGAAGGAAGCCCATGAATTGCTGGATTCAGGAAAGGACACAGCCGTGACTACTAAGAACCTCCTGGAGACTCTTTCCAAGCCTGACCATAATCTGTTGTTCTATGCAGGGGGCATTGAAATCCTGACTGAAATGATGAAAGACTGTAAGCTAGAGACATGTGTGATCTCATGAATATTGTCACTGTAAAGGGATAGAGTTTAGAGATCCGCCCCTATGAGGCAAAGAATCCCTTCCTTCCACAAATATTGATTGAAGGCCTATTATAATGTAGGTGGTAAAGGGGATGAATAAGAAATATATCCCTACCCCAGCTCCATCCTCTCCTCAGAGCATGTGTACATACAACACACATGCAATAAACACCACACATGCACAATACAACACAAACAACACTCATTCCATATATACTTACATCACATACACACACACAGCATACACTCACATATCTACTTCTATATGCCACATACACACACACACACCACGTACACACGACACACATCACACCATATATACTTACATCACATTAACACACATAACACATCTTGCACATACCCACACACCCTTTGCATATCCCACACATACCCTATTTACACCCCAAACACCCTGTACCACCCCCATAAATCTTCCCCCAACCATAGGGAAATGGAAGATGGAATTTTGTAGGATAAACTGTAAGGTTCACCCCAGTCACATTTAATGACTGCTTAGGACGTTTCAGAGCAAACATCAGCTCCTGCTAATGAAAGCCATACTCTTCTCTCTTACCAGTTCTTATACACATTGGTACCAAGGCTTAAGCCATTTTTTTTAACTCAGTGACAGGATATTGTTTGTACAAATAGATGGAGTTTCTTACTTCCCTTTAGTATACAATTGAGGGTGCTCAAATATTCCCTTCAGTAGTTTCTTGGAAATTACAGACTCCTCTCTAGAGCCTAGAAACAGCTTCAAAATGAATATTTAAGGACAGATGGAAATGCTAGTTCTTCCCACAGGTTAAGCAGCTCCTGGAGATTATCTAAAGATTACAAAATGATGAGTTGTCAGATAACCCGTGGGGCCACTGGGCTTAGCTTTCGTTCTCTGAACAGGATGTGCCTCTCACTGGGGCACCGAGTGGCTGATGACAGCCACAGGTTTCAGAATGTAAAGGTATTTGTTTCTGCCTAAGCTTTAATTTGGTGACTTTGACATTCTATATTAGGCTTCTTATCAGCTGGCTCTGTTACAGCTAGACATCAGCCAGAGTTCAGGAGTCTGATGTAGTTTTCTCTGAATTTGTTTCAGGCACAGAACGAACTTTATTCAGAACACACAATGGATTCAGTATCATCACTGGGAATGAGAACATAAAAAGGTAGGAATTTTAAAAAAAAATAAAGAAGAAAGTAGGAATTTTTGGTAAAGACAGCCAGCATCAAAGCAAGGAAGGACAACCATTTCTCATGAAATCAGACACTAATCACACAGGCAGGCTTCACTGGCTGATACCACCTTCGGTCAACATCGGTGTTTCCTTGAAGAGTGCAGACTAATTCCCCTTGAACTGCTATATGAATTCCCCTTGAATGCTGAGTCTCAGGTTGTTTGAATTATGCCACAGTTAACAACTGCAGAGAGAGAAAAGGTCAACAAAACTTCCCAGGCTTTCTCCAAGCACTTCAAGTCAGAGAAAGGACCATCTTACTGGTTTCCCACCAGTTACAAGATTGCTATTTATTCTTTTCCTCTGATATCAACAATGAGATCAGCTGGGTCCTGGCTGATCCCATTTATGATTTCATCTGAAGTAAGACCCACGTGGTAAGAGATGGTGTGGTGAGCTTGTTATTTTGTGTTTCAGTTGTTCTGGTGTAATTCCTGAGGCTTAGGACCCTGCTGTGGGTTGGCGTCACCAGCACATGTTTGCATGTATGAGGAGACCCTTGAAACCTAAGCAGTCTGCAGGCCCACCGTCGTTAGTCACCCATGACTCCTGGCTCACCACCCGCCCTCCATGCAGCCCTGACGTCCTCAGCCTGCGTCCTTGTCCTGGAGCTCACAGTTCAGTGCTTAGTAGTCCATTGGCCCTGGTGACCTACAGCTCTGGATTATAAAATTACTTTCTTAACCCTGCATTTGAGGAGTCTGTAGGTAGAAAAAACAACAACAACACAACTGAAAAGAAGATCAAGACTGATTTCCAGTTTTAATGTTCCTCTCCCTTGTCCATTCTAGATGCTTTTCCACAGCAGAAAAAGGTACAGTGGAAGAGACCGTGTGTGTGTGTGTTCTCAGGCTCTGGCAAGCAGTGTGCAGCGGGAATGGTAAGCCTGGTTCATCATCATTAATCGTTGTTAATGCCTGTTAATTCCAGAACTCTGTGGGCAGACATAATTGTGATTATTTCCCCAGAGGCTAGGCTCTGGAGAGTTGATGTGTAGACATTCCCTCAGAAAAAGCCTGTGGGTCAGAAGCAAGACGTACGCTACAGTTATGTCTCCAGCGACCTTACAGCCTCCTTCATCATGGCCAAGGTCATTGTCAGCATAATGAGTGGTCTTATCACACACCCTGCTCTCTGCAGACTCATGACTTCTGCAGTAGGATGGCAGAGTTTTTCCTTTCCTGTCTGCCTAAAAATATTGTGGGTTTGTTTTTATTTTTTCCTGACCACTGTACCCATTGCAGCATCATGAGGTTTATGATTGTCTCTGCCAGCATCTTGTGACACTGATTAGTGTGTAATATTCAAACAGCAAAAAGCTATGGGGATTTTAGTTACCTCGTTAAGTCTTAGTTTTTTACATATTAACATCTTCTGGGGTCCACTAACTTTTTGTACAATCTTTCTTATCACTTTTGTAACCTCAATGTAAATACAAAATTGAAGTATTTTCCTTATTTTAAAAAATTGTGTTTTCATAGGAAAAGGTCTAGCCTTGGACACAAAACACTGAAAATGAGCTGTGATAGTTGGGTCTCCTTTTCACAGCCAGTGAATGCAGTTTATAAACTTGAAAATGCTAACTATGAGATAATGTAATTTTTTCC
Organism: Rhinolophus sinicus; assembly: GCF_036562045.2. Lineage (NCBI taxonomy): Eukaryota > Metazoa > Chordata > Mammalia > Chiroptera > Rhinolophidae > Rhinolophus > Rhinolophus sinicus. The sequence continues at coordinate 86,313,228 of NC_133756.1, read as the reverse complement.
TTGATTTAGTAGAGTGGAGGAATCATCTAAAGTTCTAGAAAACTAGAGAATCAGGGGGCCTCTTTCCTGAAGGGAATTATGTCAGACTAATACCACTGTAGGGTGTTACCTGCCTGGAGTGGTGATTCTGCAGATTCCCACAAAGGAGGCTACGGGAGGCAGGGCTTGGTGACCATGTGAATGGGACATAGCCCTCCTTCCATGCAGCCCCGGCATCCTAAGCTGACATCCTACTTTGCTTTCTGTGAACCTCGGGGTCATGTGTTTTCTTTAACATCTGAAAATACATTGTCAGACACAGCCTGTCATGTAAATGCTCTCTATCTCAGCTCTATGAAACTTTAGTATATCCAACTCAGTAAATACACAGCAGTTTTTCAAAAGGACAAGGGAATACTTAAAAGTAAGGACATGGAAATATGTCTGTGTTATGTTGTTGAGTGGGAGAGAGAAGCCAGTTACAGGGTAGGATGTACCAATCATATTTTTAATATTATTCATATGAAGGGTGACTAATAGCTCCTTTTGGGAATGGTCTTTCTTGGAGCGGGTACGAGAGAAGGGGACTTTCATTTTCAGCTTTTTTCTCCCTCTGTGTCATTTGAATTGTTTCCAATGTGCTACTTTTCCAGTATAAGAAAAAATATATAAACTAAACAAACTCTGCTCCATTTCATGGCTTAGCCTCATACTCCAGCTGTACCCCTGCCTGCCCTCAAACAAATTCATGCACCTGGTTAGAAAATGAACCAGGTGAGAGGGGGTAAATCCAACGCCAACACCCTGGAAATAGCTTATAGTATGGGAAGGGGGCATTCTTTATTAATGAATGTTCTTATGTGATATTCTGGTTTTCTAGAAAGAACTCAAATGGTTGCTCTGGCCATTATGTGAAAGTTGATGGTCTAAAAATATTTCACAATTCAGCTGATTTCTTTCCCTTTCCTCATATTTCCAGATACACACACACACACACACACACACCAAGGATCCCTGAAAAGAATAATAACAGCTAATGTATACGTGCCAGGCTCTGCCCTAAGCACCATCGTGTAGTAACTCATTTAAGCCTCGTGACAACTCTGGTAGACAGGTCACCATCCTCACCTCATTGATGAGGGAACTGAGGAGCACAGGCGGTAACGACTCGGCTAAGGTCGTTCATCTGGTCATTCGGACTAGCAGTCTGGTTCTAGAATCTGTGCTCTTATACTTCATTCATCCACCTCTCAAGTGAGTGGAGAAGAATCATGTGTCCTGTCCAGATGGTGGCAGACAGAGCTGGGTTAATTGCTGTCGTAGCGTGTGGTGGACGGGCTCGCCCTGTGTCTTACAGAAGAAAACCAGCGCCTGCTTGTCATGTGCCCTGACATGGGCAGGCTGCTGCCCTCCCTCTTGGCCTCCGAGGCCCTGCCCGTCCGGCAGCAGAGCCTGGCCCTAGTGCTACAGCTCGCCCAGATGGAGAACGGACGGAGCCTGGTCATCAGCCACCTCGACCTGACCCGGTAAGGCTCTGCCAGCAGGAGCGGCCCTGCAGCATCTCAGATCATCCCCTGTGAAGCGAGGACTGGCCTGTCTCCCCTCTCACATCTCTGACATAAGAGGTGCCATCAGACTTAATTAAGGATCAATATCAGATAAAGCCTTTGAAAGGAACACGCCCTCACGAGGACCAGGACAGACTCCGGTCTGAGCCTAGTGCCATGGACAGGTACACTTCCGCTGAGTTTGCTTTACCTCACGTATTGCAGGCCGTGTACATGACAGCATTTCCAAAACCAGACTGGGAACCTAACTTTAAAACAGGTCATTTGCTCCTGCCCTTTTAGCCTCAGCCCTTGCTCAGCCCTGTCCCCACTTTTCTTCATTTGTGTTTGAGGTAATACTATCTTATTTTGCATATCCTTAAACCCTTTCTGGAGCAGGTAAAGTATAAATAAATCAAATACATCTCAAGTATTGCTGTGTGTAGGTCTTCCCAAGGCTTAGGGCAATAGAAATAGAATGTGCCTCTCTAAGTAGACTGTATTAAGAAATTTACTGACCATAGTGATTCTGCTCAGTGCTCTTCTACCTGTAAAGATTATCAGTTTGAATATGTGAAATTGCTACTTTTACATCAAAAAAGGTACATGTTGGTAATTTCATGTGGTTCATTCAACCTGATAGAAATAGCATTAATTATAGCATGCTTTATAAGTGCTCCATACATAATCTAAAAATGGAATTTGGCTTCTGATTCTTTTCATTATCTCATTTTATCTCTTCTCAGCATGGGATGTAGGCAACATAAGTGTTATTACCCCGTTTCACAGATGGGGCAGGAGAAATGGCAGCAAGTAACTGAGGGAATCTCACCCAGCTGTCCCCTGAGCCCTGGAGCCCAGCTCCCACTGTCTGTTCCCAGTAAGACAAACAGCCAAATCTGAAACCTTGTCAAATCTCTCTTGGCCCAAGCTGAGACCTCCGGCACCTGTCCTATGTAGGAGAGAAGGTCCACTGTGTGCGAAGTACGAAGTGCTTATTAAGCCTTGCCTGTGGCTCTCCCCTCCTCTCAGCCCCAGAGGCTCACTGGAAAGGCTGTGACAACCTGAGGCTCAGCCCACACGTGGAGGATCGTTCACAGAGTTAAATCCTCAAAAACACACTTCACGTTTCAAACAATTCCACTGTCATTTCCTCAATACCTTCATCATGTTTTCTCATTTGGTTTTGGTCTCTGAGTAAATGTAGCTAAATTGCCGTAAGCTTTGTCCCCCCTAAGCTATCTTCGAATTACTTGAGTTTCAGTTTGAATTTTTGAATCCAGCGTCTTGGAGTGGCGTTTATGAGCATCCCGTGCCTGCTCTCTTTAGAGTCAAAGAAATGTCAGCTTACTTGGCTTCGTGCCTGCTATCCTACCTAGTTAATGTCCATCTCCAGTTCAATTAGAAAGAGGTGGAGTTCCTTCTCTGACAGGAAATGATATGATTTGAAGCAGGACAGTGCTACACACAGGTCCCCTGACCCTCACAGAGAGGCACACACATCACATTCCTCCCAAAAGGCTTTTCCCTAATATGGGAAGTTGAAGGAACATTTCATTGTACATTGACAGGAGACAAGTGAGGGCCAGTATCACTTTGTGGAAAGCGCTAGGTTTTTAGATGCCAGCCATCATGAGCCCAAATCCTCAGCTTGTCTCTGTCCACGTATGTGACCCGGGACGGTCTCTTCGCCTTGATGAGCCCAGGGTCTCACCTGTATGCAGACTTATGGTGATGCTTAAGAGAAATGATGCACGTGTGCCAATTAAGTTTTTTCCCGTGCATTCTACAGAATACTGGACCAAGAGAAACTAGCCTTGTTTTTCTCACATAACAAAAAAGATTAAAGGTGGCAACAGCTGATTCAGTGGCTTAAAGATGTCAGGGTCAAGGTCTCTGTCCTTGTTCTGTCCCTTCCCTCACGATCACACAGGGGGGCTGCCACTGCAAGCATTGCATTGCTCTTTAAGACAGGTTAGCACCCACCGGATCTGTCCCTTTCATCAAGAGAAGCCACTGCTTTTGTTTCTCTGTGGTCAGAATTGTGTCACGTGACACCCTCGTGGGGAAAGTGGTTCCAGCTTCTATAGTGGAGTGAGGCAGGATAGCCAGGTGTCTGTGGGGTTTGCCAGCAAACCGCATCTGCCACAGTAAAGAAAGCAGCTAGTGTCGTGCCTGACACATAGTGTGGATTCAAGAAGAACTTGTACACTCATTTTCTCTCTTCAGGCTCTATGGCTCAGGGTCCTAAACTGATGTGAACGTGCATTGACTGGTTACACTAGACCGTTTTCTGATTTGTGGTCCATCTACAGGCACACAGGCTGTCAACAGAGTAGAAAAGTTGCCACCAAAAAAGGAGACGAGAGGAAGTAGAAAGGGACAGCCTGTCTCCCTCAGCCCAGTTAGGATGCGCATTTTGTTACATGGAGACGAAGCCTAATTGTTTGTCTCCCGGAACAAAAACTAAGCGGATCTTAGGCTGCCAGCTCCTCTTCTGTGCTGCTCAGGGTCATTAGCATTGATCTTCAAGAGAGGAGAAAACAGATTTGAATTGGTGAAGGAAGGACCTGAGCTAACTGTAAAATCAGCGATTTCTGACAGCAGATAACACTGGAATACACTCCCGGACACATTGGGGATTTGCAGAAGCGTGAAGCTACCTGGGGCCTTAGAAACAACCCAGTCCAGGCCCACCCAGCACCGATGTCCCCTCTGGGAGGTCCCAGTCTATACATGATGTGCATTATGCCTCCAGGGAGGATTCTAGTGTTTTTATTATATTTTTCTCCGTTTGATTAGGATTGACACTGCAACAGCTAATGGACTGGGGGTCTTTCCCCAGCTAATGACAGGGTGTGGATCTCACCTCCCAAGGCAGCCCATCCCATTCAGGACAGTTCTGCTTGATACAAAATTATTTCCTTACACAGAACACAAACCATCTACTCCATTCCAGTCGGGGACAGTTCTGCCTCCTTATATTGAGGCCTCAGTTATGCCTATTGAAGACCTACCAAGTGCATCAACTCTCCCACTTTCCAGTGCTTGAGGTATCTGAAGACACTGGTCTTTTCCAGGTTAAGCATGTGGTTTCCTCAACCATGCCTCAGGTGATTTGACTTCCAGACCCCTTCTATTTGTAGAACAAGCTGCTAAGTAAATCTAGTACCACAGATGGGTGACTAGAGCCCACACTCCTGAATGTAAGAGCTCAATCCAGTGGGAACTTTCCTGTCTTTATCTCCCATCACTGCCTGACGGTGTTTGGTATCACCTGTTGATATCACCTTTCCTGGCACTTCTCTTACTGCCTGGCTTTTATCTCTTGGTTTCCATTGCGACCCCCCCTTCATGCTGTCACCCATCCAAGTCAGGGACCGCAGGATCCTATCCTTGGTCCTCCTCTCATCCATGGCCTTAGTTATCACATACAAATCTCTCTCTCTCTTAAGTGCTAGAAGGAAACATCATTCTACCATTGTACATCTCCATCACAATGTCACAAGTATCATAAACTTAATAAATCAAAAGTGGTTTTTCAAACGAGGTCCTCTTCCTGACCTTCTGTCTTCACAGGGGACAGCAGTTCTCTACCCAGCAGCCTAAGCTAGAATCCTGAGAGTCCCCTGTGTGGCTGCCTCCCCACATCTGTAAAAGATGGTACACTGTCAGCCCTACCGCCTCAGCATCTTCTGCATTCATTTCCTCTGGCTCCTCTCCAGCGTCTCCAGTCATTCCTTCTAGATCACTGAGCACCTTTCTTCTCCACTATACGTCTTCCTCTGCCCCCACTTTGGTTCAGTCCCTTAATGTTTAGTTTGGACAATCCCTGTTCTCCCCTAGGTGGATTCCCCGCCTCCTGTACCACCTGCTCCAATCCAGCTTCCGCCGTACCACCAAAGGGATCTAACATGCACATCTGCCCTGTTATTTTCCTATTTAAAGCGCTAAAATGACTACTTCCTATAAGACTAGCTCTCCAACTACCGAGCAATATAGCGCCTACAAATCACCTGGGGACATTGTTAAAATGCAGCCTCCTTCCACTCAGACTGAGAAGGGCTCAAAAATCAGCCTTCCCACACACACCACCACCAAGCAAGTCATCTACCAACCACACTAGGGAAACGTGCGTCCAGGGCAAAGTACGAACTTTCCAGCAGGCCACATGGCCCACTGCCATCTGGGCTGGCTCTGTCCAGCTCTCTAACCTCATTGTTCGCTGTCCTGCCCTCACGCCCTCAGCATTAGCTGTAAGGAACTGCTGGCAGTGTCCAAGTATGCCGCTGCTATTTGATGCCCCGTCATCTTTATGAATGCTGTGCGCTTTGCCTGAGATGCTCTTCTCTTGTCCCCATGTGCGTGACACTGGCCTACAAGCTCCTTGCAGCTGGGATATTGTCTTTTTTCATCATTGTGGCCCCAGAATTTACCACATTGCCTGGCACATAGCCAGTACTCAGTAAGTGTTGTTGATTCAATGAACAAACGAACAAATAGACAGCACTACACTTTCAAGTGACATCTGAAATGTCACCTGCTCTTTGAAGCCTTCTTCATCTCCTCTCTCCCACACCTCCCACCAGGCAGGCTTTGTGCCCACTTTACGTGAGCCTGTTTCTAATACAGCACCTAACACACGTGTCACTATAGGAGACCAGGAGCTCAGTACTGCGTCCCACTCCTACTTCCATTGTCCTGGTGCCAGTGGTCCCTTAGGGCAGCCTGACGTTGCACTCACTTGTTTGGCAATTGCACCAGACTATTTGCTCATAATGGTTTTACAATTGGCTAATAACCTTTAAAACTTTTTCATATGAACCAGTTATGAACTAGGCCTCCCAATTCTGTTACTTATTTCCAGCTCTAAGTGGAGGACTTTGAGTTTAACCACATTAAATTTCACCTGCTATATTCAGCGGCCTGTCAATCTTGTGATATCTTTAGTCCATCCCCCACTTCATGGGGGGGGGAGCTCCCACTTTAGTTATTGGCAGATTAGTAAGCATGCCATTTAGATGTCATTTATGTGATTGAACTTGGCTGAGCCAGGATCACACGGCAGAGGCACCAGAGATTCCTTCCAAGTTGGCATCTGATAATCAATGAACTTTGCTTAAAACTGTTCAACCCCCTGGGACTTCACATTAAGGGGTAGAGACATTCTCATAGGAGAGTGTCTATCTTACTGGGGTGGGCAAGGAGCTGGGCTTCCTAGGAGTTCATGGCAAGGCCACGCTTTCAGCTTATTCCACCCGGATGCTGACTCCTTCCTGGTCTCCCTCAAGGTCTCCTTGTAGGGATTGCTGTCAGTTGGAGGACAGCCCACTCTGAGGTTGTTACGGATTATTTTGCAGGTTAGTGGAAGGCCTGGTGTCATTTCTTGAATTCTCAGATAAGAACGCCAACTCAGCCATGGGACTGCTCACAGACTTGGCTCTGGAAAAAAGGTAATTTTTAGTTCCAGAAATTGACATGTCTTTTTCAACTTTTGTTGAACTGTCTGATCTTTTAAAATGGGAAGCTAAGCCAGCAGAGCATCACAAGATCCAGTGAGGAGGAGGGCTGATCCTTCCAGGGGGCCACGGTCGGCCACTCCTGTTCCAGTCCAGTCCCCCGGGTGCTGGGGGATCCAGTCCACAGTAAGTTTAGAAGCAGTGATGTACTTAAAACAGTATCCCTCACAGTGAGCAAGCCTACAGTGTGTTGGAGAAGTTTCTTCCCCTTAATCCGCACCTAATAGGAGCTGCCTAGCAAATGTGTACTGAATAAATGTGAGAGTGAGAGAGACAGAATGCACCGTAAAATGTAGCCTCCTCTTGCGTTGCCAGTGGCATTATGTGTAACCATCCCCCCCTTTTTTGTCTTGCTTATCTGCTGGGAAGACAAGCAAGATCTTAGATTTTCCATAATTCTTAAGTGGATTTCTTTTTTTTAAGTTCCTCACTAACTTTAGGACATCTTGCTTAGAAATGGTCAGATAATGAGAGAGAGCTGCCTGTGCCCCTAGAGAGGCCATCGGCAGTTTGGGAATCTAATGGTTCTTTTACCCAGTTGGTCACATGGGTGGGTCAAGCCCACATATATGTGGAGACATGTATGTATCTGGGCCCTCCTCATGGCTGTGACAAGGAAGCATGCCTGCACTGTATTTCCGGTTTGTACACACACAGCATAGACTCAGAGCAAGGGTAGGTCAGTTTGGCAGAAGCCTAGGGATTCCAACAATTTCTGCATAAGAGAGCTGCCATCTGAGATCTGTTGTTTAACATCAAAGGCAATTCTTCAAACTTAGAGAAATTAAAGCCACAATGCGTATCTACCTAGGGGCATTCTCTTTGGGTGCAGAATGAATCATGCAGGCACACTGCAAACCACATGGGCCCCGAGTTGGTGACGGTCTGCTCCATCACCCAAACTCTGCGTTTATCTTACAGTTTGTACAATGTAGAAATCATGACTGGTGTTTTCTCAACAGATTCCAAGTCTGGTTCCAGACAAGCTTTCCAGGGGTTCTCCCGGCACTCACAGGCGTTCTGGTAAGCAAGTCCTTTTTTATCATCTATGACAGACAATGTCAGGAGCATAAGCAGAACTGTTGAAACCATTTACACTCCAGAACTTGTCTCTCGGGTTGATTAATCATTTATTCACAGCTGAAATTTCCATAATTCTTAGTTATTAAAACAACCATAATTGGGACTCTTGGAGAGGGCATGTGGACGGGGCTTATTACAGGGGAGAAAAAGCTGGATGTGGACTCCATCTTAGGTGAAAGCAGAAAGAGTTTGTCAGTCTCCATCTGTCCCCTTCTGACCCGAAGTCCTGTCATCAGTATCACATCCCCTGCATCCCTGTCCCCTGCACGGAAGTCATCCTGTTAGGAGGGCAAGTGTGTTGGTTTGAGCTGACAAGGCAGAAGACAGCAAGGATTGGGGAGTTCACCTAGGACAGCGTGCTGTGACCAGACTGTCTCTAGTGAGCCATAGACGTTTCAGGGGACCTCAGAGAGCACGTCCACACCCCAATATGTCAGAGGTGGAAACAGAAGTTCTGAGGATGGATAGGACATACCCACGTTCTCCAAGCTGGTTGGTGGTGTCCCTGGGATTAAGCCCCAGCCCTGTTCCAGGCCAAGGGGCTTTGGGTCTCCCAACCTGTTGCCAGCATGACTGTTGATGCCGCTTGTAATACTGTGCTCTCTGGGTCCGGGGCATTTGGGTGAGTGAGGTATGCCCCTGGAGATTACACTGGCATCATTACCTGCTCTGCAGATTTGCTTTCTCTTGATTCACTTTTAGAAGAGAGATCCCAAAGTAACCAACACTTCAGCTCTCAGCCAGTGCATCGCCATCATGGGAAACCTCAGTGCTGAGGCTGCCACCCAAAGACAGATGTCTGCCTCTGAAGAATTTGGGGATGCCTGCTTGGGCCTCATGGTATTGTATCTTTTCCACTTAAAGCTGGTCTTTTATCTGCTTTAGGGGTGTTGGCTCCTTCTTAATTATCTAGCTTGTCCAGAAATCCTGTGTAAGGGTGCTGGAGCCACTGGCTTATCCCTTCTGTAACCAATGATTGTATCGGTGGCTGGCCTTAAAGAGCCCTCCACATCAGATCTCATCCACCCTGGAGAGGTTTGAAGGGTTTGGGGGGAGAGTTGGCTTGACCACCCATTTGACCAGCTCACTCCTCAGTTTAAACACAGGACCAGGCTGAACCAGAGTCACGTGGCAGAGGCACCAAAGGCTCCTTGTGAGTCTCCTATCCTGATGCTAGCGCATAGACCAGTCTCTGATCTTCCAACGTCATGTAGGCTCATGACATTGACAATTTAGGGACCGTTGCCCAGGGGAAGAGATGACCATGAAAAGATGCAAGGCAGATAGCTCATGGATCCCCTGGCTTTGTTTCCAAAGGCCAGTTGTGAGGAGGATGTGGACCTGCTCAGAGACGTCCTATATGCACTCCTGGGGCTCATGATGAACTTGTGTCTTCGGTCCCCCTTTTTCTCTGAGGTACGGTATTCTTTTCTCCCTATGTGGAACCCTGGGACAACCTGAACACATTCTGTTGCATAGAACTGTTCTCAGTTTCACAAAGAGAATAGAAGCCCATGGACTCCAACACTGGCAGTGGGAATGGGGAAAGCCGGCTGGACGCTGTCAGTTGGCTCCACTGAGAGAGAGAGATGAGTCACCCAGTCAGGTATTCGTTCAGTAAACAGGATATGCTGAGCACAGTGCTAGGTCCTGCATTTACAAAGTCAAATAAAATGTGGTCCCTACTCAAGGTATTGTCCTGTAGTTAGGGGAAACCGACATGGGGGTAATAGAGCAACAGAAGGAGGTGAGGGAGAGAAATATGGCAGTGCTGAAAGGAGGGAGCGGCCAGTTCTATTAGAGTGCTGGCACCGAGCGCCACTGTGGATTCAGATTACCAGAACATTCCAATCTCCTCCCTGTCCCTGTTG